>NC_090449.1:1061064562-1061413062 GCF_031143425.1 Pleurodeles waltl
TCTAACTCAAGCGAATGCAAGACCCATTGCATTGCAAATGCTTGTTATTGTGTGAATAACCTAGAACTGCATTGCTGCAGAAAGTGACATGTTTTGGTCATTGGTTGCTCTGGGGCAACCTGCCGTCAAGCACTTAGTCTTAATTTGTGGCATGACGCAGCAAAGATTCACCCATATTGGCCTTTCTCTGAGATGGTCAGTGGCGAAGGTATGCACGAATGATTATCCCCCAAACAGACCATGTCTTCTTCAAACAGGTGGTGCATAAGGTTCAGGTTCAGGCCTCAAAAAATTATAAAAATGTTACTAGACCTGCAGGTTGAGTAACTTGAATAATCTACTCGACCTCGCTATAATGTACCTGACCCGTAAACTGGGCTCAATTGTGTGATCCTAGGCAAATATTTTATTTTACAGTCACTTGTTTCTTCATGCTCACATATTAGTGCACCTTCAAGTGTGTGAGTTCAGCATTAATGCTGAATAAAATCAAAACCTTTTTTTTGTTTGATTGGGCAAGTAGTGTTTTCGAGGCCTGATGGTAAAATCTCCATTTGTCAGCGGGTGGGCCTCAAAACTCCAATTTTAACTGGTTTATGCTCCGCTTCAGTTCGCATGCATTTTTTTATGGTTTGACTTGACAGTGCAGCTGTCGCCAGACAATTACGTGAGCATCTCTAGAAAGGGGCTTTGGCACCACCCATATATTGGGAGTAGGCAGTACATGTTTTTTGATTGGGCAGAAGTTGTACACTTCCTTTAAAAAGTGCTTGCCGTCCATGCAGCTGTGATCATTTTGTTTATTTATCCAGCAGCCTGAGCTTGCACTTTAAGGGGCACACAGATGACACTGAAATGCTATTTAAGTGTCTTAGATACTGGATAATTTATGTTGTTTTTCTCTGGCAGCCGCACAGCTGGTAGGAGGGCAGTCATTAACCTACATAGAATTTTAGGTCTGGCTTGACAGTGCAACTGTCACCTGACCTTTTAAGCTACACAATATTATCCTACAATTCTTTGCTTCCACCCAAATACATACATTTTTCCATGCTATTTACCTGTAATGCGTCACATTACTATTCAACATTCCTTTAAAGCCAGACCTATTAGCATTGCCAGTGTTTGCTCTTTTGCATTTGCAGCAGATTGGTATAAACGATAAGCACTGAATAATGTTATTTCGCAACTATCCGTAAACCAGTTTTTAACTAGTATAACCAATACAGAGTTCCTACTTGTCTGCACTTTTTCTATCGTTATATCAAAGCGAGATGTAATGTAGGTTGTTCAACACACACATACATGCATACAGTCAGAAGAGTGGGCTTTTGATCAGTACCCTTTAGCCATTGGCTTATGCCAGACCTAAAAATGGCAACAGCCACGACCTTTAGCTTTTAATAAAATTGCAACAGGAATAATGCACTTAAATGGGCCCTCATCAAGCCCTCCTCATCTACTGGTCTGTCAGGTTATTCACATTTGTCTTCCATAACAGCAGACCGCATGGGCAGTTGATCAGCTCACTTAAGTCACTGGCCAACTTGACCATGAGTGGCAGCGTTCTGCCCTTTTAAAAGGAGCACATCAGCATGTTAAGTAGTTTCCTTCAGTGCAAGGGACTGCTGTGTTCCCTGCTTGAGACCAAGAACTTATTTTTGCTTTCAGCCACTCTGATTTGATTTTGATAGGGGTCCGGCAGTTCTTAACCCCTCCCATGCCCGGGACGAGGTGGTTACGTCCCTTGCCGTAGCACTCAGGCGCCAGGGACGTAACCACCTCGTCTTGACATGGGCCCTCTGGGGAAGTGCTAGTGCTCCCCTCGAGGGCCTGGCACACCCCCTCCCCTGGGCAGGGATGGAAGGGGAATCGCTTCCCCGTCCACCCCCACACCTCCCTTTGATTTCCCCCCCGTATTTCTCCTCCGATCACGTGTGGGTGGGGGGGCGAGAGCTGCATCAAAGGAAAGGAAAGGCTTTTCCTTTCCTTTGATGTCTCTTTGCATTTCTGATGCCCGAACGTGATGCGATCAGGCAGCAGAAATGCCCACTAGACACCAGTGATTTTTTGTTGTTGTTTACAATAAAGGGGAGTGACCCCTTAGGTAAGGGTCGATACCCTGTGGGGGGGGGGGGAAGTCTTTTTAGGCCATTTCCATCCCCCTTGGGGTCAGATCGGCCATACCCTCACCCCAAATAAATGGGGGCCAAAGTTGTTCCCTAGTAGGGGGGTGGGGAGGGGTGTAGAAGCCTACTAGATGCCTGGGAATTAAAAAATAAAAATAAAAAAATAGTGGGGTGGTGGCTACCAACCAGTATGGGCATGGTTATGCTCCCATCCCAACTGATAGGGGTAACAGTCTTTCAGCTCTCCCCTGCACACTAAAACATGTTGTCCCACAGTAAGCAAGAGGAAATTTGATTATTTTGGGTTTTGATTTTACATTTGGGCCATGAGAGCTTGTCTAACTCTCAATCGTCCCACTTGGAATGGTGAGGGCTGCACTTCTTGGACTTTGGGACGCTGCCATGTAGAAAAATCCACAGGACCTAGACACATCTGAAAACTCAACATCTGGGTGAGTCCTGGGTGGTGTGCTTCACATGAACCCGCACCATTTTCTTATTCACAATGCCCTGCAAACCTCCAATTTTGCTGGAGATCACACATTTTTCCCACATTTTTGTGATGGAACCTTCCAGAATCTGCAGGAATCCACAAAATTCCCATCACTCAGCACTGTTGCATCTGTACCAATAAAATTCCGCCCCACTTGTCAGCCTAAAAATGTTTTTTTCCAAGCTGCCCTTTTGGACCCACTTTGGTTCCCCTCAATTTCGACATGTTTTTGGCTCTTCCCTATCACAGGCGCTTGGTCCACCTACACAAGTGACGTATCATTTTTACCAGGAGACTGAGGGGAACGTTAGGTGGTAAATTTGTCCCTGTGCGGTGATCCCACACAAATGTGGGGATTTTTTATTTTTTTAAGCTAAATTTTAAGTTTGTGGAGGATTCTGGGAGATCCACGCAAGTCACACCTCTGGTCTCCCTCGGGTGTCTAGTTTTCAGAAATGTTTGGATTTGGCAGTCTTCCCTAGAAGGCTGCTGAGCCCAGAACCAAAAACGCAGGCCCCCGCCCCCCATCGCAAAAACAGGTAGTTTTGTATTTGATCATTTTTATGTGTCCAGATAGTGTTTTGGTGCATTTCCTTTCGAAAAGACTTGTGTTTGAGAAATGCCCTGTTGTTCACATGCTAGAATGGGGACCCCAGAATTCAGAGATGTGCAAATAACCACTGTTTCTCAACACCTTATCTTTTGCCCATTTTGGAAATACAAAGGTTTTCTTGATACCTGTTTTTCACTCTTTATATTTCACCAAATGAATTGCTGTATACAAGGAAAACCCAATGCAAGGTGCAGCTCCTTTATTGGCTCTGGGAACCTAGGGTTCTTGATGAACCTACAAGCCTAATATATCCCTGCAACCAGAAGAGTCCTGCAGACGTAACGGTATACTACTTTTGTAAATCTGACATGGCAGGAAAAAGTTAGAGTAAAGCATGGAGAAACATTGTGTCTTTTTTTTTTTTTTTTTTTTTTAACCTCCATTTCAATATTTTTTTATTTCAGCTGTTATTTTCTGTAGGAAAACCTTGTGGGATCTACACAAATACCCCTTGGTGAATCCAGAAGTTTGTCTACTTTTAGGAAATGTTTAGCTTTCCGGGATCCAGCATTGGTTTCACACCCATTTCTGTCACTAACTGGAAGGAGGCTACAAGCACAAAAAATAGTAAAAATGGGGAATGTCCCAGTAAAATACCAAAATTGTGTTGAAAAATGTGGTTTTCTGATTAAAGTCTGCCTGTTCTTGAAAGCTGGGAAGGTGGTGATTTTAGCACCGTAAATGCTTTGTTGATGCCATTTTCAGGGAAATAAACACAAGCCCTCTTCTGCAACACTTTTTTTCCCCATTTAAAAAAAAAAAAATCGCTATATTTTGGATAATTTCTTGTTCTCCTCCAGGGGAACCCACAAACTCTGGGTGCCTCTAGAATCCCCAGGATGTTGGTGGAAGAAAAGGATGCAAATTTGGCGTGGGTAGCTTATGTGCACAAAAAGTTATGAAGGCCTAAGCGCGAACTGCCCCAAATAGCCAAAAAAAGTCCTGCCACCTGAGGGGGGAAAAGGCCTGGCAGCGAAGGGGTTAAAGCCATGGCATTTAGTGGAGAAGGGCACAGGGGACTTCAGGTAGCCCCTGCGGTAACCTTCTCACTATTATTCGCTCACCCCCTCACACATGCCCATCCACAGTGTTTCTGTTCCCCACCACAACCTACATACAAACTTGCACTCCCTGTGCAGGAAGTCGTCTTTTTGCCATCCAGTGCCTGCCATCTAACACCAGCATGCTTGTACTTTCGCTTTTACAAATGCTTTACAAGCATTCACTGAGCCAAATTATAAAAAAATGGCTGCCGTACCTGCTTCTACCTATGTACCTTCTTTTATTTGAAAATTGGTTACAAAATGGCTGACGTACCTGCTTCTATCTATGAGGGGGCCATCTTGTAGTACCTTCTTTTATTGAAAAACAATTACAAAATGGCTACTTCACTGCAGGGCAGGTGTGCTTGGGGAGGGGAGGCATTCGAACATGAGCCAATGGGAGAAGGTCTATGTAACCCCTCTATTGAGACCGCCTCTGGGCACATGCGGCTCTTGTGCTGGGACGTGGGTGGTTATGGCCTTTCACCCCATGAATGGTGAAGTTTAATCTGCGGTAGCCCAGACTCACTAGTGGTTCCTTGCCTACCTTGGATGTAGCTCTCTTTGGTGCAGCAGGTGCAGTGGCACCAGGGCCCCGAGTCCTAAAGATTTAATGAACCCTTATTATTTCTGTATATTATAATTCAAACAGCAGTCAGAGACCCATTTCCTTCCTTGCACTAGGGCCCATGACACACTGGCTGGGCTAATCGCCCCATCGAACTTTGGAGTTTTGTTTAAAAACTGAAAATTAATGCTTCACTTTTTTTTATTTTCTTTAGATTCGACTAAGAGATACTTGAGCACCCAGGTAAAGAAAATATTTATTACTTGAACATTTTGAACGTTTACCTGCACTATACAAGTCTTATTGTGTGTGTATGTTTTTTTACTTTCTGTACATTTGTTTGAGAGGGATTATTTTATCTGTTCATCCGCATAAAAGGGCGACCCCACTGCCATGCAGAAAGTGGCGCATGGGCTTTCAAGATCTTTTATAGCTTTTAAAATAATAGCATTATGGCCGTCCACCTAGTGCACATCACAAAGTGAGTTATATTGAATAATGCACCTATCCAATGTGATGTTATCGGCCTCTGGAGGATGAAAGGCTGGGTTGTTCCCACCAGACCCCCACCCCGTCACTTGCAGTTCGCACAGGTGTGCCACATACACCGCAACCTCGGAGCCAGTGATAACGCCAGGTTTGCAGTTTGCTTACCTTTCTAGGAGGTGTTTTCGTTCCGTGTTGATTTGTAAAGCGCTTTGCATTCTAAGCCAGGAGGCGCATGCAGTGGATGGGGAGAGTAGACCGGTGGGAGAGAAAAGGAGGGCCGGAGATGAGGTGATGCCTTGTGGACGGGGTACCAGGAGGCCCGGGGGCAAAGGGTTCAGTTTTGAGGGGGTGAATTGTGTGTTGTATTTATGTAGCGCTTCTTGCCTTAACGACGCTTTGAGGAGCTTCGGTGGAGTGGTGGCCGCTCCTTTGTAGGGTGCTCTTGACTTGAAGGATGTAGGGTTGTGGTGTCGTCTGCACGGGAAGTGTTTTGGTGTCACGCGTGACGTCCAGAGGTGTGCTGCTCCCCTGCCACCTCTACCCATGGGAGAGAACACCTGAGCGGGGCACTGTTGTCTGGCCAGGGGGGTGCGGGGTCCTGGTGTGGTCCGTGGTTGTGCATCCCGAGAAGTGCTTTGGCTGGAAGCAGGGCGAGTGACGGTGCTCACACCTGCCACCCTGGAGAGACAGATCCTGGTGCACTGATGGAGAGGGCTCAAAGGAGGCAAGAGACGGTCTCTCCCCTGTGTTTACAGACGTCTCACACTGTCTCACCCTGCAGAGACAGATCCAGGTGCATTGCTAGAGAGAGCTCAAAGGAGGCAAGAGACTGTCTCTCCCTTCTCCCCTGTGTTTACAGACACCTCACTTCGTCTCACCCTGGAGAGACAGATCCAGGTGCACTGCTAGAGAGGGCTCAAAGGTGGCAAGAGGCTGTCTCTCCCTTCTCCCCTGTGTTTACAGACACCTCACTTCGTCTCACTCTGGAGAGACAGATCCTAGTGCACTGCTAGAGACCTCAAAGGAGGCAAGAGACGGTCTCTTCCCTGTGTTTACAGACGTCTCACCCTGCAGAGACAGATCCAGGTGCATTGCTAGAGAGAGCTCAAAGGAGGCAAGAGAATGTCTCTCCCTTCTCCCCTGTGTTTACAGACACCTCACTTCGTCTCACCCTGGAGAGACAGATCCAGGTGCACTGCTAGAGAGGGCTCAAAGGTGGCAAGAGGCTGTCTCTCCCTTCTCCCCTGTGTTTACAGACACCTCACTTCGTCTCACTCTGGAGAGACAGATCCTAGTGCACTGCTAGAGACCTCAAAGGAGGCAAGAGACGGTCTCTTCCCCTGTGTTTACAGACGTCTCACACTCTCACTCTGGAAAGACCGATACAGGTGCACTCCTCGAGAGAGCTCAAAGGAGGCAAGAGACTGTCTCGTCCCCTGGGTTTACAGACGCCCCACACCGTCTCACTCTGGAGAGACAGATCCTAGTGCACTGACAGAGGGATGCTGTGGCAGGCCAGAGAGAGCTGAAAGGAGGCAGGACACTGTCTCTCCCCTGTTTACAGATACCCCACACTCTCACCCTGGAGAGACAGATGCTAGTGCACTGCTAGAGGTATACTGTGGCAGGCCAGAAAGCTGAAAGTAGGCGGGAGACTGAGCCTCCCCCCCCCCCCCCTCTTGTTTAGTCACCTCACGCCCTCTCACCCTGGAGAGTCAGATCCTAGTGCACTGCCAGTGGGATGCTGTGGCAGGCCAGAGAGCTGAAAAGAGGCAGGACACTGCCTCCCCCTGTGCTTACAGACACACCTCGTGGCATCTCCTATGTGTATCTATGTAGTGGGTGCTCCGAGCTCACGATGGAGCTGGCGAGGCAGCCGATGACCCCCAAACATTAACTGAAGGCCGTACATCATAGAACTGACTGTATTCGCGAAGTACAGGCTGACTTCCATTCTCAGCGTGGGCAGACAATACTGGTCAACAGGTTCCTGTTATCAAAACGTGTTTCTGTTCAGGTAAACGGCAATCGGGACCGTATTGATGACCGATAAATCATGAAGAGCTGCCAGGCCTCTCGTGTATGGATAACCCCCCCCTCCAGGCCACTGGAAGGAACCCGGGCCTATGAAGGCCATATCCCACGATACACTGCAGCCTCACCGATGCCTGGCGCCAGGCACAGAGCAGGCCCACCTTCAGCTGTTCTGTTCCGTATAATGTCCATCGTCTATAAGGCGTTAACCATCCACGTTTCATTATTCTCAAGCCAGTCTGGACTTGGCCCAGCCCTACTTCACTTTAGTTCTCTTCTGCGTAACTTCTTCTTAGCCGCCAAGAGTGAGCATGTTCGTTACATCATGAGTTCGCTCACAGTTTTAAACCAGAGTTTTGCTGCTTTGCTGTTTGTACCCCCAATATGTCCTCACTTCCGCCAAGGACAACCGCTCACTGCTTATAGTAAAAAAACGAGAAAGGGAGAGAGGGAGAATGAATTCATGAATTAATTCACTGAAAAAACAAAGGTTACAGGGACCTTCTAGTTAGGCTCACATTTGAAACTGTAGAAATTCACCTGTTCTAGTTCGAGCTATCGCAAGTAACTATAATTTGGGCCATCGCCATGCACAGTTTTTTCGTCAAATTTTACTGCAAATATTACATTGATATTATCAATGATGTTATCATGAGCGCCTAATTTGTGGGGTAACTGGCAGTGAATGGTGAGGGTGTGAGTTGTAGTTACCTGTGGGCACCCGGGACATAGCAGATGCCGGCAAAGGGCTGTCTGTGGCTCCTCGAGGGGGGCCATGAGCCCCCCCCACCCATCCCCCCCCTCCCCAATGTGAATTTAACCCTGGGGAGGTGGCGGTCCCCAGGGTTGCGGTGGTCCTAAACAAACCTCCCTTCTTTTTTTTTTCATGATGGCCCCAGGGAGGTGGGGGGTCCCCGGGGCTGGGGATGAGGGTGCAGGGGGAAACATGTGGCCAATGGCCCCCATTCAAATAGAAGGAAGCCCAGGATGGTGGTGGTCTCCAGGGTTGCTGAGGGGCTGTGTGACCCCCTCCTGCATTAATATACAATCAAGGCCAGGGAAGGTGGCAGTTGCCGGGGCAGCAGGAGGCCCCCCCCCCAGTATTCATATACAATTAAGTCTCTGGGATGGCCGCAAGCCCCCTGCATTAAATGCAAAATAAGCCCTGGGGAGGTGGCCAGTTCTCCCCCATCCTTATTTTTTACTTTTCCCTCAGGAGCTGACCACACACTGTGGTTGCTGATTTTTTTGGGCTGCAAATTTCACTACAAACATTTTTAAAAATGCTTTTTTTGCCCTGGTGAGGTCTCTCTGGGACCCCAGCTCCAGAGCTTAATGAGTCACAGTGCTTCTACCCTGGCCCCCTTTTTTTTTTTTTTTTTTTCAATTTTTTTTTTAAGAACTCGGCTGAAGCTGATTCCCAAGATGGCTACCAACGCTTCCTGGTTAAAGTGTTTGCAGCCAATCATAGTTGTGCATTTCCCTGCACAAGCTTGTCATTATTTGCAAAGCCATCAGAGATGTACAAATTTGGATTTCCTTAAATCTCTCAAACTACTGAATGGATTTACAGCAAATAAGCGAAATCCTAATCAGCGTACTGAAAGCTAGCTTTCTGCCAAATTTGGTGTAATTCCGTCCAGTGGTTCGGGCTGAAGTTGTGTCTAAAGGTCCTATGGGAATTAACATGGAAAAGACAACTTTTTTGATACCCCCCCACCCCCTTTTTCTTCCTTCAGCCCTGCTTAACAGATCACCCCAAAACTTTCCATGCGCAACAAGAATCACCGGGGCACTTTTATTTGGAAAAGTTTGAAGATTCGTCCTAGGGAAAAGCAAGGCCCAGACTGGTTTGCCGCAACCTGACACAAGTATTAACGTGTGCGTTAAAAAGAAACATAGAAAATTGGTGAAAACACCAAAGGTTACAGGGACGTTATAGTTAGGTTGGTGTTTTAGCCCTACAAAACCATAGAAATTCAGCAGCTATATTTATACTTATCTGAAGAAACTATAACTCATGCTGGATTCTTAACATAAGTATATGGTTCTGTATGGGTAAAATGTCAACCTAACTATAACATCCCTGTAACTTTTGTTTTTATATATATATATGTATATATACATACATACACACCTCCTGCAAAGATGTCTGTCTATCTTTGATTTTGCGTGTGTGTGTACATGTCTATATACATATATTTAGGTATATACATACAAAGGCAGATCTAAGCATTTTAAATAAACACTGTTTTGCAATGATTGATGGTTGGACAAATGAATGTGTGTGGCAGTGTACAATGTTTTGTGTTATTTCTGTCACCTCCTGATACGTTCAGCAGCTGTTGTAGTAGGACACAATGTGGGGGGGAGGTGGGCTGCGCAGTACATAGACACCTGGGACATGGGCCCTGTCTACCCCCCAACCCCCCACCCCCACCCGGAGGTGCCAATGGAAGAGCAAAATGTGATTTGAGGCATATATTGCATTGCTTTGCATTTAAAATAATGTAATAGTTTGCACACATCTGTCCCTGGCATGGTACAATGGAGGTATAATCCCTTTTTAATATATTTGATGAGATAAAGTCAAGATGCTCTATAGGGGTATTTGCAACCTAAGACCCATGTACTCTTCTAATTTGTCTTCTATTTCACATTCTGCATTCTTGTCATGGTTCTCATTTCATGGGGCGGGCTCTAGGGCTTGCAGTCATACAACCAGGCCACCCGTTCCCATCCCTAGCCTCTATATAAACTCACCCCCTAAAGTGATCTACTTTTAAGCTTGGCTGGAGAAAGCTTTAGCATGAAGGGAAAGCTAATACTTTGAGGACTGACAGCACTCTCACTCCCTCACACACTAGCAGTTACACTCTACGAGTAGCACTGTTGCATCCTCGCAGACCAGCAGCAAAGCCAGTAGGGCTGGCTGATAACTGAAGGTGCCTCTCCATTGGTGGCCTTGGGTTTGTTGGGTTGTGGTCTGGGTGACTGTGGGAAGGACCCAATCGGTGGCCGAATAGACGCATGCGTGCAAGGACGAGTGAGTGCATTTATGATGAGGGATTGATTTCATGGGCAGCTTGGGTGAGTGACTGCATGGATGGGAGTATCAATGCTCTTTGTTACAAACCACGCCTAGGCTTTGCAAGTGCTTGTTTCTGTGATTCTTTCAGGGCACGCGTCCTGTCCAAAGAAGTCGATAACCTGGCACAGGACAGAGGGCTGGGCTTGTAAGTCACACACCCCTGATCACAACTTACAACAAACCGTTTCATAGTGTGCTTCTTACGTTATGTGGTTTATATAAGGTGTAAAATCCTCTCAGCGCTCCCAACCGGGGAGGGAAGGGGCCCCGTCCATGGAGCTCCTCCCTGTGTGTGTCTAAGAAGAGAACCGGTTGACAAACCCCCCCCCCCCCCCGGTCAGGGACATATTAAGGATTTTGGGGGCCCTGGGCCAAACTTACTTTGTGGGGCCCTGTTCGGAACAGCTTTGAATTTATGATCCAATTTCAACTCTTTCGTGCCCTTTATGGGCAGGTCACTGACAGTGCACAGGACACTTGTCCAAATTCTAAATGTGTTTACATCTATTATTGAGGGATAGGGACCTGTGTTTTTAATATTGTAACACAGCAGCAGCTCACTAATATTACTGCAAATGATCTCTGTGACCCCCTCCCATTTCTTATATGTGAGGTCCTGTTTTGATCTAAAATAAACTTTTTTTTTTTTATGGATGTTGCATGAAACACAAACACATTTCTCTGACACATCAACCGCATTAAAAATAAATGAATGGAAAACATTCTTTAAAACAATCTGTTTAAGAATTATTCAAGGTCATCATGGCAATACTGTGCAGAACAGAACTGGCTGTATCACCCCCCCCCCCCCCCCCCCCCCCCAACCCCCCCGGTAAGGGCTGGGTCCTGAGCCAGAGCCCACTTTGCCCATGCCCTGAAATGTCTCTGCCCTGGGTGTCAGCCCGACACACCAGGAGTGGAACATTGGTGCGAAGGAGTGAATTGGGAGAGGGGTTGGTACCAGGAGGACCTTTGTAGACAGTTGTACTTATGGAGGCAACAACTCTTCCTTATATAATAACCCCACCTCTCTGTCACAACAATGTCTACACAGTAGCTCCACCTCAACTCTAAACATTGGTCCAGCCCTTCCTCACACAGCAGCCCCCATCCTTCTACCTGCACTCGGCAGCCTCCATCCTTCTTCCTGCACTCGGCAGCCCTCCATCCTTCTACCTGCTTACAGCAGCCCCCACCCTTCTACTTGCACACAGCAGCCCCCATCCTTCTACCTGCTCAAAGCAGCCCCACCCCTCTCTGGACAATGGTCCAGCCCTTCCTCACACAGCAGCCCCCATCCTTCTACCTGCACACAGCAACTCCATCCTTCTACCTGCACACAGCAACTCCATCCTTCTACCTGCTCACAGCAACTCCATCCTTCTATCTGCTCACAGCAACTCCATCCTTCTACCTGCTCACAGCAACTCCATCCTTCTATCTGCACACAGCAACTCCATCCTTCTATCAGCACACAGCAACTCCATCCTTCTATCTGCACACAGCAACTCCATCCTTCTATCTGCACACAGCAACTCCATCCTTCTATCTGCACACAGCAACTCCATCCTTCTATCTGCACACAGCAACTCCATCCTTCTACCTGCTCACAGCAACTCCATCCTTCTACCTGCTCACAGCAACTCCATCCTTCTACCTGCACACAGCAACTCCATCCTTCTACCTGCACACAGCAACTCCATCCTTCTACCTGCACACAGCAACTCCATCCTTCTACCTGCACACAGCAACTCCATCCTTCTACCTGCTCACAGCAACTCCATCCTTCTACCTGCTCACAGCAGCCCCCACCCTTCTACCTGCTCACAGCAGCCCCCACCCTTCTACTTGCATTCGGCAGCCCCCATCCTTCTACCTGCACTCGGCAGCCCTCCATCCTTCTACCTGCTTACAGCAGCCCCCACCCTTCTACTTGCACACAGCAGCCCCCACCCTTCTACTTGCACACAGCAACTCCATCCTTCTACCTGCTCACAGCAACTCCATCCTTCTACCTGCTCACAGCAACTCCATCCTTCTACCTGCTCACAGCAACTCCATCCTTCTATCTGCTCACAGCAACTCCATCCTTCTATCTGCACACAGCAACTCCATCCTTC
Source organism: Pleurodeles waltl (assembly GCF_031143425.1). NCBI lineage: Eukaryota > Metazoa > Chordata > Amphibia > Caudata > Salamandridae > Pleurodeles > Pleurodeles waltl. Next base: position 1,061,077,143 of record NC_090449.1, read on the forward strand.
TATCTGCACACAGCAACTCCATCCTTCTACCTGCTCACAGCAACTCCATCCTTCTACCTGCTCACAGCAACTCCATCCTTCTACCTGCTCACAGCAGCCCCCACCCTTCTACCTGCTCAAAGCAGCCCCACCCCTCTCTGGACAATGGTCCAGCCCTTCCTCACACAGCAGCCCCCACCCTTCTACCTGCACGCAGTAGCCCCCACCCTTCTACCTGCACGCAGTAGCCCCCACCCTTCTACCTGCACGCAGTAGCCCCCACCCTTCTACCAGCACGCAGCAGCCCCCATCCTTCTACCAGCCCCCATCCTTCTACCTGCACGCAGCAGCCCCCATCCTTCTACCAGCCCCCATCCTTCTACCAGCCCCCACCCTGCTACCTGCACGCAGCAGCCCCCACCCTGCTACCTGCACGCAGCAGCCCCCACCCTGCTACCTGCACGCAGCAGCCCCCACCCTGCTACCTGCACGCAGCAGCCCCCACCCTGCTACCTGCACGCAGCAGCCCCCACCCTGCTACCTGCTCACAGCAACTCCATCCTTCTACCTGCTCACAGCAACTCCATCCTTCTACCTGCTCACAGCAACTCCATCCTTCTACCTGCTCACAGCAACTCCATCCTTCTACCTGCTCACAGCAACTCCATCCTTCTACCTGCACACAGCAACTCCATCCTTCTACCTGCACACAGCAACTCCATCCTTCTACCTGCTCACAGCAACTCCATCCTTCTACCTGCTCACAGCAACTCCATCCTTCTACCTGCTCACAGCAACTCCATCCTTCTACCTGCTCACAGCAACTCCATCCTTCTACCTGCTCACAGCAACTCCATCCTTCTACCTGCACGCAGTAGCCCCCCCATCCTTCTACCTGCACGCAGTAGCCCCCCCCCTTCTACCAGCACGCAGCAGCCCCCATCCTTCTACCAGCCCCCACCCTGCAACCTGCACGCGGCAGGCCCCACCCTTCTACCTGCTCGCAGCAGCCCCCATCCTTCTACCTGCTCGCAGCAGCCCCCATCCTTCTACCTGCTCACAGCATCCCCCACCCTTCTACCTGCACACAGCAGCCCCTCCCCTCTCTAGACAATGGTCCAGCCCTTGTGCACACAGCAGCCCCCACCCTTCTACCTGCACACACTAGCCCCTCCCCTCTCTAGACCATGATCCATCCCTTCTGCACACAGCATCCCCCACCCTTCTACCTGCACACACTAGCCCCACCCCTCTCTAGACAATGGTGCAGCCCCCACCCTTCTGCCTGCACACAGCAGCCTTTTATGTGACCTAACCCGGCCCTTCTGTATACAGTAGACCAGACCTTCTGCACAGCCTACCTTTGCACATTCCTCATTCCCATACTAGCTTTGTGCATGGCCACCCTGGACACAACTGTGAACAGCACCCTTCTGTACACAGCTGTCCTGGATAGAGCAGCCCCTCTGTACACAGCTGCTCTGGATAGAGCAGCCCCTCTGTACACAGCTGCTCTGGATAGAGCAGCCCCTCTGTGCACGGCTGTCCTGGATAGAGCAGCCCCTCTGTGCACGGCTGTCCTGGATAGAGCAGCCCCTCTGTGCACGGCTGTCCTGGATAGAGCAGCCCCTCTGTGCACGGCTGTCCTGGATAGAGCAGCCCCTCTGTGCACGGCTGTCCTGGATAGAGCAGCCCCTCTGTGCACGGCTGTCCTGGATAGAGCAGCCCCTCTGTGCACAGCTGCCCTGGATAGAGCAGCCCCTCTGTGCACAGCTGCCCTGGATAGAGCAGCCCCTCTGTGCACGGCTGTCCTTGATAGAGGAGCCCCTCTGTACACATCTGTCCTGTCCCTGTGTACACAGCAGCCCTGGATAGAGCAGCCCCTTGGTACACAGCTGTCCTGGATAGAGCAGCCCCTTGGTACACAGCTGTCCTGGATAGAGCAGCCCCTTGGTACACAGCTGTCCTGGATAGAGCAGCCCCTCGGTACACAGCTGTCCTGGATAGAGCAGCCCCTCGGTACACAGCTGTCCTGGATAGAGCAGCCCCTCGGTACACAGCTGTCCTGGATAGAGCAGCCCCTCGGTACACAGCTGTCCTGGATAGAGCAGCCCCTCTGTACACAGCTGTCCTGGATAGAGCAGCCCCTCTGTACACGGCTGTCTTGGATAGAGGAGCCCCTCTGTACACATCTGTCCTGGATAGAGCAGCCCCTCTGTAAACGGCTGTCCTGGATAGAGCAGCCCCTCTGTAAACGGCTGTCCTGGATAGAGGAGCCCCTCTGTACAGGGCTGTCCTGGATAGAGGAGCCCCTCTGTACAGGGCTGTCCTGGATAGAGGAGCCCCTCTGTACAGGGCTGTCCTGGATAGAGGAGCCCCTCTGTACACGGCTGTCCTGGATAGAGGAGCCCCTCTGTACAGGGCTGTCCTGGATAGAGGAGCCCCTCTGTAAAGGGCTGTCCTGGATAGAGGAGCCCCTCTGTACAGGGCTGTCCTGGATAGAGGAGCCCCTCTGTACAGGGCTGTCCTGGATAGAGGAGCCCCTCTGTACAGGGCTGTCCTGGATAGAGGAGCCCCTCTGTACAGGGCTGTCCTGGATAGAGGAGCCCCTCTGTACAGGGCTGTCCTGGATAGAGGAGCCCCTCTGTACAGGGCTGTCCTGGATAGAGGAGCCCCTCTATACACGGCTGTCTTGGATAAAGGAGCCCCTCTGTAAACAGGTGTCCTGGATAGAGCAGCCCCTCTGTACACGGCTGTCCTGTCCCTCTGTACACAGCAGCCCTGGATAGAACAGCCCCTCTGTAAACGGCTGTCCTGCCCCTCTGTACACAGCGCCCCCTCTGTACACAGCTGTCCTGGATACAGCAGCCTCTGTACACGGCTATCTTGGATAGTGGAGCCCCTCTGTACACGGCTGTCCTGTCCCTCTGTACACAGCAGCCCTGGATAGAACAGCCCCTTGGTACACAGCTGTCCTGGATAGAGGAGCCCCTCTGTACACATCTGTCCTGTCCCTCTATACACAGCAGTCCTGGATAAAGCAGCCCCTCGATAAACAGCTGTCCTGCCCCTTTGTACACGGCTATCTTGGATAGAGGAGCCCCTCTGTACACAGCTGGCCTTTCCCTCTGTACACAGCAGCCCTGGATAGAGCAGCCCCTCTGTACACAGCTGTCCTGGATAGAGCAGCCCCTCTGTACACAGCTGTCCTGGATAGAGGAGCCCCTCTGTACAGGGCTGCCCTGGATAGAGCAGCCCCTCTGTGCACAGCTGCCCTGGATAGAGCAGCCCCTCTGTGCACAGCTGCCCTGGATAGAGCAGCCCCTCTGTGCACAGCTGCCCTGGATAGAGCAGCCCCTCTGTGCACAGCTGCCCTGGATAGAGCAGCCCCTCTGTGCACAGCTGCCCTGGATAGAGCAGCCCCTCTGTGCACAGCTGCCCTGGATAGAGCAGCCCATCTGTGCATGGCTGTCTTGGATAGAGGAGCCCCTCTGTACACAGCTGTCCTGTCCCTCTGTACACAGCAGCCCTGGATAGAACAGCCCCTCTGTAAACGGCTGTCCTGCCCCTCTGTACACAGCGCCCCCTCTGTACACAGCTGTCCTGGATAGAACAGCCCCTCGGTACACGGCTGTCCTGGATAGAGCAGCCCCTCTGTGCACAGCTGCCCTGGATAGAGCAGCCCCTCGGTACACGGCTGTCCTGGATAGAGCAGCCCCTCTGTGCACAGCTGCCCTGGATAGAGCAGCCCCTCCGTGCACGGCTGTCCTGGATAGAGCAGCCCCTCCGTGCACGGCTGTCCTGGATAGAGCAGCCCCTCCGTGCACGGCTGTCCTGGATAGAGCAGCCCCTCCGTGCACGGCTGCCCTGGATAGAGCAGCCCCTCTGTACACAGCTGCCCTGGATAGAGCAGCCCCTCTGTACACAGCTGCCCTGGATAGAGCAGCCCCTCTGTACACAGCTGCCCTGGATAGAGCAGCCCCTCTGTACACAGCTGCCCTGGATAGAGCAGCCCCTCTGTACACAGCTGCCCTGGATAGAGCAGCCCCTCTGTACACAGCTGCCCTGGATAGAGCAGCCCCTCTGTACACAGCTGCCCTGGATAGAGCAGCCCCTCGGTACATGGCTGTCCTGGATAGAGGAGCCCCTCGGTACACGGCTGTCCTGGATAGAGGAGTCCCTCTGTACACAGCAGCCCTGGATAGAACAGCCCCTTGGTACACAGCTGTCCTGGATAGAGGAGCCCCTCTGTACACATCTGTCCTGTCCCTCTGTACACAGCAGTCCTGGATAAAGCAGCCCCTCGATAAACAGCTGTCCTGCCCCTTTGTACACGGCTATCTTGGATAGAGGAGCCCCTCTGTACACAGCTGGCCTTTCCCTCTGTACACAGCAGCCCTGGATAGAGCAGCCCCTCTGTACACAGCTGTCCTGGATAGAGCAGCCCCTCTGTACACAGCTGTCCTGGATAGAGCAGCCCCTCTGTACACAGCTGTCCTGGATAGAGGAGCCCCTCTGTACAGGGCTGCCCTGGATAGAGCAGCCCCTCTGTGCACAGCTGCCCTGGATAGAGCAGCCCCTCTGTGCACAGCTGCCCTGGATAGAGCAGCCCCTCTGTGCACAGCTGCCCTGGATAGAGCAGCCCCTCTGTGCACAGCTGCCCTGGATAGAGCAGCCCCTCTGTGCACAGCTGCCCTGGATAGAGCAGCCTCTCTGTGCACAGCTGTCCTGGATAGAGCAGCCCCTCCGTGCACGGCTGTCCTGGATAGAGCAGCCCCTCCGTGCACGGCTGTCCTGGATAGAGCAGCCCCTCTGTGCACAGCTGTCCTGGATAGAGCAGCCCCTCTGTGCACGGCTGTCTTGGATAGAGGAGCCCCTCTGTACACAGCTGTCCTGTCCCTCTGTACACAGCAGCCCTGGATAGAACAGCCCCTCTGTAAACGGCTGTCCTGCCCCTCTGTACACAGCGCCCCCTCTGTACACAGCTGTCCTGGATAGAGCAGCCCCTCGGTGCACAGCTGCCCTGGATAGAGCAGCCCCTCGGTACACGGCTGTCCTGGATAGAGCAGCCCCCTCGGTACACGGCTGTCCTGGATAGAGCAGCCCCTCTGTGCACAGCTGCCCTGGATAGAGCAGCCTCTCCGTGCACGGCTGTCCTGGATAGAGCAGCCCCTCCGTGCACGGCTGTCCTGGATAGAGCAGCCCCTCCGTGCACGGCTGTCCTGGATAGAGCAGCCCCTCCGTGCACGGCTGTCCTGGATAGAGCAGCCCCTCCGTGCACGGCTGTCCTGGATAGAGCAGCCCCTCCGTGCACGGCTGTCCTGGATAGAGCAGCCCCTCCGTGCACGGCTGTCCTGGATAGAGCAGCCCCTCCGTACACGGCTGCCCTGGATAGAGCAGCCCCTCTGTACACAGCTGCCCTGGATAGAGCAGCCCCTCTGTACACAGCTGCCCTGGATAGAGCAGCCCCTCTGTACACAGCTGCCCTGGATAGAGCAGCCCCTCTGTACACAGCTGCCCTGGATAGAGCAGCCCCTCGGTACACGGCTGTCCTGGATAGAGCAGCCCCTCTGTACACAGCTGTCCTGGATAGAGCAGCCCCTCTGTACACAGCTGTCCTGGATAGAGCAGCCCCTCTGTACACAGCTGTCCTGGATAGAGCAGCCCCTCTGTACACAGCTGTCCTGGATAGAGGAGCCCCTCTGTACAGGGCTGCCCTGGATAGAGCAGCCCCTCTGTGCACAGCTGCCCTGGATAGAGCAGCCCCTCTGTGCACAGCTGCCCTGGATAGAGCAGCCCCTCTGTGCACAGCTGCCCTGGATAGAGCAGCCCCTCTGTGCACAGCTGTCCTGGATAGAGCAGCCCCTCTGTGCACGGCTGTCTTGGATAGAGGAGCCCCTCTGTACACAGCTGTCCTGTCCCTCTGTACACAGCAGCCCTGGATAGAACAGCCCCTCTGTAAACGGCTGTCCTGCCCCTCTGTACACAGCGCCCCCTCTGTACACAGCTGTCCTGGATAGAGCAGCCCCTCGGTGCACAGCTGCCCTGGATAGAGCAGCCCCTCGGTACACGGCTGCCCTGGATAGAGCAGCCCCTCGGTACACGGCTGTCCTGGATAGAGCAGCCCCTCGGTACACGGCTGTCCTGGATAGAGCAGCCCCTCGGTACACGGCTGTCCTGGATAGAGCAGCCCCTCTGTGCACGGCTGTCCTGGATAGAGCAGCCCCTCCGTGCACGGCTGTCCTGGATAGAGCAGCCCCTCCGTGCACGGCTGTCCTGGATAGAGCAGCCCCTCCGTGCACGGCTGTCCTGGATAGAGCAGCCCCTCCGTGCACGGCTGTCCTGGATAGAGCAGCCCCTCCGTGCACGGCTGTCCTGGATAGAGCAGCCCCTCCGTGCACGGCTGTCCTGGATAGAGCAGCCCCTCCGTGCACGGCTGTCCTGGATAGAGCAGCCCCTCCGTGCACGGCTGCCCTGGATAGAGCAGCCCCTCCGTACACGGCTGCCCTGGATAGAGCAGCCCCTCTGTACACAGCTGCCCTGGATAGAGCAGCCCCTCTGTACACAGCTGCCCTGGATAGAGCAGCCCCTCTGTACACAGCTGCCCTGGATAGAGGAGCCCCTCGGTACACGGCTGTCCTGGATAGAGGAGCCCCTCGGTACACAGCTGTCCTGGATAGAGCAGCCCCTCTGTACACAGCAGCCCTGGATAAAGCAACCCCTCCGTAAACAGCTGTCCTGCCCCTCTGTACACAGCAGCCTTTCTGTACACAAGTAACCCAGACCTCCTGCACACAACCTCTTGTACACATCCCGTATTCACGTACACTCCTGGACACGACCGCCCTCCTGTACACGCCCACCACCCCTCTTTAGGCCACCTAGCTGCTTCGAGGCGCTGTTCCCGCCCTGCAGCCCGTGGCAGCAGCAGATTAGCGCCGAGAGGCGGCTGTTTATCCGATCATAGACACTTATAGAAAAAACCCTGGCTGTGATGTAAATATGAGCTGTAAGAGAATATTTATCGCCATTAAGTGAGATGGAAACCATGGTTGGGATAATGGGGGTGGGCGCGCATTAGGCATGCTAATTACCAGCACAAGGCCGACGCCTCCCACACACTTAGCTGCTATTGTGGCGCTTTGTTTCTCGCAGAAAGCGGGCCCCCGACTCCTCAAGCACCGCGGATGCCTTTATTCCACCACTTCTGGGTTTTTGTTATTTCCGCGGAGCATAAAAAGCTTGTTAAAAAGGTTTTGTAAATAGGGGCGGGTGGGGGCGCAGAGGAGAGGGGGGGTGCCGCCCGAACATCACTGTCTCAGCCCCAGCGCGAGGCTCGCGCCGCCTGGTTCCCTGTTTATTTCTTGGAAGCTCATCTCTGTTTTATTTCTCTAACTGGGGTCATGTGACTTCTGGGATTTTTATTCGGGTGTTCTCAAGGTGGACGTCAAATTCGAAGTTTTGAAAACTTAAAATGTTCCCCGAAAGTGCCATTTTCACCTTGGTTTTCTGCACTGCGCTTATGGTCTATACATTGTGCCTGTTATTAAAGCAGTTATAAATATATCTCTGCAGTGACCGCGCAGGATATTTAAGCTATGTTAAGGTACAGTGTCCGACTAGGTATGATTTTGTAATGGCGGCTAGTTGGGGCAAATTTATTGCAAAGACAAAGTTTATAAACAGAATAAATTGATGGTATTAGACCACATAAGCAGAATAATAAATTGTAAGAATTTTACATGTAGGATTGCCCACAAGACATGTGGCCTGCTTTAGAGTTTGGCACACAGGTTATGTGAAGGATATCCCGCCTGCCGTATTACGATCTCCATGGGATATAACGAACTCGTAGCATGGCGAGCAGGGTATCTTTCAAAGTTGGAACGTAGTAGCTCCATCCGCCAAACTGTAAATCGGGCCCAATGCAGCAATCATGAAAAAAGTACTCAAACGTGAAACTCACCACATGGTGGTACTCGTAACAAGACGTGTACAGCCCGAATAAGGCGAACAAAGAGACCAGCTAGAGACAAAATATATGTAAAGAGACAAATAGAATCAATAAAACATGTTTATGAAATTGAGTCCACATTAAAAACCATTTATGGTGTGTACGAGGTGTAGTTCGTTCAAGTAGTGTCTTTGCACTAAAAAGGGTTGATGGCGTTTCGACCCTGTGTTGAGTCATAGGGAGTCATCATCAGGATGGACATAGGTGTAGAGCAGGGGGTAGGCCTCTGTCACTTTTCTGTAAGTCGAGCATAGTTTGCCTACAGGGGGAAAACGATCCAGCCTATATCCATATACACGGTACTGGCTGCGTGAGGTGGTCGGCTGAAGGTGGAGGAATGAGCCCTGTCGTCGACTGACAGCAGAGATAACTGAATAGGTCCCAGCAAGAGTCCGGTAACACCCTGATAAGAAGGATCATTGTGGAGGTGGCTACGTCCGGAATTACCACTTCTAGAAGTAATGCACGTTCTGGTTTTTCGGTCCAGACTTTTGCACTCTAGTTTTATGAGGCTGGGGCTAGGAAGTCCAGGTCTTGCCTAAAGAAAGGATCGATCAACCTGGTCGAAGCTGTGTCTGCAGCCTCTGAAATAAACCCTCTTTTGTCCTTCTTCACCGGCTCTACTCAGGTTTAGTAGCCTAACTTTAAAAGGTGTGGATGAACCATTCGTAAGAAGTTTATCATCATAGTTTGAAGAGCCAACCATGCATCCGTTCACCCATAGCTTACAGTCTGGGGCAAAATGGGCCGAAGGTGTGAAGCGCTCTAAATACAAAGTAGATGCGCCCTGGAGAATAAGAGAACCTCCCAGGTCTGGAAGTGCAGCTTGTGGAAGTCTACAAGCCTTTTGTTGAAACTGTCAGCCTCCAGATGTGCTGACGCTCTGATCCTCTTGTATAAGCTTCAGCGATTCCTCCATCTTTGAAGCAAGCATACGATGTACAGGTAAAATAAACCGTATTGGAGCAAACTAAACACCTCACCAATCCTGGCCACTGGTCTACCCTGCACTATCACCTTCGGCCTCACGTTCAGCCGGTAACAGGCAAGATCACTGCATTCCAGTCCCTTCTCTGTTGCTTGCAGAGGATCCCTCTAGAAGATCCAACACATTCAGTCTTCGAGCTGCCTATGTTGCCAACATAAGGCCCCATATACATGCGTTAGAAATTGCGAGTTTCTAATTGTGATTCCATGTGAATTTGAAATGTACGAAATTCCCAGTGGGTCACAAATAGACCTACCTCATTAATATTCATGAGGTAGGTCTCACTTTGTGACCCACTGGGAATCACAAAATCACAGGGATGGTGGCCTGCTGGGTTCAGCAGATGACCATGTCTGTCTGTGGTTGCTTTTCAATAAATATATATATATATATATATATATATATATATATATATATATATATATATATATATATATATATATATATATATATATATATATATATATATATATATATATATATATATATATATATTTTTATGCAGCCAGTTTCCTTAAAGGAAAACCGGATGCATTAAAAAAAAGAAAACAAAGTATTCTTTTCATTTTTTTAAGAACAGGCTGTGATCTGTGGGACTACTGCCTACTCTTGAAAATTCTTTTACAGACATTCACAAAGGGGCATGGATGTTCAACTGAATTATCTGCCACCGAAATGAGGTTGCAAAACATTCAAACATACCACTCAATTTGGTATAAGGAAGGGACACCCTAAACATGCCCTTTCCTAATACCGAATAGCAAACCCAAGTTGCGATTAGGTAACAAGTTACAAAATCGCAATTTGGCCTTGGTACATACCAAAAAGATTTTTAACAGACACCAACGACCTGATTCTGTGATTCGGACCGCTTGCAACCACACAAGTTTTGTACATCTGGCCCATGATTGCTTACTAGTCTCCAGACAGTTTCTGCAAGTGTATAAACCTGCATATGGGCATGCTGTGTTCAAGAAGCCACCTGCAGCCCTGCTAACCCAACCAATTTCAGCCCTATTCCTTTGTCTCAAGAACAACCGCTATTGCATCTGGGTGGTGGCAACACCTTTTTCTAAGGTCTCCAAGATTCAGCCCTGTGCCACCGTAGGGGCACCCTACATGCTATTTTATGTGTTAGCAAGGGCCTGAGAAACATATTACAATATCACCCTCCTGGAACTTCACTGTCTCCCTCAACCCACACACACCACCTTCAAAACTAGCTGTTTCTTCACTGCCGGCGCTCCCTGCTTATGTGGCCAGCAAGGCCCCCATCTCCAGTGGCTCTTTGTACCCTCACAGCCAGGATTCTATCAAAGTGAGTGCAGATAAGTGCAAAAAACTAAACAAAGCAATGTGGTTTCTCCATCTATGCAACCAGGATCTGGGACCACATCCATGCCTCCATCAGGGCCGCCCCAACGCTGCTTCAGTGTAGAAAGAGCTGAAGAGACACCTCTTTAAAGTACACTACATATTGTTGTACTTACCATCCACAAACCAGCTACCCCGCCATCACCTGTTCACTGTGTGTTTGCCACTGACCCTTTAGAGTACCCCCTGCCTTTTGGCTATGCTGGGGCTGCAAGTGTGTGTGTGTATATATATGTGTGTGTGTGTGTATATATATATATATATATATATATATATATATATATATATATATATTTGATGGCATGTGTAGCTGCAGATACTCATGCTGTGCACATCCCGCCATCTGGTGTTGGGCTCGGAGTGTTACAAGTTGTTTTTCTTCGAAGAAGTCTTTTCGAGTCACGAGACCGAGGGACTCCTCCCATTTCGACTCCATTGCGCATGGGCGTCGACTCCATCTTAGATTGTTTTTTTTCCGCCATCGGGTTCGCACGTGTTCCTTTTCACTCCGTGTTTCGGGTCGGAAAGTTAGTTAGAATCTCGGAAAAATCGTCGGTATTGTTTGCGTTCGGTATCGGGTTAGTCACAACAGATCGACACCGACTTTTGAAGCGCTCTGGTGGCCCTTCGGGCTTTTTTCGATCCCCCGTCGGGGCCTGGTCGGCCCGGCCACGTGTCTCTTCAAGGCTGATGGAACGGACCCCATGCCGCTTCTGCCCAAAATGCCATAACAAGTATCCATATACAGATCAGCATCTGGTCTGTAACTTGTGTTTGTCGCCGGAACACAAGGAAGATACTTGTGAAGCCTGTCGAGCGTTTCGGTCCAGGAAGACACTAAGAGACCGAAGAGCAAGGAGACTGCAAATGGCGTTGGCGCCGACAGGACAAGAGCGTTTCGAAGAGGAGGAAGAAACATTCTCCATCCATGAATCGGACTCGGATGAGATCGATCCCGAGGAAACGCTGAAAACCGTGAGTAAGACGTCAAAACACAAAGCTCACGAAAAAACCACTAAAGCCCAGGGGACGCCACTGCCAACAGGCCATGGCTTAACCCGAAAAATAGGTGACCGATCATCGGCACCGAAAAAGGGCACGCTGGGGGCGAAGTCATCCGACTCCGGTCGAGATACCGCCACACTGCAATCTCGGGCTCGAGATAGTGGCTCCGAGCAGGTTCGGCACCGAGATAGCGGCACCGAAATGGGTCGACACCGAGAGACCACGACGCCGAAAGTAAAGAAGGTTTTGTCGGAACCGAAAAAACCAGCCGAAAAGGTTTCGATACCGAAACATCCGGCCTCGGAACCGAAAACAAGTTCCTACACTGAGGAACAAGGACTGTCCACACAAATGAAGACACATAGATTTGGACAGGAATTAGAAACAGTAGAGCCAGACTATACACAAAGAAGGCTCCATATCCAAAAAGAAACAGGGAAGATCAGTACTCTCCCTCCAATTAAAATGAAACGCAAGCTTGCCTTTCAAGAAAGACAAGCAGCCACAGACAAAGGTGGCTAAACAAGTAACCCCGCCACCATCTCCACAATGCTCTCCGCAACCATCACCGGTAGCCACTCCACCAATGATGCAATCCCCAACTCATACAGGAATGAGTCAAGATGACCCTGACGCATGGGACCTTTATGACGCACCAGTGTCAGATAATAGTCCTGAATGTTATCCAGCTAGACCGTCGCCACCAGAGGATAGTACAGCCTACGCACAGGTGGTGTCGAGAGCAGCGGCATTTCATAATGTCAGCCTGCATGCTGAGCCCATTGAAGACGACTTTCTTTTTAACACACTGTCGTCCACACACAGCCACTATCAAAGTCTTCCTATGCTGCCCGGAATGCTAAAACACTCCAAACAAGTGTTTGAAAAGCCTGTAAAAGGAAGGGCCATTACTCCAAGAGTGGAGAAAAAATATAAACCGCCACCAACAGACCCAGTGTACATCACACAACAGCTAACACCGGACTCAGTTGTAGTAGGGGGCAGCGCGCAAAAGAGCGAACTCACATACTTCAGGAGATGCACCACCTCCAGATAAAGAAAGTAGGAAATTCGACGCAGCAGGCAAAAGGGTGGCGGCACAGGCAGCAAACCAGTGGCGTATTGCCAATTCACAGGCTTTGTTGGCCAGATACGACAGGGCCCATTGGGACGAAATGCAACACTTTATAGAACATTTGCCCAAGGAGTTCCAAAAGAGAGCGCAGCAGGTAGTAGAAGAAGGACAGAGTATCTCCAACAATCCGATACGGTCAGCAATGGATGCTGCAGACACAGCTGCTAGAACTGTCAACACCGCAGTAACAATAAGGAGACATGCATGGCTGCGTACATCAGATTTAAACCAGAAATACAGCAAGCTGTGCTGAATATGCCATTCAACGGACAGCAGTTGTTTGGGCCGGAGGTGGACTCTGCGATCGAAAAACTTAAAAAAGACACTGACACGACCAAAGCCATGGGTGCACTCTACTCCCCACAGGGCAGAGGCACATTTCGAAAAACACAGTTTAAAGGGGGGTTCCGAGGTCAAAGCACAGAACCCACAACCTCACAAACAAGACCCACTTACCAGTATCAGCGGGGAAGTTTTCGGGGACAATATAGAGGGGGACAATTTCAAAAGAATAGAGGAAATTCCAAAGTCCCAAAACTCCTCAAAACAAGCAGTGACTTCCAAGTCACACATCCCCAACACATAACATCTGTGGGGGGGAGACTGACCAAATTTTACAAACATTGGGAGGAAATAACAACAGACACTTGGGTCCTAGCAATTATCCAGCATGGTTATTGCATAGAATTTCTCAAATTCCCTCCAAACGTCCCACCGAAAACACACAATATGTCAAAACAACATATAGATCTCCTAGGACTAGAGGTTCAGGCATTGCTACTAAAAGAAGCAATAGAATTAGTACCAAAACACCAGAAAGGAACAGGAGTTTACTCTCTGTACTTTCTCATACCCAAAAAAGACAAAACTCTAAGACCTATATTAGATCTCAGAACATTAAATACCTACATCAAGTCAGATCACTTTCACATGGTGACATTACAAGACGTAATCCCACTACTCAAACAACAAGACTACATGACAACACTAGACCTAAAGGATGCATATTTCCATATACCGATACATCCTTCACACAGAAAGTACTTAAGGTTTGTATTCCAAGGGATACATTACCAATTCAAAGTGTTGCCATTCGGAATAACAACTGCGCCAAGAGTTTTTACAAAGTGCCTCGCAGTCGTAGCTGCACATATCAGAAGGCAGCAAATACATGTGTTCCCGTACCTTGACGATTGGTTAATCAAAACCAACACGCTAGAAAAGTGTTCACAACACACAAAGTATGTCCTAGAAACCCTCCACAAACTAGGTTTCTCAATCAACTACACAAAGTCACACCTTATACCGTGTCAAACACAGCAATACTTAGGGGCGACAATCAACACAGCAAAAGGGATTGCCACTCCAAGTCCACAAAGGGTTTAGGCATTTCACAATGTAATACAGGCCATGTATCCAAAACAAAAAATACAAGTCAAAATGGTGATGAAACTCCTAGGCATGATGTCCTCATGCATAGCCATTGTCCCAAACGCAAGGTTGCACATGCGGCACTTACAACAGTGCCTAGCATCACAGTGGTCACAGGCACAGGGTCAGCTTCTAGATCTGGTGTTGGTAGACCGCCAAACATACACCTCGCTTCAATGGTGGAACAGTATAAATTTAAACAAAGGGCGGCCTTTCCAAGACCCAGTGTAACAATATGTAATAACGACAGACGCCTCCATGATAGGGTGGGGTGTACACCTCAATCAATACAGCATCCAAGGACAATGGGACACTCACCAAAAACAGTTTCACATAAATCACTTAGAACTATTGGCAGTATTTCTAGCGCTCAAAGCATTTCAACCCATAATAAGCCACAAACACATTCTTGTCAAGACAGACAACATGACAACGATGTATTACCTAAACAAACAGGGAGGGACACACTCAACACAGTTGTGTCTCCTGGCAAAGAGAATATGGCATTGGGCGATTCACAACCACATTCGTCTAATAGCTCAATTTATTACAGGGATTCAGAATCACTTAGCAGACAATCTCTCTCGGGATCACCAACAGATCCACGAATGGGAGATTCACCCCCAAATACTGAATACTTACCTCCAGAGTTGGGGAACACCACAAATAGATCTATTTGCAACAAAGGAAAACGCAAAATGCCAAAACTTTGCATCCAGGTACCCACAAGATCAGTCTCGGGGCAATGCGTTATGGATGAGCTGGTCAGGGATATTTGCTTACGCTTTTCCCCCTCTCCCACTCCTTCCATATCTAGTAAACAAGTTGAGTCAAAACAAACTCAAACTCGTATTAATAGCGCCAACATGGGCAAGACAACCTTGGTACACAACACTACTAGACCTCTCAGTAGTGCGTCATGTCAAACTACCAAACAGACCAGATCTGTTAACGCAACACAAACAACAGATCAGACACCCAAATCCAGCATCGCTGAATCTAGCAATCTGGCTCCTGAAGTCCTAGAGTTCGTACACTTAGACCTTACACATGAATGTATGGAGGTCATAAAACAAGCTAGGAAACCTACCACTAGACATTGTTATGCAAATAAGTGGAAAAGATTTGTTTATTACTGCCATAATAATCAAATTCAACCCTTACACGCATCTGCCAAAGACATCGTAGGATACTTACTACATTTGCAGAAGTCAAAGCTAGCTTTTTCTTCCATTAAGATACATCTTACACCAATTTCAGCTTACCTGCAAATTACGCACTCAACTTCTCTATTTAGGATACCAGTCATAAAAGCATTTATGGAAGGTCTAAATAGAATTATACCACCAAGAACACCACCAGTTCCTTCATGGAACCTCAACATTGTCTTAACACGACTCATGGGTCCACCTGTTGAGCCCATGCACTCTTGTGAAATGCAATACTTAACACAGAAAGTTGCATTTTTAATTGCCATCACATCTTTAAGAAGAGTAAGTGAGATTCAAGCATTTACCATACAAGAACCATTTATTCAAATACACAAGCATAAAGTAGTTCTACGGACAAATCCTAAATTTTTACCAAAAGTCATATCACCGTTCCACTTAAATCAAACAGTAGAATTACCAGTGTTCTTCCCACAGCCAGACTCTGTAGCTGAAAGAGCACTACATACATTAGACATCAAAAGAGCGTTAATGTACTACATTGACAGAACAAAACTAATTCGAAAAACAAAGCAACTATTTATTGCTTTCCAAAGACCTCCTACAGGAAATCCAATTTCTAAACAAGGCATTGCTAGGTGGATAGTTAAGTGCATTCAAACCTGCTATCTTAAAGCAAAGAGAGAACTGCCTATTACACCAAGGGCACTCAACTAGAAAGAAAGGTGCTACCATGGCCTTTCTAGGAAATATTCCAATGACCGAAATATGTAAGGCAGCTACATGGTCTACGCCTCATACATTTACCAAACACTACTGTGTAGATGTACTAACGGCACAACAAGCCACAGTAGGCCAAGCAGGACTACGAACATTGTTTCAAACAACTTCAACTCCTACAGGCTGAACCACCGCTTTTGGGGAGATAACTGCTTACTAGTCTATGCACAGCATGTGTATCTGCAGCTACACATGCCATCGAACTGAAAATGTCACTTACCCAGTGTACATCTGTTCGTGGCATTAGTCGCTGCAGATTCACATGCGCCCACCCGCCTCCCTGGGAGCCTGTAGCCGTTTAGAAGTTGATCTTGAACATCTGTATATTTGTAAATATATTACTTTAAACTACATTATGTACATTACTCCATTGCATGGGCACTATTACTAGCATACACAACTCCTACCTCACCCTCTGCGGGAGAAAACAATCTAAGATGGAGTCGACGCCCATGCGCAATGGAGTCGAAATGGGAGGAGTCCCTCGGTCTCGTGACTCGAAAAGACTTCTTCGAAGAAAAACAACTTGTAACACTCCGAGCCCAACACCAGATGTGCACAGCATGTGAATCTGCAGCAACTAATGCCACGAGGTGATGAAAAACAACTTACATACTTGGTCTGTGACCAGATCAGACTTAACTCACGAGGTGGTGATAGACAGAAAATGTTACGGGTTCTGGAATCAAAATACATCATCAAATTCATGACTTTGTTTCCTAATGGGTTAAATTTAAGTGAAGAGATGAATACCCATCTTTGTAGTTAAATGATTATTTACTGGATTTTCTGATTTTCTTTTGAGTTTTCTTTGATATTTATGTATTATTTTTGTAAATAGGATTGGTTTTATTATATATTTTGATATCAAGTTTCTTTTTGGGGGTGTTTGTAGTCTTACTGTATCTAATTTTCACAGAGGCATGAAATATAATAGGATATGTCAAGTACAGTATATAAGGTTACGCAGTTGATAATTGAGTAATTGAATATACAATTTGCAGTATCTGTATATATTTAAAGTTAGTTAAATTATGATATGGATATATTTTTTGAGATATTATGGCCTATGTAACCGTTACAAGAGGGCGCTCACTATTGCACTTGGATATATATCTGTATGGTGGTTTAAGTCCCTTTTCTATGTCTATGTATTTGAATTTATATCTGTTTTATGTAGTATTCGCCCAGCCGTGAACAAGGCTACGGCTGAAATGCGTTGGGAGCAGGACCATTTTTTCTTTCAATATATTTTTGGAACTGTTCGTTTTGTGTCTTGATTTCTTGTCCTAGTGGGTGAGAAAATTAGATTTTATATATATATATATATATATACACACATACTTGCATGCATATACACATACATATATAAACATGCATACTTGCACGTGCATACTTGCACACACACATCCTTGCACACACACACACATCCTTGCACACACACACACATCCTTACGCACTCATGCATGCATACACATACATACACGCATACACATACACACACATACACATACATAAATAAAATACCCTACCCCTATAAATATTTGGATTACACCCATCTCCCTACCATTTGGAACACACTGATGATACCTCTCTTAAATTAATTCAGTGTGGTACCATCATGGCTGTGGGCGCAATACTGGCAAATGTAACAATCTCTTATTACATGATATGTTACAGATGGTATGTTCGCATTATTTTTAGAGCAGTGCTTGTTTTTATTTATAAAGTTATTTGCTATCCTAGGGGGACTGGTTCACTCTACATAAAACTAAAATAAAAATAAACGTTTACAACCCCTCAAAATGGCGGGAAGTGCTGTATAAAGCTTTGTATAAGAACACGTTTTTATTATTTAATAAGATGTGTGCTCCTCCTTCACCCCTCCCCAACCCATCCCACCGGGCAACTGGTGTCTGAACGTCAACGTCACTTAAGAAATTTGCTTGCAGAATCTGCATTTTTGCAATTCTTCATTCCGCTCTGCTTTTCATATTTGTATTTGCTGTTTCCGGATTTAAAATATATTTTGTATTTTTGCCTCCTGGATCTAGCGCTTAAGTGCCCGACTATTATCCATATCTTGTAAACATGTGAAATCAGACTGCACAGTGTGCCGTGTATTGCTGCCCTGATTACATCTCGCCCCTACCTCCACCTTATCACATCCTGGTACCTGTAGTTCTGTCTGGAATGCAGTACACACACCGCTTAGTCTGTCTACAGCATGTTATTGAACAAATGCTTCTGCTCTGTAAGGTTCTCCACTGCTTCTCGGAGCTAGGTCTGTGCCATATCTGTAACCGAGCCATGAACCGAAAGTTCTCTCATCAAGACTAGCCTGTAAGAGCAAAGCATTGGTCCCACGCATGGAAGTTCTCTCACCCAGATTAGACTGCTGGGGTAAAGAGCTGGTTCCAGGCATGGAAGTTCTTTCACCAAGACTAGACTGTTGTTGTAAAGAGCTGGTCCCAGGCATGGAAGCTCTCTCACCAAGGCTAGCCTGTGGAGTAAAGAGCTGGTCCCAGGCATGGAAGTTCTTTCACCAAGACTAGTCTTCTGGGGTAAAGCGCTGGTATCAGGCATGGAAGTTCTCTCACCAAGACTAGACTGTTGCAGTAAAGCGCTGGTCCTAAGCATGGAAGTTCTCTCACCAAGACTAGACTTCTTGGGTAAAGCGCTGGTCCCATGCATGGAAGGTCTCTCACCAAGACTAGACTGTTGAGGTTTAAGCACTCATCACAGGCATGGAAGTTCTCTCACGAAGACTAGCCTGTTGCAGTAAAGAGCTGGTCCCAGGCATGGAAGTTCTCTCACCAAGACTAGACAGTTGAGGCTTAAGCACTCATCTCAGGCATGGAAGTTCTCTCACCAAGACTAGACTGTAAGAGTAAAGTGCTGGTCCCACGCGTGGAAGTTCTCTCACCAAGACTAGCCTGTTGGAGTAAAGTGCTGGTCCCAGGCATGGAAGTTCTCTCACCAAGACTAGCCTATTGGAGTAAAGCATTGGTCCTAGGCATGGAAGTTCTCTCACCAAGACTAGCCTGTAAGAGTAAAGTGCTGGTCCCAAGCATGGAAGTTCTCTCATCAAGCCTGAACTTCTGGGGTAAAGAGATGATCCCAGGCATAGACGATCTCTCACCAAGACTAGCCTGTTGCAGTAAAGCACTGGTCCCAGGCATGGAAGTTCGCACCAAGACTAAACAGTTGAGGTTTAAGCACTCCGCTCAGGCATGGAAGTTCTCTCACCAAGACTAGACTGTTGGAGTGAAGTGCTGGTCCCACGCATGGAAGTTCTCTCACCAAGACTAGCCTGTTGGAGTAAAGCGCTGGTCCCAGGCATGGAAGTTCTCTTACCAAGACTAGCCTATTGGAGTAAAGCATTGGTCCTAGGCATGGAAGTTCTCTCACCAAGACTAGCCTGTTGCAGTAAAGATCTGGTCCCAGGCATGGAAGTTCTCTCATCAAGACTGAACTTCTGGGGTAAAGAGATGATCCCAGGCATGGACGTTCTCTCACCAAGACTAGCCTGTTGGAGTAAAGCGCTGGTCCCAGGCATGGAAGTTCTCTTACCAAGACTAGCCTATTGGAGTAAAGCATTGGTCCTAGGCATGGAAGTTCTCTCACCAAGACTAGCCTGTTGCAGTAAAGAGCTGGTCCCAGGCATGGAAGTTCTCTCATCAAGACTAGCCTGTTGCAGTAAAGCACTGGTCCCAGGCATGGAAGTTCGCACCAAGACTAAACAGTTGAGATTTAAGCACTCCGCTCAGGCATGGAAGTTCTCTCACCAAGACTAGACTGTTGGAGTGAAGTGCTGGTCCCACGCATGGACGTTCTCTCACCAAGACTAGCCTGTTGGAGTAAAGCGCTGGTCCCAGGCATGGAAGTTCTCTTACCAAGACTAGCCTATTGGAGTAAAGCATTGGTCCTAGGCATGGAAGTTCTCTCACCAAGACTAGCCTGTTGCAGTAAAGAGCTGGTCCCAGGCATGGAAGTTCTCTCATCAAGACTGAACTTCTGGGGTAAAGAGATGATCCCAGGCATGGACGTTCTCTCACCAAGACTAGCCTGTTGCAGTAAAGCACTGTTCCCAGGCATGAAAGGTCTCATCAAGACTAGAGTGTTGGATTAAAGCGCTGGCCCCAGGCATGGAAGTTCAGTATGCACAAGACACCCATTGGGCCTGCTAGTTATAGGGCTAGATGGGAGGCCCTATCTACTACTATTGTAAGACACCTATGCAGGTTAAAAAAATGCTGCTTTTCTTAAGTCTGAGTATACCTGAGCCTTTGCATACTATGACCTTACTAGTCCTGGTGGTGCCAAACCAGCTGAGGGGCTTGCCCTTTGACAAAAACCCCAGGGTGTAAGGACCTGCACTCCTACTACTGAGCAGCTGTCAGAAGCCAAGGCACAAACTCTTCCACCACAGCGCAGAACAACTGCTGGGGACAAGTCCTTTCACTGCTGCGCCCACTTAACAGTACATGGCTCAAAGCTGATCCTCCCTGCCGCATGTGTGCTCACTTCCAAACTTCCACAAGTTTCCTGTTCTCTCCACCGAAATGCCCTGTTGAAGGAGCCCAGGATCTTTTCTCACACCTTCAGATCTTGCTTTGTTCCCTGTGGCTCTGTCAAGACATCTTGGCGAAGCCACCCCAAATGGAATTATCTTGATAGTGCATTTCAGTTGCCCAATGAGGGGTTGCACCTGTCTGTGTTTTAAGACAACATGCAGTATTTTACTGCTGCCCTGTGTGCTGCTTCCTTGTTTGTAGGCAGCCTTGACTTCTTATTGGATATACGAATTTCAGTCCATCAGTCAGGATTTATAAAGTGTGGCAAATCACCTATGAGGGTCTCAAAGCGCTGGAGTTGCTAGCTGCTTTGCGGCGCTCTGTTCATTGGAACAGCCATGTATTGAGTCCTTTCCTGAATTCCTGGAGTGATGCGGCATTCAGGGGAAGGTAGTTCCAAGATATGGCTGCCGGGTGAGAGAAGGAGCTTCCTCTGCTGTTGGATCTGTGGATCGGGGGTGGGGGCTACGAGGAAGAGGGAGGCAGATCGCAGGTGTTTGGTCAGTTGATCGAAGGTCATTTGTTTGTTGATGTGTGCTTGTTCTATTTTGTGCAGGGCTTTGTATGCGATGGTCAGCATCTTGAACTGGCACCTCTTCTGAATCAGGAGCCACTGTAGTTTCTTGGGGTGCAGGGTGATGTGAGTCTGGCTGGGGAGGTCAAGGATGAGTCTTGCTGTTGAGTTTTGTACTGTCTGTAGTCTCTTCACAAGGCATGCGGTGAGTCTCACGAAAAGTGTTACCGTAGTTCAGCCTGCTGGTGACAAGGGCTTGAGTGATGGCCCTGCTGGTGTTGATTGGGAGCCAGCTGAAAATCGTACGGAGCATGCATAGGCAGTAGTCCGTAAGACTAACAGTACAGTCCGTAAGAATAGCAGTTCCATTACTTAACTAGCATCGGATAAAGCCAACCTGTCTCGCATTTGGGACCTATTGGCTTTTGCCAATGCCTTGCTGTGCAGCATGGCCAAAAGGAAATTAAAAAAAACATAAAGATCCAGAACACAGCCACACATATCCATGATGATGTGTACACACATACATCATTATGCATGCAAAGTACAAACCTAAAAGAAGTAGCCTAAAAGTGTTTTGTTCTAAGGTGGAGCGGCCAGCAGACGTTTGGTGCATGGCCCTCTCTTCCCCTCCTTGCCCAAAAGATTAAATTAAAGTATTTAAAAAAAAAAAAAGCTGTGTGGAGCAATGGAAGAGGGTGGGTGATGCAGTGGGGTTTTTGTGGAGGTGGGGGGAATACAGCACACAAGGGAGAACACACAGGAAGAGACGCATTCAAGCAAGAATGCAGCAGGGAGCACAGGGGCAGCAGGGAGCACGGAGGCTGCAGGTTGTAAAGAAGAACCTGGAGTGATGACTTACAACATGAGGGTGACGGCAACACAGAGCGTGGGGGTCAGGGATTTGGTGGGGGAGAAGCGCATGAAGGATAGAGCTGGAGGAAAGATGCACTCTCATGGAGTGCTTTTAAGCAAAAAAACAAATAGTTCCCTAAAAGTGAGTAGTGTAAGGATAGAAGCCAGCCAGTCAGAGAGATGGTAAAGAGGCTATTGTTCTGGGGATGGGGGGGGGTAACAAACACAAGATGGACAAGCTGAGATGAGGATAGCTATCCCGTAAGAAGCAGGCAAATTAGTGTGACAAAGCCAACCAATATTAAGCAACGGGCAGGGCTAGAAGCCCGTGTAAGTTCCTGCCAAGCCCACAATAGGTCTGTTGCAACAAGGCAGCTTGCACTGACTGATAGACTTGACCAATTCACAAACATAAATTGGGGTCCATCTAGTGGTGTTGCCAAAGGCTGAAGCTCTGCTTGCATTTTGAAAGGGGTGGCTCCCTTTCAGGGACTTGTGGTGTAAAGGCAAGAGCTACAGACTATGGATCTGGGGAACCAGGTTGGAGTCTTGGCGACACCTCAACATCCTGTGACTCTGGGCAAATCAGTAATCTCCCCACGCCTAAAAAAACATGAACGTGTTCTTATGTGATGTAACTTTTGATGATGTAAAGTGCTCCAATACCTTTGGGTCGAGTTGGCACTATATAAAACTTCAAAATAAAAAATAAAACACCACAGGAGCATGGCTTGGACACTTGGAGTTTTGTTTCAAAACAATTAAAGCCCAACTGCATGCCCATTGGAACTATGTTGCCACACAGTTGGAGCACACTTGGCACATTTGTAGCACTGTTGAGACTCAACTGGAGCATGGCTGAGACACAAGTAAAACACAGTTAGTCTGAATCAAAAGCAATGTTATTGAATGGCTCTGTAAACTCAACATCCTTTTGCCTTATCGAACGGTCTGCTGGGTGTTGCCCTGCAGCAATTTATCTGAACTCCTGTATGGGACTTAATCCAAAAAGGGAGCACCCGGTCTTACATTTCAGCTCGAATAGCCCCCAAGCATCATGATAAATGCAGTCATTAGAATGAATTAGAATAATATTTCAAAAAGTCTTTCACCATATATGGGTGCAGCAAGTGCTGTAACGTTGTAGAAAGTTTTTTGCCATAAGTTGGTGCGGCGAATGCCGTATCTCCGGACACATGTTTCTGGCTTTCGACCGTCATCAGCGGAGAGCAAAGTGTGGCAAACGGAGTTGCTTGAAATGCCTCCTAAACGTATTCTCAGGTTTTTGTACCACTCAGTAGGCGCACAGGTGCTTCACAAGAGCTCGTCAGCTCAAAGGCTCACGGGAGCCGTTAAATACACAATTCAAAAAGGGAGCACCCAGTCTTACATTTCATCTCGAATAACCCCAAAGCATCATGATAAATGCAGTCATTAGAATATGTATCTGTATGGGACTTAACTGGCGACATACAAGCTTAATATTTGTAATGTCTGCCTTTGTGAGCAGAGTGGAGCTATTTATAAATCAATTACCTTGAATGGTCCTGAAGAAGTACTTGAAAACAAAGCCCGCCACCGAAACATGTTGCCATTTCAGTGCTGAATGTGAGGTATAGTAATGCGGCTCTCCGCTGTGGCTTCCTCTACCTTATTTGAGATATATTTGGAGTTGAATCTTTATTTGTTGTTCTTTTAACCCATTTGTTATGTACTGCTAACCAACCAGCCTTGAGACGATATGTGCTATCTCCATTGAGCGACAGTAGATTGAGTCTTTCTATTGGAAAGTATGCTGGAGCCTGCATGTGTCCGATGGTGGCGCTCTGGCCACGAAGGCGCACTTACTGCCCCTGATGTGTGTGGACACAGATGGCTCCTGCTCCCACTTGCATGAACTAACTCTACTGATTACACCCAACTCCTTTCAACTTAAACCACCACTAGACACTCGAGGAGATGCTTCAGCTTCTTCAGAGCACCACATTAACCCAGTGTCCAACAGATCCACAGTACTTAATAACTACTGGATTGACTACTAGCTTTGGTTACCAAGTGGTACGTGAACTATCCTTCAACGCCATCTCCCTGGTAGTAAGTGTTACTGCACATGGTGTGGGAACCGTTGAAACCAGCCAGCGGTTCTGGTGTGTGTACATATTTAGAAAAAGGTTCCCTTTGGGAATTAAATCACACAGAATTTTTTCTTTTTTATTGCGGACTAAATTCTGGAAGCAGTTTTGTGCATGCCTTGCTCCTTCCTCTGGTAAGCTGCAGATCTGGCTTTTAGTAACTTGTAATTTAAGATCAGTTATTAGGTGTATTTTCGCATTGTATACGTCTGCCCCAGATGTTACGGTATTAATTTTTATCACTGAATATTTTATGAAACTACAGCCTTCTGTTGTCGGTGCATGTGGCAATGTTCGCGATCCAAGGCGTGGAATATAGGGGAGGTGCTGAAGTCTCCCCTCTTCTCTGTCCCCTAGCACAGGAACAGAACTGGTCCAGCCGTTCAACGCCTCTGGTCACCTTGTAAAGCCCATGAAGTCCTGGCCGGAGGTGGGGGTTGGGAGCGGGTCGTGGTGATGGTGGTGCAGATCGTGGTGATGGTGGTGGAGTAGTGTCATTCAGCAGTGTCGCAGACACTTCTTGCCTTGGACAGTTTGCAGTGCTGCGCATCACTGGGAGATGACCCTGTATACATCTCTGGTTTCTCCAGTTGCACATTATGTAGTGTAGTGGTCCCCAACCTTTTAACTTCTGTGGACCCCCACTGTATCATTACTGGAGCCCGGGGATCCCCACTAAATCATTATTGGAATCCAGGGACCCCTACCACTCTCCTCCTTCCCCTCCCCTGAGTCATTACTTAAAGCCAGGGACCCAGGCCTATACATAGTCAATGATTTGAACCGCAAAACAATACACAAAAAATACAGAAACAAGCATTCCATCAAACATGTACACAAATGCTAACATTTTATTAAATTTGCAAACAAAAAAAAAACATTTTAAAATTTAATATGAAGGATGGCGCTTTTCTGAATTCAATTGAACCCACACATCATCCATAGTATATTCTGTTTGAAGCACCCACACTGCTCCAGTGAATCAATCGGAGGGTACTAATTTAATTTTTCGCCTCCAGTTTCAAATTCCTTGACATTTACATTAAGTTTTAACGTTTTCAATTGTACATTTAGCCACTTTATTTATATACACTTTATTAATCTGTTAATATTATGTAATGTTTTAAGCAGTCACAGACCCCCTGAGGAGGCTTTGAAGACCCCAGAAGTTCCCAGACCACAGGTTGGGAACCACTGATGTAGTGTGGCTCTCAGTAACTTAATACAGTTGTCATACAGTTAATCACCTTATGAGTCGTTATCTTTATATTGTAAAACCTACAAACCTGTGAAATTGACCCTTTTTCCAGTTGGAAGTTTTGGTGTAACAATTGGGTGACGAGGTGCACTATATAGTTATCTGTTTGCAGAGTTGCATGGTTACGTAGTCCTGCTGGAATGAGTTCCTGATTCCCCAAGAGGTGCCTCACCAACACCTGGACCTGTGGCTGGCACAAGCTGACCTCTTCCTGTGAAATCCAGAAGTTTTTAACTCTGCTCACCAGACTTTGAGAAGGTAACTTATTCAGCAAGACTAACCTGGTCCCTGCACCCTGACCCTACTCCTTTCAAAGGTTCCCTATCGTCTATTCTACTGATTGGATTTTCGTTGTTTTGGTCTCATTGTATTTATTAAATTTGACTCTATTTTTTCTAAATGGGTGCGGGTTATCTCGTGAGTAATGATTTCACTTTCTTACTGTTTCTGTGCTGCATAAGCACTTAACACAGTATCCCTAAGTTAAGCCGGAGTATATTTGTGCCAAACTACCGGAGAGGTAAGCATGGGTCAATTTGGTGACTTATGTGGCTCACCCTGACAAGGATTATGGTTGTTGCATGAGAAGATGTTCACCCCCCCACCCCCCAAACCAGTAACCCAATTTCCTACTCCTAGTTATTACTGGTATAGCTAGTGTTGGTGCACAGTATAGTTTTATTGTTGCAGAGTTGTGGTTACCTATTAACATAAAGTTGCCTAGTTTCTACAGGTGTATTTGGGTGATATAGTGCAGTTACATAGTTATTACTGCTAGAGCTCGTGTATATGCATGGTATAGTTCTACAGTAGCATATTTGCATGGTTACATAGTAAAAATGTGTAGCATGGTTACTGCAGGGTTAGTTGTGTTACACATTGTAGTTCCACAGTGTTAGTACTGTCACCTTAGTAAGTAATTGGTATCCATGCATATGGTTACATAGTTACTGCAGGTGTAGTTGAGTTACGCAGTGTAGTTCCACAGTCACTACAGTTACAGTGATATCTGATTGGTCTTGTTGCATACTGTGTATTGTTTCTGCAGGTGTAGTTGTGTAACCCAGCATAGTTGCACAGTTAATACAGTTACACCAATATGTGATCGTTATAGTTGTGTACTGTGCATGGTTACATAGTTACTGTAGGTGTATTTGTGTTACATGGTGCAGTTCCACAGTTAGTGCAGGTATATTGATATGCGATCGGTATCGCTGCACACTGTGTATGGCTACATAATTACTGCGGGTGCTGTGTTACACATTGTATTTCCAAAGTTAGTACAGCTACATTAATACACGATCTGTATTGTTTCATACACTGTATGGGTACCTAGTTACTGTGGTTCTAGTTGTGTTACATGGGGTGGTTCCACAGTACTGTTACATCGATACGCAGTCTGTATTGTTGCATACTGTGTATGGTTACATAGTTACTGCAGGTGTAGTTGTGTTATACAGTGTAGTTCCACAGTTAGTACACTTTAATCGATACGTGACCAGTATTGTTCATACTGTGTATGGTTGTTACTGCGGGTATAGTTGTGTTACACTGTGTAGTTCTACAGTAAGTACCATTACATTGTTACGCAATCGGTATTGTTGCATACTGTGCATGGTTACATAGTGTGGATGTTACACGGTGTAGTTCCACAGTTAGTATACTTAAATCGATATGCGATCAGTATTGTTGCATACTTTGTATGGCTACATAGTTACTGTGGGTGTTGTTACACAGTATAGTTCCACAGTTAGTACAGTTACTTTGATATCTGATCTTTATCATTGCATACTGTGTATGGTTACATTGTTACTGCTGGTGTTGTGTTACAAGTGTAGTTCCACAGTTACTACAGTTGCATCGATATGTGATTGGTATTGTTGCATACTGTGTATGGTTACATAGTTACTGTGGGTGTTCGGTTACACTGCATAGTTGCAGAGTTAGTGTAGTTACATTGATAAGTGATCAGTATCCATGCATAAAGTGTGTGGTTACATAGTAACTGTGGGTGTAGTTGTGTTACACAGTGCAGTCCAAC
This sequence comes from Pleurodeles waltl, assembly GCF_031143425.1. Classification (NCBI taxonomy): domain Eukaryota; kingdom Metazoa; phylum Chordata; class Amphibia; order Caudata; family Salamandridae; genus Pleurodeles; species Pleurodeles waltl. The sequence goes on from NC_090449.1 coordinate 1,061,104,395, forward strand.
AGTTAGTACTGTTACATCGATACTCGATCTTTATCGTTGCATACTGTGTATGGTTACATAGTTACTGCAGGTGTTTTGTTACACAGTGTAGTCCCACAGTTAGTACCGTGCAATCGATACGATATCTGCATTGCTGTATACGGTGTATGGTTACATAGTTACTGCGGTGTAGTTGTGTTATGAGGTGCAGTCCCACAGTTAGTACTGTTACATCGATACGCGTCTTTATCGTTGCATACTGTGTATGGTTACATAGTTACTGCGGGTGTTTTGTTAAACAGTGTAGTCCCACAGTTAGTACTGTGCAATCGATACGATATCTGTATCGTTGCATTCTGTGTGTGGTTACATAGTTACTGCGGGTGTTTTGTTACACTGCATAGTCCCACAGTTAGTACTGTGTAATCAATACGATATCTGTATCGTTGCATTCTGTGTGTGGTTACATAGTTACTGCGGGTGTTTTGTTACACTGCATAGTCCCACAGTTAGTACTGTGCAATCGATACGCAATCTGTATCGTTGCATTCTGTGTGTGGTTACATAGTTACTGCGGGTGTTTTGTTACACTGCATAGTCCCACAGTTAGTACTGTGCAATCGATACGCAATCTGTATCGTTGCATTCTGTGTGTGGTTACATAGTTACTGCGGGTGTTTTGTTATACTGCGTAGTCCCACAGTTAGTACTGCGCAATCAATACGCGATCTGTATCGTTGCATACTGTGTGTAGTTACATAGCTCTGGGTTTACTTATTTACCTTATTGAGTTTCTCGGTTGGTACATAATAACTTTTTGTAAAGTGCTCAACACCCTCGGACCTGTCTCTGCCAGATACCACCACTGTGGAGGAGTGGACGTGCCACCTGGGTGCCCATGCGTGTAAGTTCTGAGGCACCTCGTCGTCCATGCACAAGGGAGTAAAGCGTGTGTGGTGGCTGCCCTTCATACCCGGCATCGAAGTGATAAAGTGATTCAGGTATGTAACTCTGCAATGCTCTCTTCCTTGGCTCCTGTTGCATTGTGGATCTTGTAGTCCTGCGTTTCACAGTTTCTCTGGTTCAGCTACGGGTTTCCATACCGAGTTGTCGGCCCTAAAGCTATTCTTATAGTTAAAGGTGTGATCACAGCACAGGTTGTTAGTTGCACAGGTAGTGAAGCATTATGATGCGTGGACGTTTAACCCCTTGCAGACTGGCACAGCGTCACTCTCCTGGTAGAATGGCCTTGAATTGAAGGACAGCAAGCAGCATAGAGCTCCGGTGCTCGCCGTGGGTGGATATGGGGGTCACAAACCTGCAGCTGCGCCCCGCAGTTGCCTCCAGAGTCTAGAGTGCAGTGTGACCCCGGACACCGAGCTCTGACGCTGCCACAGCCCCCCGGTGCACATGGAAGGATCCAGGCTTGCTTGTCGCCCGTTACTTTGGGAAGCTGGATAAAGCGAAGCCCCCCCACCCCCGGCATCTCTAAGTGACTCACTGCCATCTGAAACTGTGTGCAGTGCGCCCACCCCTACACACCCCAGCGCTGGAGTGGAGGGGATGTAGACGTGTTTGGCCTCCTCTGCTATGAAGGTGCTCCCTGTGGGTCGCGACAGAGTCAGGAGCCGCCTCTTGTGAGCATCTTTTCACCATGGATAAGGTGACCAGACGTCCCGGATTTCCCCGGACAGTTCCAGTTTTTAGAGGACTGTCCCGAGCTTCTCCTAATTTTAAATAAATGTCCCGGTTTTTGGGACAAAGGTCATTATTAAATAGATGTCCCGGTTTTTGGGACAAAGGTCATTATTAAATAGATGTCCCGGTTTTTGGGACGAAGGTCAGATCATCGAGTGAAGCTTAAGTTAAAGAGGCCTACAAAATATGAAATAATTAAAGTATTTTATCTGTTACTGTCAGGCAACACAGTCCCCTGTCTGCTCCCAACAGAGAGGAGGAGTTGGGGGGCAGAGAGAGGTGGGGATGGCTTGTGGGTGCAGTGTGGGAGGTTAAGTTTTGTGTGTGTGTGTGTGTGTACACGCACACATGTATAGGCACACATTCACAATGCTACGCAAAAAAACGGAACAGGCCAGAAGTGAGTATTGTCTTTAGTCTTTCTTTTATGTCTGACCTGTTCTCGGTTTTTGGTCCTCAAAATCTGGTCACCCTAACTATGGACCAGTGCTGCTGCTCCCTGCCACGGCTTCTATGCGCCCCTGCGGCCACTGTGCCTTGGGATCCACTCACCCATCAGAGAGGCCTGTGCTGGGTGGCTTCCTGCCTTAGGGACCGAAGGGCCTGGGACACGTAAAATGACTCAGTCTGTGTCACCGGCGTGACGTCATCACCGTGGATTAAACCCACTTGGTCTGCAGCCGGGGTGACTATCCGACAAGTAACTTACTCCGCTGTCGTAGGTAGTTTAATGAGTGAGTAGAGCATCTGCTGCAGTGCACACTGCCTGGGGCCCCAGCCGACTGCAATCAGCCTTTCATCCTTCCAGTGCCGTGAAACTAAATACCAGCGAGTTGCATACGATGCATAACTGTTTCTTAAGGCGAAGGAAGATTCAGCCCCTGGTGTTTAGATGATTATTAGTGTTTTAATGTGCAGCGCCTAGAGATGCTCCTACACACAGCGCCTTGTTAGAATGGCTATTCAGATCCCGGTGTAAGCCCCGCCCGGCAGCGCCTGCGTTCGCCTTCCCGCTCCCCGAGTGTGCGGTAGTTGTAATCCAGGAAAGCGCTGATTATCTGGGTCGGAATCTCCTTACAACGGAGCAGTTGCCGGGAGAGCGTTTTCAGACAAAACCTACTTCACGGTTGAATAGAATATGTATTTTATTAAACGTTGTAACTTTTCTACCTGGGTGTTTAAAAAATCCGCGATTCTGAGGTCACCGACCCCCCAATCTGTCGACTTGATTTGCGTGTTATTGCAGGGAATAGGTGTGAATCGCTCAATTAGTCTTAAAGTAATGCTACCTTCCTAGAATAGGAAATTTAGATTAGCTGTGAAAAAACCCTCCAGTACTCCTTTTATTGAGATTCTTTGTCACTTGAAGATTCCGTTGTAAACACGGACTGGAATGGACCTGGATGCAAAGTACATTTGGCGAAGGATACTGACTCTTCGTGTGTTCCCAGTCACTTCGCCCGGCTCCCGTCCCGGTCACCACAGACCAGTTTGTGGGAGAAGTCTTTCGTTTCCCCCCTGGATAGCCGGGGGCGACTCTTTCTGCCGCCAGGAGCTCCGCACTGTGTGAGCCCTGCTTGTCTCCCGGCCGGCTTTAGGGAGGTGCGACTAGTGCAGCCGCACCAGGGCTGCACTTGGTGGGGGCGCCTTGTTTAAAAACAAGCAATGGAATGCAATGGGCCTCTCATCTGCTAGAGTTAGCTATTGGCATTGTAAATTCATAACTGGACTTTTCTTGCCACATAAATTGGTCTTCTCCTGGCACATAATCCCAGTGGCCCGGCATCCAAGCTCATTTTAATAGAACGCCACTTTCACTAACCACCATCAGAGTTGCTGGCTGGCTAGCACAATTCCCCCCCCCCCCCCCCCCCCAGCCCCCCCCCCCTCACCTACCCCAAATAGGACATAAACCAGCCACGGAGGAGTAACAAAAGAAATAATCTAGAAGCGTCACCCAAGCATATCAAGTGTTCCAACAGTCATAGTGTAATAAGGATGTTAAGTTGGCCTGAATCATCGTCATAAATAAGGAGAGATTCATAAAACATATACAGTACACACACATATATATATATATATATAGATATATAGATATATAGATATATAGATATATAGATATATAGATATAGATGGATTCAATCCAAAAGTTAGACTAAATTAAATATATTTTACTTTTAAAAATTAATAATTAGTTTGTATAAAAAAATAATGACATGAATGTCTTAAACTTTTAACCAGTTATTTTTAATTAATACAAACACATAACCATTAAGTTTAATACATATTGTCTTTCTGGTGATTTTAATTCAGCTAAAAAATGTATACATTTACATATTTTAAATACTTAATTATTTAATAAACGTTTATTACCATTGCAAGAGAAGCTTACCCTCATGTGTGGTCCTAGTGCCCAGCCTCCCCCTCTTCATTTGTAACCAATTGCATATATAATATTTGTGCTGTAGCATTAAAAGTGTAAAGTACATTTATTAGTAATTTGGCACCAATTTTATGACTGTATTGCGTTATATATATTTACAGGGATGTCATTGGTACCAGTCTGTCAGTAGAGCGTAAAGTAACTACAAAAGATCATACGTTGACGTAACTAAGTTACAGTACATTTTGCATATGGAATTTAGAATACATATGTTCTTGAGACCTTCAGGAATCTTTGACTAGAGTTCGCCAGACTTGCAGTTGCCTCCTGAAGCACATACATGCCAACACATGTGGAGCTTTGTTAACCAATGTAGGGTTTCCACATGCTTGTGGCACGTCCCTTTTGGTGGCTTTTTACTTTGAATGGGCCATCTCTTTGGAACTCCCTCAAGAATAAGTTGTTCCAAGCTATCTGCAGCTCATTTCACCAAATTTCACTTGCACCGTTGCCCAGGCAAGATCCAGACTTCCAAATTTGTAACAATTACTGCGGCAGGTTTTGAGAAAAGTATATTGGATGGCATCAAAAGTACAACACAAATAATGACAAAGCCCAGTTTGTTATTGGTGGGTGAACCACTATGAGCACCGGTGTGTCACTGCCACCATCATTACTATCTGCACAGTGCCACGTGTTGTAGCAAAAGCCATTGCCCACTCTTGCTCAGTTACCTTCGGGCACCTTAATGCGCGCTAGTTAATGCAATTTACATATATTTGGTTACTCTCGGGCATCATAACACATACTGTAGTAAAAGCCATTGCCCGTGTGTGCATTTACTATCCGACACGGTTGGGTTTAACAGCCATTGTCCCCACTTGTTCAGTTACTAACTGGACCAGGGATCTCTAATCTTTTCTGCAATAAGAGCTACTTATTGTCATTGGAAATCATCACAATATACTAATATTCAAGTGTAATGTTGACTTCATCAGACAAGATTACATTTGTGGCCAACCTTTGAAAGATTACCAACAGTGATTATTTGAGTGCGTGGATGGATGGGTGGATTTGTAGAGCGTGCTGTGACTCCCATGGGAGTATCCTGCCGCTATGACAGAAAGACGAGAGAGATGAAGGATACATTGGATGACAAATGGGTGTGGTGTCCAGTGGTGACAAAAGGGGACATCTTACAAAATGTAAGAGTAGCAGAGGGGGTCTGAGATCCCAAAGACACAGGTCTTAAGGTCTTTTCTGAACGCCTTCGCCCCAAAGATTGTGAATGATTTGCCCCCTCTAGTTTTTAGTCTAAAATAAACTAGTTTCAATAAATTGGCCCGTGAGGATCTCAGTGATCTGCTTGTTGGGGTAATGTGTGAACCTGCTTGAAATAAATTTTAGACTAGTCCCTTTGTAAGCTCTAAAGGTGAACAAAGGGATTTTAAAGAGTACCCTCTAGTTTTTAGTCTAAAATAAACTAGTTTCAATAAATTGACCTGTGAGGATCTCAGTGATCTGCTTGTTGGGGTAATGTGTGAACCTGCTTGAAAAAAATTTTGGACTAGTCCCTTTGTAATCTGTAAAGGTGAACAAAGGGATTTTAAAGAGTACTCTCTTGTGGATCGGTAACCAATGCAAGGCCTTTAGGGCAGTAGAAGCAGAGAATGCCTTCTGTAGTTTGGGACCTGCCATTGCAGCTGCACGCTGTACTACTTGGAGTTGTGGAGGATTTGTTTAGAAGAGCCAGCATGTAGACTATTGGAGTAATCCAACCCAGATGTGATTAGTGCACACACCACCGTTTTCCTAGCTGCTAAGAGTAGGAAATCGAAGAACTGTAATACATTTAAACAGGTCTCTGCAAATGCAAGGGCATGGGGTACGAACAATAACAGGGTCAAACTTGATTCCCAGATTTGTAACAACCTCCACTGTCGCAGGCGAGTGTCGCCTGGCCGCCACTGGGAGGAAACAAAGCCATTGGACTTGCCCATTAACATGATATCCATTTTGTCTGTATTGCATTGCACATGGTTAGCCTGCATCCGTTTACTAATGGCACTTAGACAGTTTTAAAATTCATTCTGAACCCAGGGATTATTTATCAAGGGATAAGATCAGCTGGGTGTCATCTGCATAGGAGATGGTATTGAATCAGAGAGAGGCTAGCAAGGAGATTAAGGGTGCCATGGAGAGGTTAAATAAGGCCAGACTTAAGGAGGAATCCTGAGGAACTCCAGCAATAACAGTGGTTGCGTTCGATGTATAAGGGCCTAGCTCTACCATCGGCTTCCGGCCAGTGAGAAACGATTTTAGCCAAGGATATCCAGATCCATCAATTTCACATTCTCTAATTCGATGGAAAAGTTGTTCATGGGAGATGGTATTGAATGCTGCTGAAAGATCTCATAGTCAACACAGCGTTCTTCCCTGCATCAAGTGTTCGTTTTACAGTATTGGCGACTTCCAGCAGGGCTGATTCGGTCGAGTGCTTCGGACAAAAGCCTGATTACAAAGGCTGGAGAACATTAGCCGTTTCTAAAACAGTGGTTGGTTAATTGAATGTTTACCACTTTTTTGATAATTTCACTTACAAGACGGGCGCAGATTAGATAAGGTAGTAGAGCTGGCAAGTGGCTTTTGCTTCAATGGCTTAACCACTGCCACCTTCCAAACATCTGGGACTTCTGCTGATCTCAAGGAGTTGATCAGAATCTGATTAATCACTGGGTAAACAATATGTACCAGCTTTTCTAAGACCATAGGAGCACAAGGATCATTAGGTGAACCAGATTTAAACGCCAAAATATCTTGGCAGGACTAAGCTAATGCGATTGTCTGGAATGCCATCAAGGTGCTTGACTCTTTCCGTGGTGCAATTTCTGTCCCTGGGGTAGCCGGTGGGAGGGCTGGTGTAATGAAGTGTCTACAAATTGTATCTTTTTGGTAAAAAATACATCTCATCACATAAGGCTTGTGATGGTGGGATCGGACTATCCAGTGCCTTAGGTTTGAGAAACAAATTTGATATCTTGAAAATAGGCTTTTGATCGGATTTGGCTGACCATTTGGGACGATAAATATATCATTTTCCATGATTTGATCTGTTTTTGATAAGTTTTCAAAGATGCCCTGAATTGGGTTATATCCTCTGGGTCGTCTGACTTCCGCCATTTCTTTCAAGTTGCCTGCAAAGCAAATGTTGCTGTCAGCGCTGAATCGTACCAAGAGGCCGTGGGCCGCATCTTAGGCTTTTTGCTAGATGGGGATGGCAGAGGACACTGCTTGCTGCCTGTATTATCCATCTATTAAAATGTCAACATTGTTCATCATACAATCTGTAGAGAGTGGATGATTCAACAAGAGATTGTGAGAATCTAGGATCAGCAGACAGTTTCTCCCACCTGTGAATCATCATAGAAGACTAAGGAGCATTTAGAGGGAAAGGTTTTTCTAGCTCTTGAACTACTGTGAAAGGAATAAACAGATGGTCAGACCAGCTCGTTGGGCAGGGACCTTCTGCAGATAAAAGGGAATTATTAGTGCAAATGCCATCCAGCGTATGCCGGAAAACCGGGAGAGCAAGGGATTCCCTGAGTGGAGCCAGGGAACCTGCCCTGGGGGCCGATAGATCAGAATGCCAGGAAAGGATTTTGTGGGACTAACCCTAAAGCAGAGCCCTGGGCTTTCTGCTTCTCCTAAGGGGCTGATATTCAGAGGTCCCAGTTGAAGTGTCTCTAAAAATAATAGCAAGCTCTCCGCCCTGGCGATAAGGCCTGTCCTGCCTAGAAATTAAATAGCCTGTGAGTACTGAAACTGCAATATCGGGGTTGCACCAATCTTTTAACCAGGACTCCGTAACAAACAAAAACTACTTGAAGCTCACAGATGAGGTCGTGCATTAGATATGGTTGCAGTAATGTATAAAATGCTTTGTGAGTGTAGAATGCCACTACATGGGTAATACATGGCAGCCAGAGTGCCTCTGGCATCGAATGCATTCATTAGTAATACATTTTTGAAATGTTGCATGATTTATTTCTCGCATATTAACCTTAAATGTATTTTGAAAATTCAGCCCTTTTTTCCCCAAAATATCAACTTATGAGTTCTGAAAATACACACATGTTCATCATTTTCAGTGTTGGTACACATATATGAATTTAACCAAGCAAACTAATTTAGTCGGCTGGTCGCAGACAGGAGAGCTGCTTCCAGGTAGCTGGAGAACTATCAATAGTTCATGAGTACTTGTTGGAGAAGCCTGATCTGTATCAGACTATTACCCACACACTTGATTATTACCTGGGTACCAAGGCATGCACAGTACAAACCAGTGCATTGGCTTGTTAATTACTATCAGGGCACAATGTGCAGCGGTCACTCACTCCAGTAAGAAGTCCACTACATGCCGTACAATTGCAACAAATGGACGAGCATTTGCGAGTAGTACAACTGTAGGACGTCATCTTCAGCCATCATCTGTAGATGCTGCTGTGCTCTGCCATGCTGTGTAGATGCTGCCGTGTTCTGTAGATGCTACTGTGTAGATGCTGCCGTGCTCTGTAGATGCTGCTGTGTGCTTTGTAGATGCTGCTGTGCTCCGTGTGCTCAGTAGATGCTGCTGTGTGCTCAGTAGATGCTGCTGTGTGCTCAGTAGATGCTGCTGTGTGCTCAGTAGATGCTGCTGTGTGCTCAGTAGATGCTGCTGTGTGCTCAGTAGATGCTGCTGTGTGCACTGTAGATGCTGCTGTGCTCTGTAGGTGCTGCCGTGCTCTGCCATGCTCTGTAGATGCTGCCATGCTCTGTAGATGCTGCCATGCTCTGTATATGCTGCCGTGCTCTGCCGTGCTTTGTAGATGCTGCCGTGCTCTGCCATGCTCTGTAGATGCTGCCATGCTCTGTAGATGCTGCCATGCTCTGCTATGCTCTGTAGATGCTGTCGTGCTCTGCCATGCTCTGTAGATGCTGCCATGCTCTGTAGATGCTGTCGTGCTCTGCCATGCTCTGTAGATGCTGCCATGCTCTGTAGATGCTGTCGTGCTCTGCCATGCTCTGTAGATGCTGCCATGCTCTGTAGATGCTGTCGTGCTCTGCCATGCTCTGTAGATGCTGCCGTGCTCTGTAGATGCTGCCGTGCTCTGTAGATGCTGCCGTGCTCTGTAGATGCTGCTGTGCTCTGTAGATGCTCTGTAGATGCTGTCGTGCTCTGCTATGCTCTGTAGATGCTGTCGTGCTCTGCTATGCTCTGTAGATGCTGTCGTGCTCTGCTATGCTCTGTAGATGCTGTCGTGCTCTGCTATGCTCTGTAGATGCTGTCGTGCTCTGCTATGCTCTGTAGATGCTGTCGTGCTCTGCTATGCTCTGTAGATGCTGTCGTGCTCTGCTATGCTCTGTTGATGCTGTCGTGCTCTGCTATGCTCTGTAGATGCTGTCGTGCTCTGCTATGCTCTGTAGATGCTGTCGTGCTCTGCTATGCTCTGTAGATGCTGTCGTGCTCTGCTATGCTCTGTAGATGCTGTCGTGCTCTGCTGTGCTCTGTAGATGCTGTCGTGCTCTGCTGTGCTCTGTAGATGCTGTCGTGCTCTGCTGTGCTCTGTAGATGCTGTCGTGCTCTGCTATGCTCTGTAGATGCTGTCGTGCTCTGCTGTGCTCTGTAGATGCTGTCGTGCTCTGCTGTGCTCTGTAGATGCTGTCGTGCTCTGCTATGCTCTGTAGATGCTGTCGTGCTCTGCTATGCTCAGTAGTTGCTGTTGTGCTCTGTAGATGCTGCTGTGTGCTCTGCTATGCTCTGACGATGCTGTTGTGTTCTGTAGATGCTGCCGTGCTCTGCCATGCTCAGTAGATGCTGCTGTGCTCCGTGTGCTCAGTAGATGCTGCTGTGCTCCGTGTGCTCAGTAGATGCTGCCGTGTGCTCAGTAGATGCTGCCGTGATCTGCCATGCTGTGTAGATGCTGCCGTGCTCTATAGATGCTGCTGTGATCTATGCTGTGTAGATGCTGCCGTGCTCTGTAGATGCTGCTGTGCTCTGCCATGCTCTGTAGATGCTGCCATGCTCTGTAGATGCTGCTGTGCTCTGCCATGCTCTGTAGATGCTGCTGTGCTCTGCCATGCTCTGTAGATGCTGCTGTGCTCTGTAGATGCTGCCATGCTCATGCTGCTATGATCTGCCATGCCCTGTAGATGCTGCCCTGCTCATGCTGCCGCGCTCTGTAGATGCAGCCCTGCTCATGCTGCCGTGCTCTGTAGATGCTGCCATACTCATGCTGCCGTGCTCTATAGATGCTGCCATGATCTGCTATGATCTGTAGATGCTGCCGTGCTCTGTAGATGCTGCTGTGCTCTGTAGATGCTGCTGTGCTCTGCCATGCTCTGTAGATGCTGCTGTGCTCTGCCATGCTCTGTAGATGCTGCTGTGCTCTGCTATGCTCTGTAGATGCTGCCATGCTCTGCCATGCTCTGTAGATGCTACTGTGCTCTGTAGATGCTGCCATGCTCATGCTGCTATGATCTGCCATACCCTGTAGATGCTGCCGTGCTCTGTAGATGCAGCCCTGCTCATGCTGCCGTGCTCTGTAGATGCTGCCCTGCTCATGCTGCCGTGCTCTGTAGATGCTTCCATACTCATGCTGCCGTGCTCTGTAGATGCTGCCATGATCTGCCATGATCTGTAGATGCTGCCGTGCTCATGCTGCCATGATCTGCTGTGATCTGTAGATGCTGCCGTGCTCATGCTGTCATGATCTGCTGTGATCTGTAGATGCTGCCGTGCTCTGCCATGCTCGGTAAATGCTGTTGTGCTCTGTAGATGCTGCTGTGCTCTGTAGATGCTGCCATGCTCATGCTGCCATGATCTGCCGTGCTCTGTAGATGCTCCTGTGCTCTGTAGATGCTGCCATGCTCATGTTGCTGTGATCTGAATATGCTGCCGTGCTCATGCTGCCATGATCTGCCGTGCCCTGTAGATGCTGCCGTGCTCTGTAGATGCTGCTGTGCCCTGTAGATGCTGCCATGCTCATGCTGCCGTGCTCTGTAGATGCTGCCATGATCTGCCGTGCTCTGTAGATGCTGCCGTGCTCTGTAGATGCTGCCATGCTCATGCTGCCATGATCTGCTGTGATCTGTAGATGCTGCCATGCTCATGCTGCCATGATCTGCCGTGCCCTGTAGATGCTGCCGTGCTCTGTAGATGCTGCTGTGCCCTGTAGATGCTGCCATGCTCATGCTGCCGTGCTCTGTAGATGCTGCCATGATCTGCCGTGCTCTGTAGATGCTGCCGTGCTCTGTAGATGCTGCCGTGCTCTGTAGATGCTGCCATGCTCATGCTGCCATGATCTGCTGTGATCTGTAGATGCTGCCATGCTCATGCTGCCATGATCTGCAGTGATCTGTAGATGCTGCCATGCTCTGTAGATGCTGCCATGCTCTGTAGATGCTGCCATGCTCTGTAGATGCTGCCATGCTCTGTAGATGTTGCCATGCTCTGTAGATGCTGCCCTGCTCATGCTGCTGTGCTCTGTAGATGCTACCATGCTCATGCTGCCATGATCTGCCGTGCTCTGTAGATGCTGCCATGATCTGCCGTGCTCTGTAGATGCTGCCATGCTCATGCTGGTGTGCTCTGTAGATGCTGCCATGCTCATGCTGCCGTGATCTGTATATGCGGCTGTGCTCTGTAGATGCTGCCATGCTCATGCTGCCATGATCTGCCGTGCTCTGTAGATGCTGCCATGATCTGCCGTGCTCTGTAGATGCTGCCATGATCTGCTGTGCTCTGCAGATGCTGCCGTGCTCTGCAGATGCTGCCGTGCTCTGCAGATGCTGCCGTGCTCTGTAGATGCTGGTGTGCTCTGCCGTGCTGCCATGCTCATGCTGGCGTGCTCTGTAGATGCTGGCATGCTCATGCTGCCGCGCTCTGTAGATGCTGCCGCGCTCTGTAGATGCTGCCGCGCTCTGTAGATGCTGGCATGCTCATGCTGCCGCGCTCTGTAGATGCTGCCGCGCTCTGTAGATGCTGCCGTGATCTGTAGATGCTGCCATGATCTGCCGTGATCTGTAGATGCTGCCATGCTCATGCTGGCGTGCTCTGTAGATGCTGCCATGATCTGCTGTGCTCTGCAGATGCTGCCGTGCTCTGCAGATGCTGCCGTGCTCTGCAGATGCTGCCGTGCTCTGTAGATGCTGGCGTGCTCTGCCGTGCTGCCATGCTCATGCTGGCGTGCTCTGTAGATGCTGGCATGCTCATGCTGCCGCGCTCTGTAGATGCTGCCGCGCTCTGTAGATGCTGCCGCGCTCTGTAGATGCTGGCATGCTCATGCTGCCGTGATCTGTAGATGCTGGCATGCTCATGCTGCCGTGATCTGTAGATGCTGGCATGCTCATGCTGCCGTGATCTGTAGATGCTGGCATGCTCATGCTGCCGTGATCTGTAGATGCCGCCAATCATGAGCAAGTGAATATTCGTCCACCACCCTTATGCATTCATATGAGCCAGGATCGGTTAGTGCATCACCAGCCCCATATATTTGCCACTATATATTGCTCAGCTTAATATGAATGTAGAAAGAAGACATACACCTGTTGCACTTGCATGATCTGTACTTGTTGAACCATGAAACGGTCCCAGCGCTGCGCTAGCAGCTTCCATGCACCCGTGGCACGTAAGGTTAGAAAGCACGTGCATTTTAAACTGTTCATACAAATTGATATGCAAAGTAATCGACGAAGCATGCATGAACATGTCCTTCATGTCACCACTGAACGGTGCGTTTACACCATAGCTGCACCCATCGAAATGAGCCCAGTAAATTAAGCATTAACAAAACAAAGTCCTCTTGGTTCATCAGGTAAGCCACTGTCACTACCAGGACATGCGCAGGAAGGGCCGGTGTGTATCCCTATAAAAGATGTTTAGAAGTCCTAACAGGGTGGTGATTAAGACAGACACAAGCATGGTCCTTGAATGATGTATCCGGCTATGGATAGCACCATGGTGTACCATAGAGAACTATTCTTGTCAGTGGCGTAACGAAACTTGAGGTGGCCCCCTGCAAAGTACATGCCCCCCCTCTTCTACACTGAGTCAGAGGCTCTCAGACCAGAGTACTGTGCTGAGGACCTCCCCCCCTCCAGGATCAGTTAGGGGCTCTCAGGCCAGAGTACTGTGGTCTGGGTCCCCCCTCCGGGCTCAGCCAGGAGTCCTCAGGCCGGTGTACTGAGCTGAAGGGGCCACCTGGACCTTGGGGGGCCCACGTTACGACACTGGTTCTTGCTCAGTCGCTGTCATCTCCTCCAACCCCAAAAAGCCCTCCGTAATTATCATGACCCCACAAAGCACCTCCGCCTCTGTGAGTGACAAGCTGACCACCTCCTGGGGATGTGAGCACATGTGCGGCCAGACACCATCCGACTGCAGGCTAAGAATTGTGAAAAATGAAAAAAACAAGACCTAGAGACCTCTTTTCAAAAACACTGGTGATGCAGGAATAGCCCCCCGCACCCAGGACCCAGCTACCTTTTCAGTCTTTTGTTCCTGTATGTTTGCCTTGGAACCTGTGCAGTGCTTCGCTGCGTGTTTGCCTAGGTTGGCGCTGTAGAAATATCACACACATAGAAGGCTACATTGGACATGCTGCAGTAAACTGAGGGGGAGCTGTGTTGGTTTTTCTGAATGCATTCGTGCTGGGGTTCTGTTCTGCACTGTGATGTGAATCACCTGAGTTATGTACTAATTCTGCTTTGGATATGCCACACTTGACATTTAATCCGCCATCTGCTGCAGATTTTAACAAAACAAATTTTAACTCAGACTAATCCAAAGTTATTAAAATGCTGTACACAGTCCTGACACTTTTGAGCCGTGCGTTTGTCACCTCTCAGTTGGAGATCGCTGTATCCCAGCGTTTGAAGGCGACCGTGCTGTCCAGGTCGTGTAAACGTCCCCAACTGATGGGATTTGAGGGCGAGCTTTTGTTTGCTACATGAAACAGAAACATTCCTCATTTAAATGGCATTTACCTACTGTGTTTCATTGTTCACACAAATTCACGTGTCCATCCTTGGCCCCGTCCTTCTGTCGGTCTCAGATCAAGTTATTTCAGGACATAGTCGCTGTTTAAAAATACCCTAGGTGTGTTTTTTTAAGGCCTGGTGCATTATTTGCTGAAGTGCCGCCTTGTGGGACAGTTGAATAATAGAGTGTACCACACTTTGTGTGGCTTTCTTAACAGAAATAGATGTTTCCAGGGCTCTGTAGAGCGGCTGTAGCAGTAACCACACTGCCGACAGTTTTTAAAACGTAAGTGGGCTCTGCAGAATAAATATGGGGGGATCTTATAGTTCCACAACTGTGTGTATACAAACCTGTCTGCTGCTGAGGGCAGTGTAGTACATTCACACAACTTTTTGTTCCCTTTGGGAGGTGGAAGAGGGCGGTTAATAAATCTATTAATTGTTGGACATTGGCGTTTTGAAAAGACTCTGCTGAAGGAGTCTAGTATTTTTTCCAAAAGAAACCTTTGTATTGTGTAGTTAAAAGGATAAAATGGCCACATGGCAATACCGCATAATTTGCTGCACGATTTGCCATCAGTTGCAAAGTGTGTCTTTCCCAGCACCCCGTTCGCTGCTCCGCAGCACTTTGTTAGTCCCTGCGCTGCTGTCCGGGTCCCTTGTCTAATCATTCACTGTCGCCTTGATTTAGGTTTGTGGTCACTTCAGTGATCTGTTTGGAGCTTAACACGTACATTGCTCTATTTAACCAGCACATGGCCCTCGTTGACAGCTTTCTTTTGGAAAAAAATACATTTATTTTATTACTCTTAAGTGACTTTGATGTGGCTTATGCCATCGAGGGGTTGTGGTAACTTAATAACGAGGTGGACGGAAGCGTAGTTTGTGCGTGAATGGCGTTACTGAGAAGCACCTAACACGTTGTGTGATATTCAGAGTTGTGCAATGTGTGTCTTTGTTCCAGTGCTTTAAGTGAGTGAATAAAAGTTGGGGGCTCTAAGAGGGATATTTTTGCCAAAGTGTATCTTGGAATCTTGTCCAAGAGGCGTGGCCTGTGCGTTTAAGGGCGTGGCCTGTGCGTTTAAGGGCGTGGCTTCGAACATGTGAAGTACAATGCTGTGCTTCACAACATGGCCCATGTCCGGGGTTTGGATGCCTTTCTGCAAGGCTTCTGTTATTGCATCCATGCATATGTACTCCTAACCCAAGCCAGGCTTATTGTGTTTGCCAATGCTTATTGGCAGTATGAAATGAGGAGGAACAGTGATGATGTGAATAATTAGGGCTGAGACTGTTTCAGTTGTGAACACATAAGACTGAATCAACCATTACTGAGGACTGTGGTCTGCGGAGTGTCTCGGTCACTCGCCCCCTCTATCAAACCACCTTCCCCTGCGGTCTCTCAGTCATGGACATTCCTGCCCCTTCTGTTCCCCGCATCAGTCTGAAATCCTTCTTGTGGTATCTCACTCATGCATTTCCTCTTCAGCGCCGCATTTTTCCTTCTCCTGCATGTACCGCCTTCCATCGCCTGCATCACTCTTCCCTCCCCCACTCATCTGTGAGCTTTGCGTTATATTACCCTTTGGTGCTGACAGTTTGTCCACAGCTGTGCGCCTCCCGCACACTCTTGCCCATAGAATCACAGCTACAACTGGCGCACCTGTGACCGTCGTTTGTGTGCGTGGAAGAGAGGCCAAGGACTGGATGTGCACGCCACTCGCCCACTGACTGGGACTGTGAGAAACCTGCTCCACCCTCAGCCTCAGAGCTGTCAGTCATGCCCCAACATGAACAGCCATCCACACCTTGAGGCGCCTCAGCTCACAGTGTGCGCTATACAAGAAGCACTACTGAAACGCATATCTGAAAAACTATATACTCCCTGGTAAATGAGACAATGCACAATTGACTAAAACATCTTCAATGAAAGGGTACTGCATCGCCGGCATGCATTACTTAGACTGTCTTTTGCCTGTAATGTTAGACATAAGTACAGGAGCCTGTTCAAGGACACGTTTCAAAGTCTGTTTTTAGTTTCTGTGGGGTTCGAGACGAGGCCTGGGCAGAGTTCTGCTATGCGGAACTCCGCAAAGTGCCAAAACAACTCTGCAGCGCTACACGGAGTTCCACGAGTGCCGGAGTTTAAGTCGCGCTGTTTGCACTGATTTTTCAGTGTGGGAGTTTCACCCGTGCTGTAAAATCAGAGCAAATGGCATCACGAGGTGCGCCAGAGGGTGCTAACTTATTTCTGCAGCTCGAGTAGATTTTGTACTCGAGCAGCAGCTTCTTCAATGTGAGCAGCAGCTTTCTCATCGCAAGCAGTCGCAGTCGTCTGTGACCGCTCACATTCAGAAATCTTGCTTGCGCTCACCAACTTAGCGATTTCTCTTGCTCGCCAACTTTACAGTGGCGAGCGAGAGAAAAAACTCTGCTCCACGTCACTTCACAGAATTTTTCGGAAGTCACACTCGGCGTGTAGTGGGGATCGCTCTGCCGGCGGAGCAGAATTCTTCACCAACCCCTATTCGAGACCTGTGTTGGTGTAATTCAGTGTTTTAGTCGTGGCTGTGCATTATAGTTCTGTGCAGCATTTTGTGTAGGTGAAATTTTATGTTCTAACTTTCCAATAAATATACCTATTTGCACAGCACACAGCAGATGAGTTTGGTGAATTGAGGGAGGGGAGTGGCTCTTTTATAGCGCCTGCTCTGAGATAGCGTCCAGTTTGGTAGGAGAAATGTTAATCATTTCTGTGCGTGTCAGTGCATTCCTCTTTGTTTTCATGTGCACACAGGGAAGGGATACCTACCTCCAGGTTACACTGTGCGTTCTTGGCTTTCTCACTGTGCACTCTTGGCTTTCTAGCTGTGCGCTCTTGGCTTTCTAGCTGTGCGCTCTTGGCTTTCTAGCTGTGCGCTCTTGGCTTTCTAGCTGTGTGCTCTTGGCTTTCTAGCTGTGTGGTCTTGTGTGCTCTTGGCTTTCTAGCTGTGTGCTCTTGGCTTTCTAGCTGTGTGCTCTTGGCTTTCTAGCTGTGTGCTCTTGGCTTTCTAGCTGTGCGCTCTTGGCTTTCTAGCTGTGCGCTCTTGGCTTTCTAGCTGTGCGCTCTTGTGTGCTCTTGGCTTTCTAGCTGTGTGCTCTTGGCTTTCTAGCTGTGTGCTCTTGGCTTTCTAGCTGTGTGCTCTTGTGTGCTCTTGGCTTTCTAGCTGTGTGGTCTTGTGTGCTCTTGGCTTTCTAGCTGTGTGCTTTTGGCTTTCTAGCTGTGTGCTCTTGGCTTTCTAGCTGTGTGCTCTTGGCTTTCTAGCTGTGTGCTCTTGGCTTTCTAGCTGTGTGCTCTTGGCTTTCTAGCTGTGTGCTCTTGGCTTTCTAGCTGTGTGCTCTTGGCTTTCTAGCTGTGTGCTCTTGTGTGCTCTTGGCTTTCCAGCTGTGTGCTCTTGGCTTTCTAGCTGTGTGCTCTTGTGTGCTCTTGGCTTTCCAGCTGTGTGCTCTTGTGTTTTCTTGGCTTTCTAGCTGTGTTTTCTTGGCTTTCTAGCTGTGTGCTCTTGGCTTTCTAGCTGTGTGCTCTTGGCTTTCTAGCTGTGTGCTCTTGGCTTTCTAGCTGTGTGCTCTTGGCTTTCCAGCTGTGTGCTCTTGGCTTTCCAGCTGTGTGCTCTTGGCTTTCCAGCTGTGTGCTCTTGGCTTTCCAGCTGTGTGCTCTTGGCTTTCCAGCTGTGTGCTCTTGGCTTTCTAGCTGTGTGCTCTTGGCTTTCTAGCTGTGTGCTCTTGTGTGCTCTTGGCTTTCCAGCTGTGTGCTCTTGGCTTTCCAGCTGTGTGCTCTTGGCTTTCCAGCTGTGTGCTCTTGGCTTTCTAGCTGCGCGCTCTTGGCTTTCTAGCTGCGCGCTCTTGGCTTTCTAGCTGCGCGCTCTTGGCTTTCTAGCTGCGCGCTCTTGGCTTTCTAGCTGCGCGCTCTTGGCTTTCTAGCTGCGCGCTCTTGTGTGCTCTTCGCTTTCTAGCTGTGTGCTCTTCGCTTTCTAGCTGTGTGCTCTTCGCTTTCTAGCTGTGTGCTCTTCGCTTTCTAGCTGTGTGCTCTTCGCTTTCTAGCTGTGTGGTCTTCGCTTTCTAGCTGTGTGGTCTTCGCTTTCTAGCTGTGTGGTCTTCGCTTTCTAGCTGTGTGGTCTTCGCTTTCTAGCTGTGTGGTCTTAGCTGAGTGCTCTTGGTCACACAGAAGTTCTCACCTCCCCACAGCCCTACTAAAAACTTGACATTGTTTTAATCTGATAACAAATGGCTTCCACTCCAGGTTTCTTCCAGGGGCTGGCAGCACATCCAAACCTGTGCTTTTTGAGGGATTTATGATGCGAAGTCGTGCTTTGGCAATCTCGGCGCATCCTCGAGAGAATACTTAAAGAGCGATTAATCACTGTTCTGCACCGAGTCTGCAGAAACGAACGGGGGGCGCGTTTCACACCTCCCGAGCAATTAATCCCCCCCGATTCTCGCCAGGTTTGTCTTGTAGATAAGTCAGGGTACACAACGGCCCCTAATTCATCAATGTATGGATGCCACGCGCTATAAAGGCCCATCTATTCGGGCGCTCGCGCGCCGGCCGCAGCTAGGCGCGCCAGGGGCTGCGCCTTGGCGCACCTTCCAGACGGATGGCGCTTTATTGGGCACATCTGGCGCGGCCCCCGCGCACTCCCTCATCCACTGCCTGGCACTTTTACTGATTGTGACATAAATCACCCCGCTAATCAGAAGTCTAAGTGACGGCAAGTCATCTCCTCCTTTTGAACAATGGCGAAAAACATATGGCTGCGGAGACGGGGGGAGGCTGTTCCGCTATTTATGTGGCATCACGGCCGCTATTTAGAATTTCATATTAATTGCAATGGCTCGATGGGCGGCGCGCAGCCCCCGGGTTTACGGTCAGAGTATTGCTTTAATGCCGCCTCCTCCGCGGCACGCACCCTGCTAATTTTTATGGCCCACCTGGCTCTGCGGAAAAGCTATCGAAATATTCCTTCTTTTATAGTTTTCGTTTTAAGGAGGGGGCTGCGAGATTTCGGCGGCGTTTCACTTTTCACCCAGCTGCTTTTGGCGCAGGGGCGTGTCTGCTAAGGTGCTGCTTAAACCGTTTCCATGGTGGGGGGTCAGGGGGAGGGGGTGCTCGGGAGGGTGGGGGAGTTAAGATTTACAGACTCCTTACCAAGCTATTGTTGGAGGTAGAACCCCGTCGCCATCCCTAGGGAGGTGCCTGGCACAGAGCGCGCGCCATCCCAGCAGAGGAGTGGGACCAGCACCCATATAGCGCATTGATGACAGTCAGCATCATGGGCGCTTTGGAGAGGCCAGGGGGTCCGTGGAATAGCTGATGGGGATCGCAAACCATTCCGTCATTTAAAGCCAGATTTTGATCTCCCCGTATCCGGGAGCAGTGACATCTTAAGGAGTTTGAGGGCCTTGTGCCATAAGTATTTTGGGGGCCCTGTTTGGAATTTATGATCCAATTTCAGCTCTTTCACGCCCTCTTTGGCCAGGCCACTGACAGTGCACACTGGCCACATTCTAAATCTGTTTACATCTAAGATTCAGGGATAGTGACGTGACTATCGTAGCACAGCAGCAGCTCACTAATATTACTGCAAATTATCTCTGTAATAACTTCTCAGTTGCCATATGTGGGGTCCTGGTTTGACCTAAAACTTTGTTATGGATGCTTCATGAAATCTAAACACATTTCTCTGCAACATGTCTGAAAGACACACACATCACCCGCATTAAAAGTAAATTAAATGGAAACCGTATTTAAAACAATCTGTTTAAAAATTATTGAAGGTCATCAGGGCAAGAGTTTGTGCAGGACAGAGCTGGCTCTATCAGGGGCCCCTGAAAGGCCGGGGAACGGGGCCAGAGACCACTTTCCCGTGGTTTAAAATGTTTCTGTCCGGAAGGGGCGTTACCCTCCATTACCCCAATACTTAAGGGGCTGCCGTGGTCACCAGCTTGGGGACCCAACACAGTAATTGATACACACGTTCAGACATGGAGTACAAGGGCGCGGTATCGGGACTGTTATTGATCAGAAGTATCACGTCAATTACCATAAGCTAAACATCTGGTGTGAAAACGGACTATTGAATATTCAGAAGAGGGATGGAACGAATCGCATAGCGCAAGGAGCTGCAGAAACCAGGTTGAAGTGGAGTTATTTTTCAAATATTGCATAAATGGCACTGACCCCAGAGAAATGATCGACGGCAGGTTTGAGCTCCGTGTCCCCAGATTAGCGCTGGAGGCCACAAGATAGTGGCTTACTGCACATTCTGTGGGAATGCATCAAACGGGATCCCTGCTGGAATTATATGAGAGAACCTAAAATCAGTGCTTAATTTGTAAAAACGTGCCGGTGCCCAAAGCCCTTCTCTTAAATACGCGGCTGCTGCAATTAAATGTGCAAGCACTGGCAGTGTAATCCTGAAATCATCTCGGGACTCTTTAATCCATTTACAGCCACTCCTGCAGCTTTCTCCTTTCTCCCTTTTGTGAGGCTTTTTCGTTTTTCCGTTTAGAAGACCAAATCTGCCCCCTCCCGCTTGCTTCCTTTGGATGTTGGAAGAATGGAAGCTGTAGGTGGAAGGTGGATGGGTCAAGTCATGAGACCCATGAGAACAAAAAACACAAAATGGAGACATAACACACTTTCTATAGAGCCAGACTTGTCGGCCGCTGCTGCGCCCCTCTGCAGGTCGGCGCCCTGGGCATGGGCCCAGCTGACCCAAGCTAAGGGCTGGCCTTGTGCCAGACATTGCAGAGGTGACCCTGAGGACTGAAGATGGTTCCTGAGATCTAAGGCAGCGCTGGAAATTGGCTGCCCGAGTCTATGGAGAACTGCCGAAACCACAATTTACGATTCATGGGGGATGGGAATGTGCACGAATCCAAATATTAAAAAGCGGATCTACAGACTAAACTACCAAACACCCACATTTAAGGGAATATGGGGTTCCTAAACAGTGACAAATTATGACAAGGAAGATAGAAACGGGAAATGGTGAAAAAACATATTGGGAGAGGACGAGCGAGGCAGAAATGAGTTCGAGCCCAGGGGTACTTGAAATGGATGATACTGGGGCACTCTGGGAGGATTGGCAGCTGTAATGTTGGATTGAATGCTGACTTGAACAGCTGTTCAAGTGCACACATAGAAGGACCCGGGTAGCCATGATCTGAATATCTTTGTCATCAATAAATTGTTTCACAAAAAACAAAGCTGTTGCTGCATCCTTGTAAATGAAGGGTGGGGGGGGGGGAGAGATGGGTGGGGGGGTCATGGCAGTAGCTATTTTTTTGGTCGAGCTCACAATAGGTGCTTTTCTGACGTGTTGGTATGCATCTGGGCTTTTAACCACACCCACTGCACGCCCATCACTATCACTCATTCATGGGCGTGCCATTCAAAAATCCTTTATCATTGGTAAATGCTTTACGTTTGTCCCTCCTTAGGGCGGTTTTGTTACGCCTTGGCCATCGACCCTTTTACATGGATAATTGGACGATTGCCCAAACGTTTGACTGTGAGAGAACACCATTTTCGTTTTGTCTCTCCTTCGCGTTCACGCTCCTGGCTGCCATGGCACTTTGAATTGGCTCGCCTATGTCAACAGTTTTACTTTTCATTTTCAGTTTATGTGGCAAGAAAAGTCCAGTTAGGAATTTACAACGGTAATAGCTCTAACTTGAGTATACGCGAGACCCATTGCATTGCAAATGCTTGTTTAAGAGCTGATCTCCTGCACTTAAAAGCGACTTGGGGTGGATTGTTGGGGACTGTTATATACACAGATTGGGGGGGGGAGATTGTTCAGGATTAACATGTTTTTGTTTTTTTTGTCACTTCTTAGACTGCACAGCTTTAGTTCACCCTGAGCATTACAGGACATTTAGCTTGGTCCCTCTTTCATTGTTGGGGGATTTACCAAGTAATGTGAAAACTAAGCATCTTAAAGAAATTACAAAATGACAAATCACACAGAGTTGGTAACAGCAACACTGCTGCATTAATAATTAAAAACAAGGGTGAAATTAGGGTCATAAGCAGGTTTAGGACAGGAAAGGGTTAATGTTTAATGCCATACTTTCATTTTACAGCATAATTTATTCTGGATTTGTCATTGTCACCTGTCCGAGTTTGAGTTTTTTCACCTATGGTCTCCTACTTTTCACAGTAAGGGCTCTTTTCAGTTTATTGGACTTTTCCACTCGTTCCTCTTCGGGTCATTATCAAATCAAATCATTAACATTTATAAAGCGCGCTACTCACCCGTGCGGGTCTCAAGGTGCTAGGGGAAAGGGGGGGGTTACTGCTGCTCGAATAGCCAGGTTTTTAGGAGTCTCCGGAAAGCGGAGTGGTCCTGGGTGGTCCTGAGGCTGGTGGGGAGGGAGTTCCAGGTCTTGGCCGCCAGGAAGGAAAAAGATCTCCCACCCGCCGTGGAGCGGCGGATGTGAGGGACGGCAGCGAGACCAGAGGAACGGAGGAGGTTGGTGGGGACATAGAAGCTGAGGCGTCGGTTGAGGTATTCCGGTCCCTTGTTGTGGAGGGCTTTGTGTGCGTGGGTGAGAAGTCGAAAGGTGATCCTTTTGCTGACTGGGAGCCAATGCAGGTGTCTCAGGTGTGCAGAGATGTGGCTGTTGCGGGGTACGTCGAGGATGAGGCGTGCCGATGCGTTTTGAATGCGTTGCAGGCGATTTTGGAGTTTGGCTGTGGTCCCGGCTTAGAGGGTGTTGCCGTAGTCCAGGCGGCTCGTGACGAGGGCGTGGGTCACGGTTTTTCTAGTGTCGGCGGGGATCCAGCGGAAGATCATGCGGAGGGTGAGGAAGCAGGCGGAGGACACGGCGTTGACTTGCTTGGTCATGGTGAGAAGAGGGTCCAAGATGAAGCCGAGGTTGCGGGCGTGGTCTGTGGGGGTTGGTGGGGTGCCGAGGGCCGTGGGCCACCAGGAGTCGTCCCAGGCGGACGGGGTGTTGCCGAGGATGAGGACTTCCGTTTTTTCAGAGTTCAGCTTTAGGCGGCTGAGCCTCATCCAATCTGCGACGTCCTTCATGCCCTCTTGTAGGTTGGTCTTGGCGCTGGCGGGGTCCTTGGTGAGGGAGAGTATAAGTTGGGTGTCGTCGGCGTAGGAGGTGATGATGATGTCGTGCTTGCGAACGATGTTGGCGAGGGGGCTCATGTAGACATTGAAGAGTGTCGGGATGAGCCTTGAGGTACGCCGCAGATGATCTCGGTGGGTTCTGAGCGAAATGGAGGGAGGTAAACTCTTTGTGAACGGTTAGAGAGGAAGGAGGCGATCCAGTCCAGGGCCTGGCCTTGGATCCCAGTGGAGCGGAGGTGGGTGATTAGGGTGCGGTGACAGACGGTGTCGAAGGCAGCCGAGAGGTCGAGGAGAATGAGGGCGACTGTTTCACCGTTGTCATCAGGGTTTTGATGTCGTCAGTGACTGAGATGAGGGCGGTTTCCGTGCTGTGGTTGGTTCGGAATCCAGATTGTGAAGGGTCGAGCAGGTTGTTGTTTTCCAGGAAGGTGGTCAGCTGTTTGACGGTCTTCTCTATTACCTTGGCTGGGAAAGGCAGAAGAGAGATGGGGCGGAAGTTTTTCAGGTCGCTCGGGTCAGCCGTAGGTTTCTTTAGTAGGGCTTTGACTTCGGCGTGTTTCCAGCATTCGGGGAAGGTAGCAGAAGAAAAAGAAGAGTTGATGACGGTCTGGAGGTGCGGGGCGATGATGTCGTCGGCTTTGTTAAAGATGAAGTGAGGGCAGGGGTCCGAAGGGGCGCCGGAGTGGATAGAGTTCATGATGGATTTGGTTTCTTAAGTGTTGATGTGGGTCCAGTTGTTGAGGGTAATGGCCGGGGGTGCGGGTTCGGTGGTGTTATGTTGGGTCTGGTGTCCGAAGCTGTCGTGGAGGTCGCTGATCTTGCGATGGAAGAAAGTGGCGAGGGATTCGCACAAATCCTGTGAGGGCGTGACTGCGTTGGCGTTGGGGTTGGAGA
Organism: Pleurodeles waltl; assembly: GCF_031143425.1. Taxonomy (NCBI): domain Eukaryota; kingdom Metazoa; phylum Chordata; class Amphibia; order Caudata; family Salamandridae; genus Pleurodeles; species Pleurodeles waltl. The sequence continues at coordinate 1,061,128,494 of NC_090449.1, forward strand.
ACTCCTTGACGATGCTGAAGAGTTCTCTGCTGTTGTGGCTGTTTTTGTCCAGTCTGTCGGTGAAAAAGTTCTTTTTAGCAGCGCGGATCAGGCGGTGGTGTTCGCGGGTAGCGTTCTTGAGGGCGGTCATGTTGTCAGCGGTGTGGTCCTTGCGCCAGGCCTTCTCGAGGGCGCGACAAGTTTTCTTTGATTCTTTGAGGGTGTCAGAGAACCAGAGAGGTTTTTTGGTGTTGGTTTGTCGATGCATGCGTTTGAGGGGAGCAAGGTTGTCTGCGCAGTTGGAGATCCAGTTTGTGAGGCTGAGGGCTGCGTCGTTGGGGTCGGTGGTGAGGGTGGGTTGGTTGGCGGCGAGTGCTGAGAAGAGTTGCTCTTCGGGGATCTTGTTCCATTGTCTACGAGGGATGGGTTGAGTGCGGAGGTGGCGGGTCTCGCGTCGGAATGTGAAGTGGACACAGCTGTGGTCGGTCCAGTGTAGAGCGGAGGTGTGGCTGAAGAAGACGTGTTTGCTGGCGGAGAAGATAGGGTCAAGCATGTGTCCGGCGATGTGGGTGGTGGTGTTCACCAGTTGTTTGAGGCCGAGGTTGGCGAGGTTGTCGAGCAGGGTGGTGGTGTTGGGGTCGTTGTTTTGTTCCAGATGGAAGTTGAGGTCGCCTAGGAGGATGTAGTCCGGTGAGGCGAGGGCGTGCGGGGAGATGAAGTCGGCGATGGCGTCGCTGAAGGGGGCGCGCGGTCCGGGAGGACGGTAGACGAGGGATCCTCTGAGGGTGGTCCTCGGGTCGGTACGAATCTGAAAATGCAGGTGTTCAGCGGCGAGAGGGGTGTCTTCGGTGGAGGTGGTGACGCTGATGGAGTCTTTGAAGACGATGGCGATACCTCCTCCTACTTGGTTGGTGCGGTCTTTTCTGGAGATCTTGTAGCCTTCGGGGATGGCGGTGGCGATGTCTGGAGCAGAGGAGGCGTTCATCCAGGTCTCCGTGATGAAGGCGACGTCCGGTGCTGTGGAGTCCAGGAGGTCCCAGAGTTCAACGGAGTGCTTGTGGACGGATCGAGCGTTGACCAGGATGCACTTGAGGTGGTTGATGGCGCGTGGGCTTGTGGTCGTGGTAGTTGGGTGGTGGAAGATGGAGTTGCAGGCGAAGGGTCCATGGGTGCGTTATAGCGAAATAATTATTGCAGGAATTGCTGATTTCAAAATGAGGGGGGCAGTGTTGTGCAATTCAGATTTTTGGTTATCCATGGCCTTCTCGGAAGAAAAATATGCCCCTAACAGTGGTCTTCAAACTTTTTAACACTGTGCCCCACTAGTGAAAAAAGAATCAGCACCCCCCTCAGAATTTTTCACAGTTGTTTGATTAAGTTGGCAATGTTTAAATATGTCTACTTATTCAAACATTGCGGTTAAGTTCTGTTATCTTTTTAAAAATGCAGTGAAATACATGATGCCAAACATGCTCTTCTGGTCAGGCAGGCTTTACTAACATGTAAAAGTATCCACAGTGTGATTATTAGAAGTGGGGATTGGGGGGTTTTGAAGAGTGTTGGCAGTTCCTCCCCCTTCGACACACTCTCCCAGCTTGGTTGTAAATGACAAAACATGTTAGTGATGGCCCATCATAGAGCAGTTTATTGCTGCTCATTTTATTCTGCTTAAAGCAAAGCCCTGTTGTCAGCATAATGCTTCTTTTAGCCAAGACCTGGCACCCCCAAGGATCATTTGAACCCCCCCCCCTCACACAGTTTGAAGACCTCTGCTCTAAACTGGCCCTCTCTTAGCACCACTTGGACACCAGAGGCTGAGCGGCACAGGACGTGTCTACATATTAAATCATACCTTCATTCCATGCAGGGACCGCAGGAAGAGCACATTGATTTTGCTGAATGGGAGTCCGGGCTTAAAGTTTGTCTCCCTTCAAGATTTTCCTTTCAGTCTTTAATCCAGTTCTAGGACCAGTGTGCTGCTGTTGAACCATGAACGCATTTTCCTCTGAGTCTTGAGCCCTGCTGTTGAGTTTCTGCCCATTAGCATCTGCTGCACTGGAAATTCAAACTTCAAAGAGGACAGGTATAGCTCACACTAACTAAGCTATTTCTACCTTTACATTGGCCAGAATATGTTTATACATGGGTTTTGTGGGGGGCTGCTTGTCACCCTAGGATAGCTGCGGAGCTCCTAGGTATACAAAGAGGAACTGAAAGTACAAACAGTAAACCAAATAAGAACCCCGTCTGACTCCATCAGGGTGAAGTGCACACCCCTACCCAGGATACTTCGTCATGGATGTGGAAAACAACTTAGTTTAAATGACCACCTGAACAGTTTGGTTTTGAGGTATTTCTTGACTGTGGCTCTACTCTGAGTTGGGGGATCCAGAGGGTTCTGTACGGGCCTCGAAAAATTATAAAAATGTTACTAGACCTGCAGGTTGAGTAACTTGAATAATCTACTTGACTTAGCTGTAATGTACTTGTCCTGTAAACAGGTCTCAAATTGTATGATCCTAGGCAGATGGTTTACAGAGTCACCTTTTTCTTCATTCTCACGTATGAGTGCACCTTCAAATATGTGAACTCAGCATTTCTGCTGAACAAAAAAACTATTTTGCTTGTTTAAGTAGTGTAAAGTTTGGTGGATGTATCACAAGAATCTAGCCCACACACCGGAGGGGACACACGATCCATGACTTGTTTTTAGTTTAAGAATAGCATTGTCATCAGGGAAAGTGTTGCTCAGTTTGATCAAACACTCACTTTTAATAAATTATATTACTAAACCATGATGTGGTAGTATATTGTCATCTACACACAGTAAATTTCCAAGAAATGTCCAAAACCATTCCACTAACTTGCAGCTTTACTGATAAAACTATGTAGTGTATTAACAATCTGTGTAAATTGGATTTCAGAAAATGTATCATTTGCACATCACCAGTAAAGTATTCTGATTTGTTTTATGTCCTATTAAAATGTTTTTTCATCACACAGAAATACAAAGCATGGGCTTTCACAACTACTGCAATATATTTTGAAATGTTTGTTCAGTTGACTTAGTCATTTAAATGTGTGTTAGGAAAACCCTGCCACCATTTAGCCTTTTATTTCACACTCTGAAGAGCAGGTCAAACAGTTCACCTTACAAACTTCCTGAACTCTGCAGCAGGAAGGAAAATTAATTGTAAGATAAACTGACTTTTGACCTTTGCTTGTGAAAACAGAGCAAATGTGACAAGAATAAGATTTAAAGGCATCTTTTATTGCTCTTCCACTTTCTGAGTGAATAGAACACTTGTTCTTTGCCAGCTCCCCAGATGGGGCTAGTAAGTCTTAAATATAGCTGGTTGAGTAGATGTTTGGAGCCCTGCAGTAGTTTGTGGTACATAACTTCCAGTGCATTTAAATAGTAGCTGGGAAAGGGCAGACTCCTGGAGAACACAGCTCAGTATCTTCTGATTGGAAGAGACTTTGGATCTCATCTCTTCCAAGGTTCTCCTGGAGGTTGGCACAGGTCTGGAGAGTTGGATGAGAGGGTCAGCAGTGTCCTAGTAGCTTCTGTAGACATCAATGAGAATCTGAACAGCTTTCTCACCTTCATTAGGTCTTTGATTTCAGCCACGCTTCTGCTCATGGGTCAGACCCCTGTTTCAGGTAGTGAAACAGCTGATTGTTTTCTTGAGGTTGCAGCTCTTTTCCCTTGCAACTCTTTCCCTTCCGATTGCAGCTCTTTCCCTTGCAACTCTTTTCTGTTGCAACTCTTTCCCTTCCGATTGCAGCTCTTTCCCTTGCAGCTGTGTCTATGAATCTGTTGGAGTTGGACAATCTCAAGAGTTTTATTACTATAGAGTCTCCTATTTTTGTTGTTGTTTTTTAGTTTTTTAGTGGGGGTTGAGATGATTGTGGGCTTCAGTTGGCTAGGGACTACTTACACCAAGAGGGAGGAGTTTTTCAACGTGGATCCTCCCAGCTCTAAAGTACCTAATGACTCCTGGTTTCAGATTGCAATATTCCTTCATTGTGGCCTCCTCTTTTCGGGTGGACTATAGGGTAGACCTTCACTGGGAACATGGCCAAAACTTCATCAAGTTTACAACCTGTAGGCCTTAGTGGGGAGCAGTGTTAAACTCTGAACATACTAGCTTCCTTCCTGTGCTCTACTGTAAAGACTTAATTAGCTGTAACAAGGGGCTGAATGATCATTTTCACTAAACAACGGGGTACTTCCCTAAGCAACTGGGTCGCTTCACTAAATAAATGGGCTTTTGCACCAAATAATATGGCTGCTTCGTCAAATACGGCTTGTTCACTAAATATATTTGTAAAGCGTACTATCACCCTCAAGGAACAGCTTTACAAAACAATGAGAGCTCTTCACCAAATAACTAGACTTTCACAAGGTAAGTCTCAGAGCCACCACATAATAGGGTAACTTTTAACCACTGACGGAACAATTTTAACCATTAATTGGACTGTGCAACCAAACAGTGAGATGCTTACTTGGGTATTAGACCAGAAATACTTTATAATGAGGTCGTTTCACCAAGCCAGGCAGTTTCAACCAAAGAAAATACCTCATCCACAGCTGGAAGTGATTGACTAGATGATACAGATGTCCTACTTCACAAGATTTTTGCTGTGATTCACCCGGCACCTTTGTAAAACCCAGTATTGAGGCTAATCCCTTGATCTCAATACTAGTTTTCTCGGTGGTGGGCAGGGGTGGGCCATGCCGTCCAGCACATCATCAGCTGCTTCCTGAAGCACACTGCAGCGGCGTTACAGGATATGCTGCTTTCAGCCTCACCAGACTGCGGACTGATTAACTAGAAGCATTCCGTATTCTAGCATAACAACCTCACCACATAAGAGAACCTGCTTTAGTAAATGCTTCCCAATGCATAAATCAAATGAAAAGTATAAATGCAGCGCTTCAGTCCATACACCTTCTGGAGCCCATGTCGTCAGGAATGCTGTACTAGGCCACCAGAAGAAGGGGCTATGGCTGCTTGTAGAGACAGTGGTTCTGATGATCCGGCTGCTGCTTCTGTAATCCAGCCACTCACTGCTTCGGCCAATCCCGCCGCTGCTTCTGCCAATCCAGATGCTGCTTCTGTAATCCAGCCACTCACTGCTTCGGCCAATCCAGATGCTGCTTCTGTAATCCAGCCACTCACTGCTTCTGCCAATCCCACTGCTGCTTCTGTAATGCAGCCACTCACTGCTTCTGCCAATCCCGCCACTCCTTCTGCCAATCCTGCTGCTGCTTCTGTAATGCAGCCACTCACTGCTTCTGCCAATCCCGCCGCTGCTTCTGCCAATCCCGCCGCTGCTTCTGTAACCTAGCCACTCACTGCTTCTGCCAATCCGTCCACTGCTTCTGTAATCCAGCCACTCACTGCTTCTGCCAATCCGTCCACTGCTTCTGCCAATCCGTCCACTGCTTCTGACAATCGGTCTGCTGCTTCTGACAATCCCGCCGCTGTTTCTACCAATCCCATCACTTCTGCTGATCCCACGACTGCTTCCCATAACCCAGGCACTGCTTCCCATAACCCGGGCACTGCTTCCCATAACCCGGGCACTGCTTCCCATAACCATAACCCGGGCACTGCTTCCCATAACCATAACCCGGGCACTGCTTCCCATAACCATAACCCGGGCACTGCTTCCCATAACCATAACCCGGGCACTGCTTCCCATAACCATAACCTGGGCACTGCTTCCCATAACCATAACCTGGGCACTGCTTCCCATAACTCGGGCACTGCTTCTCATAACCATAACCCGGGCACTGCTTCTCATAACCCGGGCACTGCTTCTCATAACCCGGGCACTGCTTCTCATAACCATACCCCGGGCACTGCTTCCCATACCCCGGGCACTGCTTCCCATACCCCGGGCACTGCTTCCCATACCCCGGGCACTGCTTCCCATACCCCGGGCACTGCTTCCCATACCCCGGGCACTGCTTCTAGCACTCCCATCACTCCTGCTGATTCCACCACTGCTTCCACTAGTGTAATGACTGCTTCTAGCACCCAGTGTCTCCAACAAACATGGACCTGCTTCCATCTGCAGTGGGACTGCTGCGCTCTGTACTGGGCCAGTTCAGGGAGCTGCCCGCGTGCTTTCATGCGCCTCCTGTTCTCAGCTATGGCCACAAAACATATTTTAGCAACAGAATCTGAGCTGTTGGTCCCAATTTCCATGAATCTTGAGATGTGACGTTGGTCAAGGACCAGGAACCCGATGGTAAGAGTATAATGAAAGCATTGAACATCGTGCTACCCATGTCCTCTGAACAAGCCAGCTGTAGGGACGGAAGTCATGTACGGGAATAAGAGCTGGGCCGTTTCGCCCTTCTGTGACTTTCTTGCTTGTTGTGTTTAACCCACCTGTGCTCAGTTTGAGTTCACTGAAGCGACAGACCCTAAAGGGATGCACCCAAGTGCTAAGTTGGTGGCAGGTGAATCTGTAGTTTGCAGGACATGCCTCTTGCTTGCACCCTCGTGGGGAGAAAGTGTATCTACAGCCCCTGGTTCAATCTGCCCTTCTCAGAACTTCTGTGCACCCCTGCGAGTGCCCAACTCGAAATGTGGGGGCGGTATACTGACCTATGTGTCGGTGCTTACATGGTGCAGTCAGTGTGCCTCTCACATTCCAACTTCCATTTTACAGAGGGGGCTGTGCCAGCATCAGTGGCCCTCTCTGTAATAACAAAGTGTCCTGGGATGCAAAAAGCAGGCGCAAACATGTGTTACCCTACTGGGGCACTTTTCTGTAATCTGTTCCCTGGCAGCTAGAACCAAAGAGGGGGAATCAGCTTCACTGGTGGGTGGAGGACTTGCAGGAAACATTTCAGAACTGCAAGGTTGGTGTGCCTGAAGCCTCATTTAACCCTGCACCACCTCTGACTCGCTGGGGGTCTATACCACCCCGTTTCTCATATCCCTGAGTTAGAGGTCCCTAACATTGGATAGCAGATTGTGAGAGCCAGTTCCTTCCCAGCATCAGTAACCCATGTAGTTGAACAATAATTTTGGAGACCGTTGGAGGTGTACAAATTCTCCCTGTGAGCTGTCTGATGTCCCCTCAAAACTGACTACTGACCCCCTATCTGGATATTAAGGAACATTGGTCCCTATTCACAAACTGCAGTTTGTGGTATGAGAAAGTATCACTCCAGCAGAACTACCTACTACAAAAAGCAGTTCACAAGCCTGCAGGTAGACATCTCCATCTCTTCTATCTTTTCTATGGGGAGATATGCACACATGTAAGTTTACTTCTTAGGACAAAATGTGGGCGGGACCAGGAGAGCGACAGGAAGATTTAGAATACTCGGTGCCAGATAAAGGGGTTTAGTAAGGGGCAAGGAGGTGTTTAGGGGGAGACATGCTAAAACAAACACAAACCACAAAAGAGTAAGACAGCTGCTGTTCACAAAGTACAATTCTAAAGTTAATACATGCTAAAAGGCAACAACACAGTCATACATGTACTCCAGTCCAGCCTTCTTGTAAGTCTACCACCACTCATGGCCGCGTGTAGGTAACTCGCCACACTCCCAGAGAAAATATCGGAGGCAGACACTTAAAATAACATGCTATATCCAATATTAAATTAAAATGTAAATATTTTCTAATTTTAAAAACTATTAGTTTTAAAATAATTAAGTTCAACTTTTTTAAACAATAATAAAATTAATTTTAAATATTTAAACACGGCTTTTAAATACATTTACTAACTATTGATTGAATATTAAAATGCTAGTAAAGCTAGGAATTAAAAACTGTTAAAACATATTTTAAAAATAATATATTATTTTTTAATATTTAATTTAATGTGTTAGAACATTTTCGATTTTCTAGGTTAAAATTTTTAAATTACAATTTTTTTTATCACAGTAAAATATTTTTAAAATACACTTCTTTGTTACTTTGTTTATGAACATCATAAAACAAATAAAATAGGGTATTAGAATGGCTAATCTAACTAGCTTGACTAATAGAGACTTGTAGACGCAGATTCTTTACCAGAGAATTATCCCGAGGTGCCAGCTTGGATCCAGAAATTCTAAAGCAGTACCTCTGCACACCAGTAGGTGACATTGTTGGGCTTCTAGTCCACTGCAGAGTCCATGCGAGAAGTGATGTGTGGTGCCTTTATAGGTGCCATCTTGCTGCATGAATGTTCCCTGGAGCTCCTTGCTGTCCGACGACCCCTTGGTTCTTACGATCCACCCCGTCCAGGTCCTCGGGCAAGGCACAGGAATGACAATTCCACTTGAGGCCTTACTCTACCACGAAGCCAGTGCCTCGGTCCACTCCGCACCTCCCAGAGTTTGCCACAGGGAGCCCTGGCCCACTTAAGGAGTTTTATGAGGCCATGCACGTCCTATTTGGGTTGCTCAACCTTCCTGGTGCGTCTTCGGGCCCCATGGGTGGTCCAATCCTCCATCTCCTGAGGTAACCCTGGCACATTCCCTACCACCCCACCGGATAGAGAGTCCAAAAGACTGGACAACTTTGGTAGGAGAATGTTCTCTTCTGCCAGCCTAGCACTGTGATAAGTGATACTGCATGCATGTTGGGCAAATACACCTACACTGTGTGGGATTTGGTTGTGTAGGTGCTGCCCATGGTCTCAGAGGAGGCCCGAACCATACTCACCCAAGTCATTACTGATGCGTGTGATGCAGCACAGGTCACCATCAGATGTAGACTGGACTCGACCGACTTGCTAGGCAGAGCGATTGCGGCATCAGTGGCACTCTGATGACACATCTGGTTGAGAACCACTGGCTTTTAAGGGGACGTCCAAGCTTTTCTCACGGACTTGCCCTTTGATGCCTCTTTGGCAAAAAGCCAGACCCAGCACTGGTACACATTAAAGACAGCAGGGCTACAGCCAGATCTTTTGGCTTATCCATTGCTCCCCGCCAACCTTTCACCCTTTCCGTGGCTCCGGTAAGGGTAACCAACCACATCCTTTTCCACCCAGCCACCAGGACCAACATGCTTCCAAGCCTTTCAGTGGACTCTGTTCCCACAGACACTAGCAAGAGGTCTGGTCAGTCCACTGCCCCTCCGGCAACCACCACACCCAAGCCTCATTAGTCAGCCTTCATACCAGCATGAGCAGCCAGTGGGAGGCAGAATTTGCTAACACCTTCCACACTGGCAGTCCATAACATCAGAGATGTGGATTCTTTAAATCGTCCAGAGGGGCTACTCCACCCCCTTTCTTAGACTCCCCCCCCCTTCTCCCCCTCCTCCCCCCCTCCTACCCCTCATCCCCTCATCCCCTCCTCCCCCCACCCATTTGACCTTCTCAGGATCGCCTGACAGAGGACACCTCTCCATGCTGCACCAGAAAGTACTGTCTGTTTTGGCAAAATTAGCCATTGTAAAGGTGCCAGCATCCAAAGTAGGTTTATGATTGCTGTTCCTGCTACTTTTTGGTGCCCAAAAAGGACAGACCTGTCTCATTCTAGCAATGCGCCTCCTTAACTTCTTCCTGAAGAAGTTCAAGATGCTCACATATGACAAGGTCTTGTCTGCGCTCTACCCGCGAGACTGGGTACTACATACCTGTCCTGCCTTTCCACAGGCGCTACCTACGGTAGAGTGGTCCACAAGACTTTCAGTTTGTTGTGCTTCACTTTGGCCTTACCAGTGCCCCTCGAGTATTCACGATGATGGTGGAGGTTGCACCACATCTGAGGAGATCAGGGGTTCCAGTCTTCCCCTTTCTCAATGATTTGCTGTTGAAGGAAGGCTCACCCCAGACAGTCTTCTCCCACTTCCAGACTATTGCAAACCTCCAGCCCTTTCTGGGGCTCACAATCAATGTGCTGAAGTAATTCCTAACTCCCTCTCAGATGCTCCCTTTCATCTGAGCTGTTCTGTACACAGTGCATTTTTGGGCCTATCCTCCTGAACAGCAAATCTAGGAGATTCAGGATATGATTACTATGTTTCGGGCTGTATCCTTTTATTTCAGCGAGACTGACTCTGAGGCTATTGGGCCTCATGGCCTCCTGCATCCTGCTGGTGACACATGCCTGTTAGATAATGCCGGCTATGCAGTAGGACCTGAAGTCCCAGTGGGCTCAGAAACGGGGGCATCTCTCACACATGATCCATATCTCAGACAGAACTGCAAAAGACCTGCAGTGGTGGTCGATGAACAGTGGTTGGTGGGGGGCAGGGGGAGGGGGGGGAGCGTGCATCACTCATGGCCTGAGGAGGCCATCTGAGGAAGGTGGAGATCAGTCCCCAGCCGAGTCCCAGCTTCATATCAACCTGCTGGAGCTGCGTGCACTCCAGCAGGCATTGAAAGCCTTTCTTTCTTCGATTAAGGGAAAGCTAGTTCAGGTGTTCAGACCACACCTACCACCATGTGGTACTGTAACAAACAGGGTGGGATCATGGATCCTGTGTCAAGAGGCCCTGCGTCTCTGGGCATGGCTGGAGCATCAAGGCATTTCCCTGGTGGTTCAACATCTGTCGGGCTCTCTTAATGCCAGAGCAGATTATTTCAGCTGTCGATGCCCAGCTGGTCAAGAATGTAGCCTTTTTCTGGAGGTGGTACAATATCTCTTCAGAGATTAGGGAGAACTTTGGTTACATCTGTTCATCACTGCTGAGAAAGCTGTTTGCTGGAGTTTTCAATGTGGCTCTCGCTCAGAGATGCTTTTCGTCTCAAGTGGGAGTGTACACCTTTTCGACAATAATATTCCTGTGCAGTGTTCTCAACAAGATCATGCACGACTGGGCACAAGTCATTCTTGTGGCCCTGTTTTGGGCACGGAGAGTATGGTAGCCCTAACTCCAGAGCATCCATCCTCCAATCAGGCTGCCCTTTTCGGAGGATCTCCTGTCACAGCAACAGGGCAGGGTCTTGTACCCGGCCTTCCTGTGTGGAGACTGAGTGGCAGCAGGAAAGGAGGCGGCACTGGGCCTCACACCCTGTTTGTCTGGGTAGAATGTCGTGCAGGGAGGGTGCACAGAGAGTGCTTGCAGTTCGCTGACCCGCCTGGCCGATGTTATGGCCACCAGAAAAGCCATTTTTATGGTCAGTAACCGGACTGGATGGCTTGAAGGGTGGGCACATGAGAAAAATTAAGACCTGATTTGGGGGTGGGTGGATGGGGGTAGGGTGGGGGAGCGTGCCGGGGGTGGGGCAGGTTGTACATAGATTGAACAAATTGTGAACTGTTGATCATAGAGGGTTCCAGGTGCCATAATGTATCTCCTCCGTGAGTCCTTCAAGGTATCTTTCATTACAAACTGGCGATATCTGCTTATTTCTGCATCTCGCAGCTTTCATTCTCTTACCTCAGTGTTATCTCCCTCATCAGCAAAGGGTATTCTAATTGTTCCATCGGTGCGCAGTCCTTCAGCAATGTTGTGTTGTCCATGACGCTCATCCCATCTTCCCATTCTGTGGCTCTATTTTGTCTCATCCCCCTACCTTGTTGGGGGCTTGATGGGGTTCGTTTGGACAAAGAGCCAGTGCCCCCTCTCCAGTTAGCTCTGTGCCCCATAGGAGGCCCAGGTTTTGCCATATTCATTCATCTTCCACCCATTCCCAAATGTCCAGAGGGGACTTACAAAACGCAGGCGCAGTTCTGAAAGATTACCTTCAGCTTGGTGGAGTAGATCCTCATGTAGCGAAGGTCCATGGCACACGGCTTCTTTTGTGCTTCTCAGGACTTGTGGAGTTTTTGGTTGTGTTTTTGTTAAGTTGGATAAGATGCAGATGGTGTTGAATTTATACATCACTATTCCTGCCTTCTGAGCAGCAGCTAAGATCTCATCTCCATCTTTATAATTGAGGACGCATGTGGTAATCAGACACAACTGAGGCCCTGGCGGCAGCCTCCAGACCAGGACTAATGGGCTTGTTCATTGATTAAACATTTAGACAACTTTTTAGTCGGGACCAATTAATGGATCCATCATTCTAAAAAATGGGGACGGCCTCCCAGGTCAAAGTTTTCAGGTAATTCATGGAGGTGCATGCTGTTCCTCTCGCTGGACCCTCGGCGTCCTCCGTTCTGAGCTCCAAGGATTTTGTCACAACAGTCAGTCTGACAATTATTTGTTTCATCTCTTTACATGACTCTTCTGTTTCCCCAGCTTAAATGAAGTCACTGTAATCCTTTCCATTGCTTGTTGCAAATCTTGGTAAAGGAGAGAGACATCCGATCGCACCTCCCCAATCCTGATCTCCAGCGAGTAAATGGAAGATTGTATAGCTTTCAAAATCAGGTTTGTGGAGTGTGAAGGCTCAGGCGTCTTGTCGCTTGTGGCGGACACCCCACGCTTGGTGCATTCCCATCTGAGTTTGAGTAGGAGCAATGTATATCAGTGTAATTGTCCATGGTGCCCTGTTGCAAGGGCAGAATGGGATTACCTATAATCTTTGTAAAACTGATGTGGCAGATCCCTCAGAGGGTTGTTCCTAGGATGTGGCTGCACAGTTGTAACCCCAGAAGGCTTGTGTCAACTGTTCTACAGCAACAGTTCCAATCTTCAGATACTTTGAACTTTGTGGACTGCCAGCCCCTGGACTCTTGTATATCCTCTCAAGGTGTCAGAGGGTCTCCTCTCACTGTTGAGCAAGGCTCTCGCAGCAGGCTGAGATCACCAGGGCAAATTACACTCGGCCTGAGTGCCGCCAACTCAAGTGGTGGTGGTCTCCATCTGGTAGCAGGTGCTTGACCTCCGTCTTCACACCTCAGTAGGGTCTGACAATTCAGAAGAACTGGCAGTGTCTTGGTAGGATATTAGTATTTTATATTTCCTTTAGGGTACACTGATAGCAATCGAGATCTCTGTACCCCGTCCCGTTCCCCCGCCACACCCACTCCCACCTACACCTCACCCCAGACCGGCTACTCTGAGCACCCCACTCGGAGGCGAGGGACCCCGTTGAGGACTCCAGTCCACAGGAGGGGGTGGGATTGGAAGGGAGAGGTGACTCAAGGTGCGGTCTGAGGGGGGTATCTTTCTCATTGGGGCGTAATAGGGAGTTAAGTCCAGTTTCGTAAGTTGCACTGATGCTCTCAAGGAGAATTTACAGGATGGCTCAAGGCCCTTGCCCCTTCCCACGAATCTGCAGCATAGCTCGTCACATCGCCGCACCCGGCTGGTCACCCACCGCACAGCCAATGTGGCAGCACCCTAGGGCCTCCCCCACCTCCAACACACACCCACATTGGTGGGAAGGACCGCGGAGGCATCTGCAATCATGAGGCAGCCCCGGGTGTAAGATGTAAGTGGATTTCTAAAAGTGTTTCTGAAAGGCTGATCCCAGCGCTCTAGAAAAAAGTGTCTGACATTTTTACAAGCCTGGCCATATCCAGCCGCTCGCCCAAATTAAAGTATTTTTAAAATTTTGAGGACAAATGTATAAACCATTATTTTCCCTCTACTTTATCAAAAGGAGATGTTGTCCTGTGTATGAAAAGCCATTAGTAATAACTTTACACTCATAAATTAATTCTTGATTGCGGGTGGAGACTTGCAAGTCTGCACTTAAGTGTAAATCTAAACTCAGAAATGGTGAATAACCAAAGTATAGATTTGCATCTAGGAGAAAGATTGAATTTACGCATGTGTAATTTTACATTTGTTAATAAGGGCGCATTGATTTTTCTGCCATTTTTTAATCAAATTTTATTAGCGTTTGAAACTGCAAAAGATCTCAAGCAGGACAGTACAATTATGCACTTGATAGACGTCACTATAGGGTAAAATGCAGCTCCTCTGTCCTTTTTATATCAATCCCGACCAATCCCAAAGTTATGCATTAGAAACATTAGAGTATGCTCACCCGTGGCCCCAGATTGATTTGTGCTTAAGTAGTCATCCTCTGGTCACCCCCTCCCAATCCTGGGGCAGTACCCCTGCCCTCTGCCAGTCGCCTCTACCAGTGCCACTTTGGACTTGTAGTGTTTGGAGATGCTGTTCTAGCCAGAAGGTTAACAATTCCTGTCAAAGTGCTTTCGCCGTGGCAACCCCCAAAGCTTCTAGGGTGCCTTAGGATCTGAGGGGTAAAGTTCAGCTGGCGCCCAGTACTTTAGGTACTGCATGTCGTCTGCTCCCAGTAATCTTTTATCACAGACCCGTCCGTGCCACATGTAAAAAGCCCCCCTCGTTGGCTGCCATTGTGTACATAATGTTAAGGTAAGCTCACAGAGGTGCCATAACTGCACTGCCGTAAATATGTCTTGTGTAGGTAATTTAGTTGAATACGTCATCATTTTGCCGCTACTACAGTTTCTGGTTGGGTGCCATCCTAGCGTCACGGGTATCTAGGGGTCCCAAGTTCTCCTCCCGTTTCAGCTTTAACCCACTGAAAAGATCTGGTGTGCTGGCTATTGGGGAGGTGTATACTCTGGAGATTCCTCCTCTGCCCATCCAGTTCAGTACCACCTTATCCTCCAAAGGGTTCTAGTTGGATGGAGGTACACTGTCTGCTTGATGTGCAGTGAGGCCATAACTCATGTGCATGGACTGAAATACCTGTGTCCTATGCAGCTCAAACACGTCTTGTAGCATCAAGAGTAAAAATTTGCAGTTTCCCTTCCATACATCCACCAGTTTAGATATCCCAAGAAAGCCCCGTTTCTCGCAAGTGGTAAGTCCAGCGGTATGTCTCAACTGTGTCCGCACCAAAGAGGCCTTTCCTGTGTCCAGGTTGCATGCCATTGGATCTAGTGAAGGGATTTACGCCAGTATTATGTGGGTACTTCAGACCTGGACAGTAGGGTGTCTTGAATGGGGCGTCACATAGAAGGTCTAGACACCCTCCAACCTCCTCTGTCTAGCAGGCGTATCTTGAGGGCAAAGGGCAGAGTTCGCTATTTCCAAAAAAGGCAATTTTTGTCTGAGGACGATTTACTCAGCCCAGTAGTACAGCTGCATGTCTGCCAGTCCTTGTCAAGCGCTATCTGCAGGCGTTTACCCGCCACAGGAAAATTGTCAAACTAGTTGTGAGGATTTCAAATAGGAAGTTGTGTATGGGGAGTATGACAATTATGTAGAGCTCCTCTGCCGCGTAGATGTAGTGATAATTGTGCCACCTCTTCGTGTCCGTCTGAAGTTTCATGGTCAGAAGAGCGAGGTTGAAATCCCAGACACGACTGGGATCCATGGCTGTGCGCCCACATTTTGTAAGCTATCCGCCAGGACGCACATTTTAGAGTGCTATTTCCTGACCTCGAGCCCACCATTTAGAATATTAATGGATTTCACTGAATTATTTTAGACTGGAGTCTTCCCCTTGTAAGTCAGGCATGTCCATTGAACTTGGCTGGTCCAGAGGTGTCCACCATGAAAAGGAGCATGTCCGCCGAGAGGGAGATCCTCTTCAGTTCCCATTTCCTAATGGAATCCATGATCTGGGCATCGTGTTGTGTCCAGCTGATAAGAGCGCTACCTCAAAGGCGAAGAGAGGACAGCTCGTCTCGTGTACATTTGATCTCAAATGGAGTCGATATTACACCATTTAATTTCAGTTGAGCTCTGGGACAGTTGTACAGGATCCCTATGTACGATAGGAAGCAAATGTTAAAGTTCATTTACGCACCCAGAAATGGATTTTCCAATTGAGGGTGTTGAACACTTTTTTTTAGAGTCAACTAACATGAGAGAGCAGGGACCACCAAGTGTATTCACATGTGCCAGCACCATCTGGTCTCTTCCTAGGCCGCGTGGTCCACGTGTATTAATGCAGGAACAACCTCAACAAGTCTATTGGCCAGTAACTTGGCAAACAAAATCTTAGTGTCTGCGTTAATTAAGGAGATTGGGCTGGAGGGTGCAGAGACCCCAAACTGCCATTTTGGTTTTAGTAGGGCTGCGATTGCAGCTAGTCCTGGATTGGGTGGCAGGCCGCCCATTTCAGTGGATTTGTTATACAAATTAAGTGGGTGCAGGTACAAAAGTGAATTAAATAATTTAAAGTACTCGAGTGGGAAGCTCTTGGAGCCTGGCATTTTACCCGCCTTCATTTTGGAGCCTGCCTTTGCAATTTCTCCACTGTTATGGGAGGATCTATTATGTCGCGATCTATGTCTATTCATGGTCCAGAGGGGTAAATCACTTAAGTGGGCACTCTTTCCATGTCTTATAACGCGTGCTGTCTCTACTGTGTATTGTAGAAGGTCACGATTGCCACTTTGACTGCTCTCTACCTGTCCTGGTGTCTAGTTTTGGGTGTAATCCTGAATGCAATCTCTGAAGTGGCGAACCAATATAAAAGTTTCCCTCCTGTGTTCCCCAAAACATAGACACGGTGCTTAGAGGCAATCCATATCAATCTAGCTTCATCTAAGAATCATTATTTTAACACTAACCTATCTATTTCTAATTGACGTAGCATTTCCCAGATTGTGGTTTCCAGTTGTATCTTCCTTTGCTTTCCAGATATTGCTTTGCTATTGCCCATAGGACCACCTTCCCAGCCTCCCAAGGTGGGCGCGTGGGTGGAGGTCCAGCCTTCATCCATTTCAAAGGAGTCTAGTTTCTGGTCTTCATATATTGAGTGAACTTATCGCTCATTAGTCACCAGGCATTGAGTCGCCTGTGCTGCACTCTCCATCTCTATTTATACCTGGCTTGGCAGTATTGGGAAATTATTGGATAGCCCTTTGGGGAGGACACCGCCCCATCTTACCCAACTTAGTTCAGTGGCTGGAAGGTAAAAATAGTCAATTCTCGAAAGTGATTTATGTGGCCAGGAAAAGTATTCCTGTACTCTGCAGTGTGTGCACACATGGAATTCTAGTGGCAAAGCCCAGATCCTTATCCGTCATTGAATTGAAATCCAATCCAGTCACTGGCGTCCCCAGTGGGAACCAGACCAGTAGGTCTTCGAGCTCTCCAAGGACTTTCCTAGTTAATCTCCCTGGAATAAAAACATTACAGGACTGTGAATCAACCCTGAACTGTTTGACTGGTGATGGAAAGGACCTTCGTAGTAGTATGGCCATCCCTCTGGATTCTCTTTTGTACCCTATGTGATATACCCTGTTGTAGCCAATTGAACCTACAAAGTCACGTTTTGTTCCAAGAAGTTGGGTTTCTTACAGAAGCAGGGCGTCGGGTGAGCATCTTTTTGCAAATTAGAGGGCTGCCCCATGTTAGTCTTGTTATTGAAACCATTGACTACCAAGTCCTGATCTGGTAGCCAGGCATATTTGGGCCTGTTCACAAGCTGCGCGTTGCAGTGTGTTTAATAGTACTGCAGTTGCACTATTAGCGGACAATAAATTGCTATTCACAGACCTACACAAAGAGATTCCGCCTCTCCTGTCCACCCGACCGTGGAGTCTGCATACGGAAGTATGTTTTAGTAGTAAATGCGGGAGGGACTGAAGGGAGTGGCTGGAAAAATGAGAATACTTACTAAAAATGGGAGGGCTTAAGGAATGAGTGAGGAGGAATTAAGGGAGTGTGCACTCTCCCATTCCTAGTCACAAACTGCACTTCAAAGTTACTACAGTGAAAACCCAGACTAGAGAGTTCTAAATGTTCTCCAGCTCAGAGATGGAGTATGTCCAGAACGACACCTGGCCAACCACTGACACTTCAACACCCTCCCCTAGAACATAATGGAGCTATGGACTTAAAATAAAAACCCATAGGAAATAATGTTAAATTAAAATATTTAAACTTGTTAAAATATAAATACATTTATTTTAAAATTAATTATCTAAAATGCATTTTTATTGACATTTTTACATTTAATTAATACTATTTCTCATTAAAATGTAATAAAACTACATTTCATTCTATTCACTTTCAATTTTCAATAGAAATTTTTTTATACTCTAGGAGAATTTTGTTATTTAAACTTCACAGAAATACTTGTAATTTAACGTAGTCAAATTATTTACATTTTAAATTTAAATTACATAATGCTGTAACATTTTTATATTTTTCTAAAATTGAAATCTCTAAAAGTATTTCCATATGTACTAAGCCTCAGTAGTGGAGACCTCTGATTACATGTGAACAGTTCCTAGTAGTAACCTTAAACTATTAACTCTTTTACATAATTATGAAATCAATTTGTAGATAGTAAAATAAATATTTTCAGAGATGTATTAAAAATCCCACCTAAAGATTTTTTTTTACATTTACTTATGTGTTAAAAATTACAAAAATTATGGGTATAATTAATTGAAATTCATTTTTTTTTTTTTTTAAATAAATTAGTTACGGGGGTGTGGCCAAAGCAGAAACTCAACACAACTTGTCTCTGCTCAAATTAAGCCTGGGCCTGCTACTGGGGTACATGAGAGAAACCGTAAATCTGGAGAAATAGGAAAAATAAATGTGCTGAAACTTGTTGAGGCGGCCGACTCAGAAGAAAGAGGCATCCTAACAGTGAGGATGGCCGAATCCAAGATGGAGCTGCTGGCGCCAGATCCGTGGTCTCCTGATCCAGACTGGCTGGTGCGGCTTGGAGATCGAGTCCTCAGGGCTGAGTGGTGGCCTCCTCTCTGATCTCGGGCAGGCTGGGGCTGTGTCATGAGTGATGACACCTGCTGTGTGCTCTGGGTCATGGAGGTGACTACCGATGAGGGCCTCTCTTACCTAGTTGACGGACTGAAGAAGGTGGGTGTCAAAGGGAGCCATTCCTTCTTTTCCCCTCATCAGTGCAGCGGGCAGGAGCCTTACTCCACTTAGAAGATGCCGTTGTCTGCAGGAGCCCCAATAACGGTCTGGCCCGAAAACTAGTCCCACCCCCACACACCGACCCCCCCCCTCCCCTCACCCTCTCTGATATCACTTTTGGTTAGGACTGTTGTCACTGGGCGCCGGAGTGCTTTGTTGCTACCCAGCAGCTATGTGAGGGGAGTGTTCGTGCTGCAGCATGGCATCAGATTCCTGCATAAGGCTGAAGTAATTGAGGGTGATTACCCACATCCACTTATGACCTCTTCCTGCCATCACAAGCTGCAGAACGCTTCCTACTTTTGCATTCCAGCAAGGGGGTGAGAGCAATTAAATCGAGGAACGACACCAGAGCCATCAAACACCCTTATGTTTTTAACCATGGCTTCCTATTGGGGCAACCAAGCTAAGACCCCCTCCATATGAACGTCATATGCAGAAGTGAGATCTGGAGGCCTCTGAAGCATCCCAGCCACATTGGACCATGATGTGGTTGAGGATCTGGTGACAGAAGGCGAGATTCAACTCCTGTTGTGCGAGTTCATGTAGGGACACTCATCCCTGTGACAGAACCTGGCTACCTAATCTAGAAGTAGTATCCGTCAATGTCCAGGGACTGAATACTCCAATTAAAGATGGTACGGTTTTAAACTGGCTCCTTCGCAAAGAGTTTGAAATGGCCTTGTTACAAGAGAAACATCTACTGCATTGTGATGTGGGTAGACTTGGAAATTACTGGCTCATTTCTGCCAACAAAACAAGGGGGTTAACCATTGTCAGAACCCCTTTAAAGGGCCATAGGGCACGCAGGGGGCTACTACTGGGGCCCAGCTGTGGTGTTTGAGGCCTTTTACCCCTTGTGTCTCTGGCTCGAATTCCAAGAAATTGGCCCAGGTACCCCTCCTGCACTTTACTCTCGCGGTAGCTGTGGACGAGCAGGCAGTGCCTCCTCTGGGAGGTGGGGTTAGGAAGTGTAGATACAGGTTAGTGAACACAACCCATAACTCAAAAGTGTACTCAGCAATATCAGTAAATCAATGTCCAGCCAAATACTTGTTTTTATATTAAAAAGAACTATTTTATTTCTAACTCTACAGATGAGCCCCATCTCATTCCTGAGATGCGTCCAGGACCCTTCCTTGTGAGCTCTCACTGAATCAAAGAGCACCCGTTCAAGTGTACAGGGGAACTCTTGCTCTCTCTGAGCTTCTCTCTCTCTCGTTCTCTCTCGCTCTCCCGCTCTCCCTTCCTCTCTCTGGCTCTCTCTCCCCTCCCCTCTCTTCTCCAGTGTGTCCCACTTAGCTCACAAGAATGTAGCAATACACAAATCTTTCTGGCGAGATTCCTCTACGCCTTATGCCTCAACGAGGCAGGCCTGGGCTTCTCAAAATGGAACCCAGGGTCCTCCATGTAATACACGATTGCAGGCACACGAGCACTCAGTATATGGACACAGCACTCTCAGTATTAAGTACTGTTACCTCTGTGAATTGTTCCCTCACAGACACACATACATACATGCAGCACACACATTCGCTCTGTGCACTGTTCAGTATTGTAGCCTTTCTGTGTTCTGATATAGTGCGCTACTTGCAAACATACTCACTGCCAGTACACAGTCGTCGTGTGTTCACTGCACAACAATTAACCTTTTATTAATTGTATTTTTCACAAGCACACATACACCCAGCACATGCTTGCACTGCACAGCACTTCATCTCTCATGTAGTGTATCCCTCGCAGATATACACTCAGTGCATGCGCTCACCATGCGTATACTGCACGGCACTGCTCTATCCCTGTACTGTACAGGCACACGTACAACCTGCAGTACTCTACGTGGAATGATTTAGGCCAAGGGTGAGTTAAGCACACAGCAGCAGCGTTTTTAAAAAGGTGAGTGAGCCTGTAGACCTCACTTCAATGACGAAGGTTTAAAAGGACCTGTTCACGCCTACTGATCACTTCACGCTATGCTGCCACCACTGCACGTGTGCTGTTTATCTGCTGCTTAAAGGCATTAGCCTTCCACCACTAGGAGGGTAGCACTTTAGATGCCCCTTCCAGTCCACCAAGACTGCAGTCCGTGAGATAGGCCTATGTCTTGGTGCACATGCATGATCCGTGTTCGCCTATGAGCGCAAAAACAGCACTGGGGATCCAGACCATAGTACAGTTGGGCACTCAGTCCAGGGGTACATTTCCTGTACAGTGCAGAGGACTTTTCCGTCCCAACAGCCATCCTTTTCTGGGAAGTTTGCCAGCATTTGAGGATAGTAGGAATTACAGGCAAATTTCAGAACTGGGAAGTAACTGTCATATGAATTATTGGGCGCAATGAGAATAGGTCACAGTTCTTTATTGAGTTCCATAAACTGGATAATTATACTCTGGATTACCTGGTAGTGATCAGAGACTTTAAAGTGGTACTTGATGGCCCAGTAGATGGCTCGGCCTCAAGATTGGGTGTAGATGTCAGAGATGATGACTTGGCGAATGGGATTGAAGCACTCGGACTGGTTGACGCTTGGCAAACCCTACATAGAAGCGAGAGGGACTATCGCATTTATTGTAGGGTCCATAAGATGTGTTCTAGAATTTATTTTTCTTCAGACAATGCACAAGTATTTGCTTCTATGTTAGATGTATATTGATATGTCTGAGATCTGATCATTCTCTGGTCAGTCTGACACACTCTCGAGTCACAGTGATGTAGACCCCGGAATGTAGTGTCTTAATGAAGTAGCGTTCAGGGAACATCACCTTCAGGAACACCGTAGCAGAATCCCTACAACACTATTTTGAAAAGGATGGCCTGGGTGCTGTCGGTGATCTGGGAATGGTATGGCAGTCTAGGCAGTGACATGGGGCAAATTAATTTCCCATGTTTCAGCTTTCCAAAAGTACAGTAGAGAACAGAAGCATGAACTGGAGTCTCAGGTTATCGCCCTAAAGGAGGCTATATAAATTTAACACATGAGCTAGAACTTTCAGAGCGCTGAATAAAGCGAGAGGGGAATTATACTGTGTATTGATATGGGAAACCACCAGAGAGATCCTGTGCGCATCCCAAAGATACTACACTAAAATGGGGATGGGGTGGTAAAGCTGATAGGCTTTTGGCCTATCAGCTCTGAAGGGTTCAAACCTGTAACTATATTCACACAGTTAGAAATACTGATGCGATCGAGTTGCACTCAACACCTGAAATATTACAAACGTTCTAAGATTACTATTCTACCCACTTTTGGGGTCAGGCACTGAAACCTCTGTACCAGGATGCTTACTTGGAGAGCTATTCGTCCCCAGAAGTATCCCAGGAAGAGAATTTAGAACTGTAACAATCAAGCTCACCTCTGGAGGTGAAGCTAGCAATTCAGGGTATGCCTTGAAACAAGACTCTAGGCCTGGACTTATTCTCAGTGATATTCTACTAACCTTTCCAAGACATTTGGCTGACTCTTTAGCAAGACCTTATATCTATATAGGAGAGGTGGAGAAGGCTACGGAAACCATGATGGAGTCAGCCATCATGGCTATTCTCAAACCCGACAAATCCTAACCTCTGTTGTTCGTACTGTCCCATTTCTGTCCTGAACAGCAATAGGAAAACTTTCATTAAGATCCTGGTCACTAGGCTTTACCACATTTGCTTGGCACCGGTTTCCTTGCTCCACGCAGGGTTTGCACATGGCCGCCAGCCACATGATAGGGTGCATCTGGCAGTAACTTTTATACACCTGATGAAGAGTCAAAAATATGGATGGTTCTTCTCTCGTTTGACACGGAGAAGGCCATTACAGATGAAGCCCTGGTCTACGCTATCAAAGTTCTGGCTCGTGCTTATGTCCAACCATGACTTCCTACATCTTAGCTAATTTCATGCAGCCAAACGCCTGTATCAAGAGTAATGGTGCATTATCTCAGCGGTTTTCACTCTCCAGGGGCATGACAGGGGTGTCTTTTATCACTTCTTGTCTTTAGTCTCATGATGAAGTTGCTTATACAAAGAATAAATATAAACCCATGAATCAAGAGCTATACAAAGAGGGACTATTAAAATATCTAGCTGTCCAGATACCAAATGATTGATTTGAGCTATATATATATATATACATATATATATATATAATCTAAAAGATCCTGTAGACCTGATTTCATCCACCAAACTGGGCCGGTGCGAGACAGTGGGCGCAGGCCCCACTTAGACACACCACAAAACTCTGTCTCCTAATCCACGCGCAGCAATAATGCTCGCACTCCAGGATTCCAGATGCCAGTGCTTTATTTAAAAGGCTGGCGCGTTTTGACCAACAAGGTCTTTGTGCTCAAAATGTTGGCTTTGACAAAGTCCTTGTTGATTGAAACGTGTCAGCCTTTTCATTCAAACACTGGTATTTGGAATCCTGGAGTGTGAGCATTCTTGTTGCAGGTGGATGGATATATATATATATATATATATATATATATATTTGTGTATAGATTAAAAAAAAAAAGAAATTAAGGATCTGCTTAGGTGGGACTTGCTGGAGTGGACTTCTCTAAGCTCAATCACTAGCATGAAAATGAACTTTCTCTCCTGCTTGCTGTATGTGATGCAAACACCCCCTCTCACATTTCTCTTCCATACTTTTAAGGATATTCAGTGTCACCTTCTTCAGTTTGTGTTCAAAATAAAAAAAAACTAGGGTTGCCTTCCTTCTCTCTTTGGGGAAACCATCTGAGGGTAGTTTAGGATTCCCAGATATAACACACTATATTGTGGCAGTGCAGATCTGCCCATCTTTGGAGTCCGTGGGGTCCGACTGGATGAAACCATAGGTGGCTAGTAAGGAGGCGTCCTCCCTTTTTTCCCTTTCACCGCTTTCTTTTGCTGCCCCTTCTTCACAAACCTAAACCTTAAGATATGCTATAGACACACTTCAAGGCACTGACATGGCCTGATCAGAAGGGTGAAAGCAACCACCCACCCACCTCCAGTGACTTCTCTCACCTACAATCTGGATTTCTACCTGGTTTGAAGGATCCACTGTTCTTCAACAGGGATGGTCTTGGCCCTAAGATACTGGAGGATTTTGTAATGAACCAGACATTAAATCCAAGGCGGAATGTGAGGAACTCTTCCAGATCCAGCCCAGAGACACCTACAAACTAATTCAAGCCGTACTCTGAGCAGACACTGAGGAGAGGCGAGTAAGTGAAATTATCTAAACTATCCTTCGAGACCGGGCATATCTCGTCTATACACAACCCTAGGTATAGGTCCTACATCAGTCCTGAACAACTGTTTGCATAGACTGGAGGAGGAGCCTCCGTGCACCTTATGAAAGGAGGCGAAGGAGACAATATGGCAGAGGGCAGAGAAAATCTCGGTGTGTATTCAGTACAAAGAAAATGTGTATGAGGTCCTTACCTGCCGGTACTTAATATCAGTTCATTTGGAGGTGATGTTGAGGGATTTCGGACCGGTGTTATGTGGGTGCTGGATGAGTGGCACATTGCCCCACATTTGGTGGACTTTCAGATAAGTGAGGCCTTACTGGGCTGACATAAGTGCTAATAATAGCTGACTGGGGAAGACCTTCTCTTAGATGCAAGGGTGATGGCCCTTGGCCATGCCAGGGAGGACAGACTATACCCACAACACACTCCCATAGGATCGGGAGGACAGACTATACCCACGACACACTCCCATAGGATAGGCAGGACAGACTATACCCACGACACACTCCCATAGGATAGGCAGGACAGACTATACCCACGACACACTCCCATAGGATAGGGAGGACAGACTATACCCACAACACACTCCCATAGGATAGGGAAGGCAGACTATACCCACAACACACTCCCAAAGGTTAGGGAGGACAGACTATACACACAACACCTTCCCATAGGATAGGAAGGACAGACTATACCCTCGACACACTCCCATAGGATAGGGAGGACAGACTGTACCCACAACACACTCCCATAGGATAGGGAGGACAGAGTATACCCTTGACACACTCCTATAGGATAGAGAGGACAGACTATACCCTCCACACACTCCCATAGGATAGGCAGGACAGACTATACCCCCAACACACTCCCATAGGATAGGGAGGACAGACTATACCCACGACACACTCCCATAGGATAGGGAGGACAGACTATACCCCCAACACACTCCCATAGGATAGGGAGGACAGACTATACCCACGACACACTCCCACACGATCGGGAGGACAGACTATACCCACGAGACACTCCCATAGGATGGGGAGGACAGACTATACCCACGACACACTCCCACACGATCGGGAGGACAGACTATACCCACGACACACTCCCATAGGATGGGGAGGACAGACTATACCCACGACACACTCCCATAGGATGGGGAGGACAGACTATACCCTCCACACACTCCCATAGGATAGGCAGGACAGACTATACCCCCAACACACTCCCATAGGATAGGGAGGACAGACTATACCCACGACACACTCCCATAGGATAGGGAGGACAGACTATACCCCCAACACACTCCCATAGGATAGGGAGGACAGACTATAACCACGACACACTCCCACACGATCGGGAGGACAGACTATACCCACGACACACTCCCATAGAATGGGGAGGACAGACTATACCCACGACACACTCCCATAGGATGGGGAGGACAGACTATACCCACGACACACTCCCATAGGATAGGCAGGGCAGACTATACCCCTAACACACTCCCATAGGATAGGGAGGACAGACTATACCCCCAACACACTCCCATAGGAATACTGGTGTCCCACTTGCCTTTGGCAGGGGTATTCATGCTGGCCCACTTCTGGAAACAGAGCTCCCGCCTTCAGGACTGTGGTGGTCAAAAATCTGGCATATATATGCCTTGAAAAACGTATCCACTTTTTTGAGGGATAAAATACACCTCTTCGAGAAAGTTTGGAAGCCCTTTAAAACACATGTAAATGTTCTACTGTGGGGGTGAGTGGCAACCGAACATGTGCCTGATTTATTAAGGAAGGATCACTGGCTTTATTAGAAGGAGCAGCATCTGAGTGGGCCTCAGCTCAATAGGGCCTGCGCGTCCTAGGCTTGAGTGTCCATTTCTGCTGGCTCTCATCACTGCAGTTAGGCCAATGGATGAACGATGAATGCATTAGGAACAAAATTTGCCAAGGGGTTCAGTCAAGCAAAGCACACCGCCAGAGCTTGCAAGAGCATGCTAATGTGTATAGACTACACTGACCGACCCTAAGAGTTGATCAGATCGTTTGTTTCCTTTACCGGCAGAGTTGTTTGTATGGTTTTCAGATTTTCTTGTGTTTGTCTTTTTGTTAGGTGTTCTCTTATTTTTTCTGGCTCTTTATTTCCTCCTTCCTTCTCAATCTGGGTTGCTTGGGGGTCTAAATTGTCCATTGAATCTGTTTTTCACTGTGTTGGGGGAACATGAGTGGAATACTTAGACTCATGAAGATATTGTTTAAGAAAAAAACTAAAGTTACATTTATTAAATATATATAAAAGTCAAAATCAATTATTTTAATTTCACCATATTACCTTTATCTTCTATGGGAGGTGGGTGCAGTACCAGTGGTTGGCCATGTGTGGTGCTGGACTAGCTACTGCTCTTTTTAGCTATAGAAGCTTAGCCTCATAAATTTGGCTCCACCTACTGTTTCAGCTGGTGGAGACATGCAAGTCTTCACTTTTGAGTAGCTTTACTACTCCTGGCTGTGTACCATTTAAGAGTCTAAAGTTACTCAAAAGTGTAAGAGTTTACTTGGCTTTGTACTTAACGAAGTGTACGTTTACTCTTGTAAACGGGCCCCATTTTGTACGGGGCCGAATGTGAGAAGGATGAACCATGGTGCTGATGTGTTAGGAAATCCAACTAACTCAGCGCTTGGAGGCATTCGAGTGGTAAGTAATTTGAATGGTGACTCATTGAAGTGTGACCTATCGCATTGTGTCATCTTTGGAAAATAACTCTAATCCTGAGCTCAACAAATAAACTCCCTTTCCTCCAATACCCTCCTTAGTCTTGAAACCTCTGTTCTCCTGAACTAACCTTATAATTCAGTATACCAGTGGGGCACTTGAATTGGCTTCCTACCATTTTAAATATTCTGACGATTGAATATACCCTCATGCTACATGTCCTACCTCATTACATTACCCGCAGATCACCCAAGGGACCCACCCCTTCCCAGTCCTAGCCGCAAAGGACCAAAAACAACCCGTCTTTCGAATATCACTGCCCTCGGCCCCAAACTTCTGGTGCTGGGGGCAGTGATGACTGGTCTAAGATATACTGGTCCAGGGACCGCAGGTTGGGAACCACTGGTTTACGGGTCCCCAGCCTTAGGTTGGTGCAGTGATGACTGGTCCAAAGATCTACTGGTCCAGGGACCTCAGGTTGGTGCAGTGATGACCGGTCTAAAGATCTACTGGTCCAGGGACCTCAGGTTGCGATCAACTTGTTTACAGGCTGCCCAGCCTTAGGTTGGTGCTCTGCTTAGAAATGCTGTTCTCATAGTTGAAGAATCAATGTTTCTAGGTGTGGAGATGGGAAGGGAGCAGAGCTGCCAACCCCCCCCCCCCCCCCCAACGAACCCCCCTGCCACACACACCCACACCCACACACACCCCCTACACCTCTACCCAACATTAGGTGGAGAAACAGAATGAGGAATGAAGGAGTGAGACTCTGAGTGCAGTTAGTGTAAGAGTACTGATGCTCGAGAAAAAAAGATGGAATACACACCATTTTGACAAGAAGTGCATTTCGCTAAATTGGATTAGAGCATTTTGTGAATTTCATTTATCCCATTAATTATAAACCTAGGTCACGTCAAAAACGTTCTCAGAACCGATAGTTCCTAAATTTGTTTACTCACAAATTGCAGATAAATACTAGCGCCATCCCTTGAAACTTCACTCAGCGCTGCGCATGCGTCTTTGTGTGGTCCACTGGTGACTGTGCCTCAAAAGATTTCATTTATAGGGGCGACCAGGGGCGCAACCTGTGGTCCCTGGGCCAGCGCCTCGAAACCCTCACGGGTACATAGTGCGCTTTATAAATTCTCTGATTGATTGATTGGTTGACCATGATTTACAAAACCTTCTGCTCTCCACCCCGTCTCTTCAAATGCGTTATCCTCCAGGTCAAAACGCAAGGTCTCAAAATGTCAGTTACAAAAAGGGCTAGAGCGTCTTTGAAGTTTGTGTCAAAGTTATAGGTCTCTCTGCCTTGGATCAGAGGGTAGGCCAGTGCTTGTTTCTAGTGCGGGTAGTGTAGTTTGGATTTTCCAGAGGAGACCTGGTTCCCTAGTTATGTTCTTGGTAGATTTTAAGAAAAACATTTTGGTTGGATACCAAATATGATTGAGTCGGATTATGAAATCAAAATTCACCAGTGAGATAAAATGCTCCTCTTTTGATTCTTCAGTTCGATCATCTTTGAGGTTTTCATTGTCGCTCTCACTTTCCTGATCCCCTTTATGCTGTGCACAGTTTTCTTCAGGTTCAGCTTCTTTGTAGATTAGAATACTTTTACAAAATTGTCAGGTTTTCCACCTGGTGAGTAGCAGCATCCTTCCTCCGGGGCGAGTTTCCACCACAGTAGTCTCATGCTTGCGGGGCGCTGGCTCGGGACGATCCTTGTCGGTGCCTGGTCTTCCTCCAGTCACTCCCCGCTTTCTCATACATTTAGGTAGAAGCTCGCTCAATGGATGCTGCTTGAGATGTCTGGTTACACTGACCGCTTAAGCTGCGGTGGGTTTTTTCTGCGGTATTGCATTGTTACTCCTTGCTGAGGCTTGTCACCTACAATGTACCCTTCTCTGCTTCTGCATCAGCCGCGTAGCGTATGCTCACGAATGTGTGCTTGAATCGCCTCTTTTGGCCTTGCTCGGTGCAGAAGGATCTGCTCCAATTCACTTGATTCGAAAGGTGAAGTATGAGTTGAGCACTACTACCTTTGGTAACATCCCGAAAATATTTTGCATCTCCTCCTCTACACAGTGTAATCGCTTTGGTTGTTGAATGGTGACTTTTGCAGCCTACATTACCCTTGGAAACGTGTGGTACACTCGTCACCTTGCCATCTTGAAGCATTAGCGGCTGGTGAGGAGTGTTGTTTGAGGAACGGGGGAGCGCATTGACGTGGGCTTCAAGTGAGGTTGGAGCAGACGCTGTCATCCTAATCAGCCATTTCTGCGCATGTTACAGAAGACCTTGCAACATTCTACCTGGATACCTGCATCTTAATTACTGAATCACTGGCACTGATGGGCCCCACATGACCTGGGCAGGATTTACAGCTGGAGCAGAGCACACAAGAAGAGTCCGACACTATGCTCTTCCTGGAACTGGCTACAACATTTTAAGTTTTTTCCTTTTTATTAGCCTGTACCACACTCAGTGCCTCCGATGCATGCTCTTGCAGACCTGGGAGCAGTGCGGCCCTCCTAGGACTAGATAGCCACCCTGAGACCCTGTGCAGAAGGCCTGGGACAGGTATACTGTTTTGTAGAACTTATACAGCACTTCATAGCCCTCGCGATGCCGTGAAGCAGCCAGTCACATCTGCCTCATGGAGGTCCTTTGGAGTGTCTGGGAGGAAGGGCGCGTGCTGGTTGGTACAAGAAGGAAGTGTTGGGTACATTGCCTGAGTCTGGAAAAGGTGCAGCTCACCAGCAGTTGGGTGTCAGTTTGAGGTGCTACAAAACGTGCAAGTTAATATTGTCTTTGGTCTTATGTGCCTGGGAAGAGCAATTTATGTGACGGGGACAGCGCAGAGCATATAGATTTATTTTGGAAGGACCTGCTGAGGTTTTGGTTGAAGGACTAGTGGTGCAGGACTCTGGATGGCTTGAAGTGCGATTCAGTTTGTGGTAAATGTTTTAAGAATACTCCCATGCAGCCCGTGTGAAGAGTAAAGGGTGTTGAGATGCTGGTCTGGATACCTGTGTTAAAGAATTGGGTGGCAGCTGTGTTCTGGATTCTGTGTAGCAGCCAGAGAGAGACCGCGGTATAGAAGAATCAAGAAATACCAAGCAAGTGGTTTGTACTCTTTGAGCGAGGCACAGATGAGCAAAGAATTGTGGCAGAGATCGTGTGATCTAGAAAGTTTCTAGAGTAACTTGATGTGCAAGTAGGGAGAGACTGGAGTCTGTAATACCTAGAATCTTCACTTGTGTGGGTTTGTGATACATCTAGTTGATTTGTCTAGATTGGTGCAGGGTGATAGTTTTTTAGTTCCCAAGTGTAAGCATCTCTGTTTTTGACATGATGATCCCGGGGTGGTTAGTTAATGTTCAGAGGTCCCTGCTTAGAGGCATTGAGAGGAGGTCCGATCTGTGGCATTGATAGCTTTAGAATGATTTTTGTGTCATCAACATAGTTGTAACAACTGAGGCTGGAAGGGATTCATTCAATTAGAGGCCTGTGGTCAGCTTGAAGAGGAAGGAGATGAAGATGATTATTCTGGCTGTGGTGCAACATAAAATATGGAGGGTGCGGGGAGTCATGATGAGGGATCTATTAGCCGGACAGATGAAATGCCATGCAGGATAGTGCCTGTGTTGTTGAGTCTCTGTCCCATCATAAGTTGGTGAACTTGAAGTTCAACATGAAGTCTCAAGGCGCTGTCGTGAGCGTGCTGATCACTCGAATAGCCAGGTCTGGAGCAGCTTCCTGAATTGCGTCAGTGATGTAGCCTGTCTGAGGTTGAGTGGGAGTGTGTTCCATGTCTGGGCTGCGAGGTAGGAGGAGGAGGATCTGCCTCCGGCCTTGCGTTTCCTGATTCTGGGGATGGCAGCGAGGGTGAGTTGGGGGGATCGGAGTTGCCTGGCGGGAGTGTTGAAGGTCAGGCGGTGGTTGAGGTATTCTAGACCAATGTTGTGAAGCGCCTTGTAGGTGTGGGTCAATAACCTGAAGGTGATGAAGCCGGTGAGGCCAGGTTGTGCTCTGCATTGTCATTAGCTATCTTGCTTACTGATCACGGGAGCTCAAATGACACAGTGGGTGGACGCTGGACATTCAGTGTTAGATGCAAGGCTTTGTTTCAGTGGGAGCAAGGCTGAGGTCCGTCCCTCCCGATGTGAAGATTGTCTAGCTGCCCATCCTGAGGCCTGCCTGATCATCAGCGCCGTCTGCCATCTCGTGTGCAGAGAGTCAAAAATCCTGGAGTTTGCTTTAATGATCATCCTCAGGTTCTATCCTTCACTAAGTTGTTCCTTCCCTTCCCTCTCTCCTCCCCCTCTCCGTCCTTCCCCCCTTCTCTCCGTGCTTCCCCCCCCCCCCTTCTCCCCTTCCTTTGCTTT
Source organism: Pleurodeles waltl (assembly GCF_031143425.1). Classification (NCBI taxonomy): domain Eukaryota; kingdom Metazoa; phylum Chordata; class Amphibia; order Caudata; family Salamandridae; genus Pleurodeles; species Pleurodeles waltl. The sequence continues at coordinate 1,061,159,512 of NC_090449.1, forward strand.
CTCTCTTCCTCCTTCACTCCTTCTTTCTCTCCGCCAGTGGCTGCTTCATATCACCATAGAGAAGGAAAGATAAAGGGAGATGTAGAAATAGAAGGAGGACAACCACGGAAGGATGGTCATCCTATCACAGGAAACAAATGACCATTACAGGGCGCTTGCAGGTTGATGCACTGTAAAATGGGCTAGTCGGTGATGCCACACCTGCAGGACGGGGGTTGCTCAAACAGATGCATTTCCGGTGTCTTAGTAAATGGCAGGAAGTTGGTCAGTGTGTCTGAAGGCGCCAGTTGAGTAATTCCAAAGGAAGCAGGTAGTGGCCTTTTTCCTTTGACTTTTGTGAGGTAAAGAAGAGGCGGGGTAGATTTTTTTTTATCCGCTCTATCTTCTTAATCAGATTATCACGATCATCTAAAAACGCTCCTCTTGGTCCAAGTCAACACCCGATCAGAAGCATTGTTGCTGGATCTCAGCACATCTGGCCAATTCAAAATGTTGATTGTTTAGGAGGGAATCCTTTTGTGTGCCTAGTTCCTGTTGGACTTTTCAATGTATTGTTAACTTGGGTATACCTCCTGGAGCCCTCTGTGGCATGATACACATCTGTCTGATGGCCATTTTAAAGAGCCCTTGCAGAGGTGAGGGTGCAATGGGCGTGTGGGTAAGACCCCTTCATAAACTGTATATCCACTGTTCAGGTGACCCTGCTGAAGTGTGGTTGATGATCTGAAAGCATAGACTGGTAGATCAAGTAGAATGTGTTGCACTTACACATGGACTTGAATGTGCTGAGACACCCTCAGACAGGTGTCTAAGCACAAACCCAGAGCTTTCAACTGCAGCTCTTCCAGCTGATTAATCTGGCCTCCAAGAGAGGACACCCTCAAAGTGACATTTTAAGGGGCATTTTTTAAAAAAAACCTCCCCGTCTTAATATCCTTCAAAAAGAGTAGCTACTGTCTGCACTCTGAAGGTTTAAAATTGTGTCAAGAAAACATATGTGGAAAAACATACATGATGCACCAACTATCTCCACCTAGCTCGTGTGAAGACTGAATGGAGGCAGGACAGAAACTGCTCCCTTCCCTCCTCATTGTGTCCTGTAAGATCATGCCTGATGGCTTCATCTTTTACTTATCTGCATGGTGAGCAGCCGTGGTGAGTTCATAAAATGTGGCCTAACTCGCAAGCTCGGGGAACAGCAATCAGCAGAGCCGCAGGGGCTTAACCTAGGCCGCATGTGGGCCCCAAACCCTGCAGTGGGGCCCCAACCCAGCGCCTTAGGACCCAATGGGGGTTAGCTGCACTTTACAAATCCTTGATTGACTGAACCCTTCCAGGGACCCCCTTATTCAGCGGAAGTCCAATGAATGTCGTAAGATATAGGAGACTCGGGGTCCCCTCATAACACCCTGCAGGGGGAAACCCGTCATTTTCTGTTATGCTACTTCAGTGCGGTGTCCTGCTTGGTTAATGACTAAGAGGGTTCCAGCCCGGCCAGATTCATGCTTTCTCATTTAGAGGTTAGGTATGCGTGTCTCTGACGGGCAGCCTATCCTTGGGTTGCCATTTTCTTTTTGTACCGGACACTGCCATGCGGAACCTAAAATGTGAAAATGCTACTGACTGGCAGGGAGAAAACTCCCTGAGAATATCCTTGCGCGTCAGAGGCAGTTGTCTGTCGCTCTTCAGCAAAAACCATGGGCCTCGGGGGGCGTGTGAGGGGAGGTTGTTGCTGAAAGGCAAAAGAGAATTCCAAACTTGTTTAAAAAAAAAACATGCCAACTTGCCCAGCATTCAAGCATGAGGAAAGGGCACCTGCCACACCAGCGGATGCCCTTTAGTCACCGGAGGCAGCGATCAAGGAGGCGGGATCCATAGAAGTGGCTGGGGTAGAGGCCAAGGCCTATGTCAGGCTTGTGGGGGCCCCACCAAGCAGGGGCCCACGACCATAACACAGTCTGCAGCCCCTCCATTGCAGGGGTTGGGAGGCAAGCCTCCAGGAGCCCCAGCCCTTCTGGTGGGGCCCATCTCAGACCAAGGCCAATGAATATCTGTGAGATATGGGAGACCCAGGGGTCCTTCTTCACAGTCTGCATGGGGGGGGCATCATTTTGCTTTACGCCACTGCCGCCGAGGTCTAAATGAGCCCCAAACAGCTATGGAGGCCACCTTTGTAGTCTGATATACTAGAACTCTGAATACTTGGAATTTTGGGTTAGACTAATGTGAGTCAAATCTTCCTTTGCCACCAGTAAACATTTTTGATGGGTTTTTGCCTTTGTTCCCACCGAGTTCATTTTACTGATCTAAACTACAGACGGTATTTGCGCCTACATGCCGCAATGACCCTCAGTGCACTGGCATATCAGTCTTGATTACCTTCAGTGCTTAAAATAGAAATATGGAAGTGCAGGTACTCTCTATTTAGAGTGCCTGTTCACTCCTGTGAAGTGCCGGTACTCATCCGTTGTACTGCTGCCTCGCTGAGAAGTGCAGGTGCTCTCCCCTTCAAATTAAAGACCTGCAGGTTCTCAGTACCGGACAGTACCTGCCCTTTGAAGCACTGATTGCCTTTAACCATTCAGCATTTATATAGCGCATACCAGAAACTGTACTGTTTCATGGCGCTTGAGGTGAACCCAGCGGTTGAATCCTATCCGTGATCAGCTGCGGCCTGTCCTTTAGGGCAGGCAGAGGGGCCACGCCCCCCCCACCTTCTGCCCCTCATGAAGAGTGTCTGTCAGGCTGAACAAAAGTCACTCTCCATGTTCAGCTCAGGCACCAGGAGCTAGACATGCGCAATTTGCGCAGACTCCTGGCTGCCTGAGCTGAACTTTGCTGGGCTGAGGAGGTCACAGCTCCTATGGGCGTGACCTCCTCGGCTCAGCAAAGGTGCCTCGAGACCCTTCCCCTCAGTTATGAGGGGAAGCATCACACATTGACTATGACCTGGGCGCTTCAGTTTAAGCCCTGAAGCGCTCAGGGCGTGTGTCAATCAGTGACGCCTCGTGAGAGTGGGGAGGGGTCAGCAGTCTCACTGACCCCATCCCACTCTGTGACGAAGTTGGGACTGCTGCCTTCCCTCATTGGCTGACCTAAGGTCAGCCAATGAGGGAAGGCACTAGCCCAACCCTCCTGGGACCTGGAGGCTGAAGGTAAGTGTGTGTGTGTGAAGGTAAGTGTGTGTGTTTTTTCAAATGAATGTTTGGTGTGTGCATGTTGATGAGTGTTGTGAATGGATGTGCATGTGTGAATGAATGAGTGTGCTGCCTGCCCGCCCCCTTCCCTCCTAAAATTACCGGCCGCCACTGTCCGTGAAAGCGGCAGGCGCAGTCGGCCCTCGTGGGATTGGAAGATGTCCTCTGCTGGTTGCTCTGAGGTTTCTGAAGCAGGCGCTCTGCTCTCTGAGCTACCTCCCCCCATTCCAAGAGTGTTTGTTGAACGCAGCCGCGCCTCACGCAGGCGCGCGCGCGCATCGGGCAGGGGCTGCCAAGGGCCTATTTAAAAAGCACCACTTTAGACCTAAATAGCTATTGTGTACATATGGTGAGGTGCAGCTGCTTAACAATTAGTAACTGCTTTGATGAAACTAAATGACATTTTTAGGTTCCCATCAGGAAGGCGCTCCACATATCTGCATTAATGTATTCTATGCTCGAGAAGGAAAGTTAATTTTCGAGCTTAAATATTTAATTCAAGCTTAAAATTTAGTCTGTAATTAGAGCTCCCAAATGGCAGGAACATGGAGTATTTGTCCATTTTAATTAGATTGTTGTTTACCTATTAATTATATATCATATCTTGTCATATAGTTTTGATGGTAACAGATGGTGCCGAGGAGTTAGCAAGGTTTTCAGCATCGTAGGATTGCACATGATTTATTAAATCGCACTTTATTAGTCTGTGGTCTTTTTCCACTGGGCTCTTTCCGAGCATTAGGAGCCGGGTGCACTTTCCTGCATCATGGGGGGGGTGGTGGGGGCAGAGAGGAAGTGGGCATTGCCTCCCAGCCAGAATCCGAAAGAGACCAGGTTGGCTTTCACCTCTTTGCAGTCACCTTAAAGGGAAGCTGGGAGGGGCTGTTGGGGGGGGGGTGCTTGGGGGTGTTCTAACACCAAAGTGGGGGGTCTGATCTTAGGTACTTTCGAAAGGTGCAGAGGAAACCAGCCAATGGCTGTTTGGGGGTGCCGGAGCAGGGGGCACAATGAAGGCGGCCAAGCAAGTTATACTTGGGCCCATCGATCGATGAAACAGAAGCCCAAGCATGCTTTTGGGTGCCCCGCCAGGAGGAGCATGATGAAGAGTGCCAAGCGACCTCTTTGTGGCACCCTTCAATCGATGACGGCAAGGTCTGTTCTTGAGCGGTGGATAAGGTCACATGATAAAAGAACTGCAGGGCCTCTTCTCGAGTAGTGTATAAGGTCACATGATGTAGGAACGTCAGGCTTGTTATTCAGTGGCATATAAGGTCACATGATGTAAGAACTGCAAGGCCTGTTCTTGGGTGCCCCAGCAGGGGGAGCAATGAGTAAAACAAGCTGAGCTTTTCTTGGAGCCCTTCAATTGCTGAACTAGTGGCAAGGCAGGATTTGGAGTGTCCTATAAGGATGCATGATGAAAGAAGTGCTGGCCTCCTTCTTGAGTGGCCTGGCAGGGACCTTAATGATGGCCAAGTGACCTATTCTTGGGATCCTTCAATCGATGAACCAACGGCAAGGCCTGTTCTTCACTGCCAGAAAAGGCCACTAATGAAAGAACTACAAGGCATCTTTCTTGGGTGGCCTGGTAGGGGCCATAATGTAGGATGCCAAGTGGCCTATTCTTGAGAGCCTTCAATCGATGAACCAACAGCAAGGCCTATTCTTTAGTGTCCTATAAGGTCGTTGATGGAAGAACTGCTAGGCCTGTTCTTGCGTGCCTCCGCAGAGGCTATGATGGAGGCCAAGTGACCTATTCTTGGGGCCCTTCAATTGATGAAATGATGGCAAGGCCTGTCCTTCAGTGCCCTCTAGGGTTGCATGATGAAAGAACCGCAAGGCCTCCTATTGGGTATCCTATAAGGAAGCACAATGAAACCAATGACCCTAAATTGTTCTTGGCTGCTCTGACAATGGCAGGGCCTCTTCATGGGTGTCCTTGAGGTAGGCAAGAAGAATCGAAGCTAAGGCCAGAGGTTGGGCGCATTGGAAGGGTGAACGATGAAATCAAAGGCCTTGAAGGGATCATGATAGAACGCCAAGAGTTGTTCTGTGATGGCCTGCGAGGGTGGCAGTGAAAAATTATTTCTATTTGGTGCCCTGGAAGAGTGCTCAGTGAACTGATGTCACACCTTCTCCTGGGTGCGTGGGAAAGTTGTGAAATGAAACAAAGCCAGGGGTTTGCTGCAGGGGGAAGGTCCACAATGAAACAAAGCCAAGACATGTTCATTGGCGTACAGTGAAAGAAGCACAAGGTAGGTTCTTGAGTCCCTGAAAGGGCGCACATTGAAGCAAAGCTGGGGATTTCTCTTTGGTGCTGTATAAGGGGGCAATGAAGCAAAGCAGAGGCTTGTTATTGGGGTAACTTTGAGATCGGAGCTAATGGTGGTCTTTGGTATCATGATGAAATTAAACCATGACCTTTGCTTGAGCACCCTACAAGGGTGGACAATGAAACCGAGCACAGGCTCTTTGGGCAAAGACAAGATTAGTTCTTCACCGTGAAGCCAGTGCGATTTCTTTGGTCCACTTTAAGGGACAGTGCGTAGGGGCACTCTTTTGGTACCTTTTGTATTTGTGGTGACTCTTCTTTTACTTATGTGGCCAAAAAGAAGTGGGCTGTACCCCATTGAACAGGGAACCTTCTGATGAAGAGCATCATGAAAGGCCTTGGCCTGACTGCAGACCCGAGCAGGTGATTTCTGTGAGGGTTGAGCCGGTTCCTGTATGGTTCAAGGCGTCTCATGAGTACTTGCTCCCACATCTGGATAATTCCAGTAAGTGTAACTTGCTCTTCCTTGGCTCCTGGAACCCAGGTGTGTAACGACCAGGCTTTGTCCTGGCATGTGGCCTCTGGGCTGGATGCTTGAAACATCTGCCTTGAGCCCACGTCTGTCTATCTCGACTGCACCACCGAGCTCCTTGATGCACTCAGGCTTTGTGGGATGTCCTTTGCAATGTTGCACCTTGTGGTCCTGGTTCTTAGCCCCAGCCAAAGGCCTGGGCAGCTCACTTCTCTGCACTTCCAGCCGACTGCGTGGTGGTGCCCTTGAGATATCATAAGGGGTCCTGTTTTAGGCCAGCTGAATGTAGCACAGACTCCTAGTCTGGCAGTGGCTTAGCTGGGGGTGCAAGGCAGATCCCTGCAGGAATCAGTGGTTTATCTCTTATCCATCTACCACCTGAAGTATCCACTGTTCCCAGTGCTGTACTAGAGCGTGGAAGGGTGTTGTGTGCTTTCCCTTGCTGCTTTTTAGAACTTTTTTTTTTTTTTTTGATACACAGATGTCCTTGCGCCACTTCATCAGGTCTATTCCTATTGCATTCACATATGTTCCGAGTGGTGCAGACTTGAGTCACCCATAGCGTGCGGGTGCTGGAATCTTCAACACCGCTTCAATACCCTGTGCCACGCTAATCAATATGGTGGCTTCTGAATAAATTGGATTAATTGGATGTGTTTCAGCCTAATTACTATATTTAAAGGGTCCTCAGCAACTGGGGGTGTGCGATGGGTGTGGCCTTGTAAACTGGCAGGGTTAGTCAGTAACTCTAACTCTGTTTTTCATTAGTGCATGGTTTCAAACATTGTAGTTTTTTAGTAAGCTCAGTGGTAATAGCTTCACATCTGATACACACAGCATATCTAATAACAACAAGTCCATGCAGGCTTCAGAGATTCCACCCATAGCTACTCAAACTCCCACAACACCTCACCCACTTTACACCACAAAACATCACCCACTTTACACCACCCATGTACATACCCATGACCTGGGCTTTTTGGACAGTGACGTGTGATTGAGGCAGGTGACGGGTAGAGTGGCATGGACACCACTGTGCTGGACATGTGAATAATAAAAGGACTTCTGGTCAGGAGGTGCCCAGAGGATGGAGCCCTCGTCTGTACTTCTTCGGCCCCTTGAGTAGTCCCGTCCCAGACTCTATTTTTTATTTAATCCGAGCACTTCTGGGGTCCAAATGGATTATTGTTAAAGTTTGGGTTACATCCAAGAAGCCATTGATGGTGGATTGGATTCAGGGCTGGTGTGGAGTGTGGCTGCTTGGAAAGTACTGATGTGTCAAAGGAGCAACCTGGGCAGCACTGGTTTGGGGGGAATTGGTCTGACGCGGGTGACCTTCCAGGTCTTTTAGGGATACTCTTCTTTACACACACTGCTCGTCTTGCTGCATGTACGAAATGTGGTTTCATCTTCCCCTCTTCATCTTCTTCCGGTGTTATTTTGTGTGTGAATTAGTTTCACATTGAATAGGGCTGAGCTTAAACTATGCATGTGTGTACCTGGTGGTGTTAGTAGTATTGTTACCATCAGTTTTATAAAGTGCTTCAGAGCACTGGGTAAGGGAGGAAAAGGGCATCACCAGAGCCAACTGGTAGTGCCATATGCCTTTGCAAATATGGTTTAGCGTCTGCAAAAAGGGAAAAGGACAAAATAATCAAAATAGTTACTGCTGAAGCAAAAAAGAAAAAAACCTTCTTGAAGATGCACTTATGAATGTCATGATGCCTCAGCACCATTTTTTTCCTTTCTAAATTTCCATTCTAAGATGGTGGACGACCACGTTGTTGTAGTCATTAAAAAAACAAAAGCCTTGCAATAGCACATAATTTAAAAATAAATAGACGAGACGCCAATTGTAGCTGTTGGGACCTTCTAACAAGAGGAAAACAAACATTTTAAAAAGGTGAATCGGTAGGGTGGAAGGAGTGCCGTGATAAGTAAACTCTACAGAGCGGGGGAGCAGGTTGGAGCGGGCAGGGGAGGAGCCGAGGGGGAGGGGTTTAAAAAAGATGCGGGGGAGCTACAAAGCGACGTCCGCGTTTCAGGAGAGTTAGTAGCTACACAGAGTGCAGGGCTGGATGTGAGGAGGAAAGTAGTTCTGTGATGTGGGACTGTGGAAGGATACACATTACCAGTCAAGATATTGGTGCCCTAGCTATGCTTCGAGGAGAACCCATTCACAAGAAGAGGAAGGAAAGACAACAAACAGTAGCAAGCAATTGAGATTGACAAGAAAGCCAACCAGTGGTAAGCAGTACGCTGACCCGACGTCCACGCCAAGTGTTGGCGTTGTGGATAACAGGTTTTTGGCAAGAGAAGCTAGAAGCCATCTGTAGGCGAGACCTACAACAGCCCTCGAGAGGAGTGAGAACATGAAGGAGTTGGAGTTCTCCAGATGCGAAGGATGGATGCAAGTCTCATGATCTCCAGTGATATTTGTCACTGCTCGGAAGGAGCTCTTTATTCTCTGGCTCTGGCTCTGTTTAGATAACTGTGTTTGAAGATTTCATGCTCGATAAAGAGCTGACACAGATAGTATATTCTGCAAATGTACCCGTGAACTGTCTGACAGGCTTTTATATGGCTATCGTCAGTCTTTACTTGTATCCGAGATGTTACTCATTCATTGGAATTCTTACATCAGCTTGCTCTAAGAATTCACTGTCATAGTCTAGCTACTCTGAAGCCACAACTCCATTGTATGTTCCCCCTTACCTATTCTAAAAATAACTGACAAGTTACCCAAAGATGCTAGATACTCTGAGTTTATGCAGAGACTGACCGATAAATCAAAGAGAAATCATTGCTGAGGTGCGTCCATTTACCTGAATAATGTCAAATCAAAGGCCCCACTCACTTTGGAGTCCGTGAGCTCTTGAGAAAAGGCACTTGGGGCCACGGTGTAGTATAAGAACTGACTGTCCTGATAGTCCAGCATTTTGCCTGAATCTGTAGAAAACGGACCAACAAAGGCACAATATTACTCTAAAACAAATAATGTGCCTTTTTTAAATTGAAATGTCAGTGTAAGAAAGCTCTTCAGCTTCAGTTGGGTGTGGACTGCTGGTGGTCAGAGCAGATGCTCTCTGATAGCATGCAGCTCTTGTTGCATTCAGACACCCACAGCGTGATGGTGTTTTCTTAATGTGCTTTAGTTTCCACGCTGGGTCATGCTAAGATTGCACGCAGCACTGTATGTGTTAGATTATTCCTGACTGAGCTCACCCCCCCCCCCACCCCAAGACATTTTCCAGCATGAAAATGTTGCTATCTCAGTCATTGCCACAGCGAAGTCCATGTCCACAACTGCCTTATTTACATCCATGGTAAAATACCATTCACAATTTGCACTATTCTATACACATTATTGCATCTTGTTCGCATTTGTAGACATATAGGTCCAAGTACGTTTGCCCCAGTCAGGTCCCAGTAGTATGCCATTAAGCCGCCAGGCAGCGTGGTCCACATTACCATGCCGTGTTCAGTGCTGATCCGCTTGGTTGTGTATTTCCATCTCCTGTTCACATCTGTCCCATTAGCTATTTATTACCTTCACATTTAATAATTGATGTGGTTAAGCCCACATTTGCAAGCGGGGCTCGCTGGTGCCCAGTTAGGCCCTCATTGGTCCTGTTGAAGCCCAGATCTGGTCACCATACCATGCCCAGTTGACAGTTGACTCTGATGTATCTGCTCAGTACGGAGGATGTGGGCCTTTTGGCCTGGCATGATCTTTAGTTAGTTTCATAAATTACTCTTGTGATTTACAATCGAAGTGGACACAGAAGAAAGGAGAAGCCCTTTGTGAAAATGTCTTGTACCGAAACGTATATTGGAGCCACTAAAGGATTATACGAGTCACGAATTAACACTTTCTTCATGTTAGTGTGAAATAGTCATTAGCACCGTGATGAAATTAAATGTATGTAAGTAGGTTATTTTATGGTTTACAAAGGTAATAAATACTGCCATTCTACACCACTTCGTAGTGCAGTGGGTGGCTTCCAATTCCAGTGAGTGGGTAAATGTTCACAAAAGTCCCAGTTAGGTTGATATCCTTTGTTCACAATGGCCACAGTTAGGTCCTCTTTTCAGTAAGTATAGCAGTGGCAGAGCAATAATTTCCTCCTGTCACCTCTCATGTTGTGTATTGTTGTAGCTCCTAATTACCAGCGAGGATATCCTGGCACTATGCATGGATACCTCTAGGACCTTACTCAGAAAGCCAGGTCATCAGCTTCCTGTAAAATGAAAGAAGCGATGAGGAGGCCCTGATGTGGTGTGGGAGGTCATTCCGCACTTTAGGGGCGATATATGAGAAGGCATGACCTCCTGGTCTGCTGCGTATGCATGGCGCATATGCTGCAGACATTGGTTGGTGGAGCCACGCACTCCTTTTCAGGTAGGTTTGGGCGTGTGTTGTGTAGTGCTTTGTAAGTGTGAGTAAGTAATTTGAACTGTGCACGCTTATGTACATGGAGCCAGTTTGATACCCTTAGGTGTGGTGTGATGTGAGACAGTCATAGAAAGTTGAGGCCCAGTCTGGCTGCTACGTTCTGGACGGTCTGAAGTCTTCCTTTGAGTTAGTTGGTGATTCCCACTCAAAGGGTGTTTCCATAGTCCAGTCTGCTGGAACCGGGCATTGGGTGACTGTTTTTCTGGTGCTGTGGGGTAGCTGTTACAAAAAGGCTGCAAAGACGGCAGTGGCCTGGGTGGACAAGTCCACCATGCTCTTGATAATGATCCAGAGGTTTCTCGCTTGTATGCTGGGGGTGGAGGTGGGTCACAGGTCTGTAGGCCACCACACGGAGTCCGATGGTGAGGCTTCTTTTCTGAAGATCACCGCTTTGGTCTTGTCTGTGTTAAGCTTGAGGCAGTTGGTCTTCGTCCAGGCGGACACTTTGTCATGAACAAGTTGAAGTTTTTTCCAGAGTTCGGTGTAGTGTCAGAGAGGGACACTATCAATTGTGTGCCATTGGCGTAGGTGAGTATATTGATGTGTTAATGCATGACATCTGCCAGCCCTGTTATGTAGATGTCGAAGAGTGTGAGGCTACGTGAAGACCCTGTGGGACTCCGAAAATAGTTTTCCCCACTCTGACAGTGGAATCCTAAGTGGGAAGGCCCTGCTTTAATAACAGTGAGCAGATGGTACATGAGAGGAGGAGCAGAGGGTACATGAGATGAGGAGCAGAGGGCTCTGGTAGTTGAGGACTCTCAGAACTCCCCTCATACTTGAAAGATTGGGGCTACAGGGGAAGCATTGATTAGTGCCAGAGAAACCGTGGTTTCTGATGGCTGCGGTACAGGGACAGAGCTCATTCTCCGATAGTTGCCCAGCCCCCAACCCAGCTTTAACTCTTGAGTGCTTTAATTCTGCACAGATTTTCCTGTGACTCATTTGAGGGACGCGCAGAGACGTTGCTTTGCCTTGATTTGCAGATATATGGTGTTGGTGGCATGGGAAGTTTCTCGGTCTAACACCCTGTGTGCTCCACGTGAGCCATGAGTGAGATCAAGAGGTGGACAGAGAGCTACAGATGAGGGTGCCATGAAGCGAGCTGTGACATCCAAAGCGAGCAGAGAGGATTAGGTTTTAACTGGAATAATGAAGCATCTCACCATAGAGTGCAACGTGACTTTACTTTCCCTCCAGTATTTCAATACATTTCTTCCTGGATGACTGGTTGTAAGCACCTTGGTGCCTCAACGTCTAGCCCTGATTTCTAATGCGCAACAAAAGACATTGGTTAAATGATTTGTTTGCTTCCTAATGCAATTCAGTACCTCCTAGCAGTTTTACCACTTTGTTAATAATCCAATTATTTTTAAGTGTTCCTTTTAGGTTTTTTTGAATTTAAAGATACACAGTCCTTTTGTATTGTGTTACATCTTGTACATGCAAACAAGTAGGAGTGAAATCATAACAAGCTTTGCTTTGCATTTTTGCTATGAAATAATGATTGCTAGACATTTTGGTATGTGCTGTAGCTATCTATACATAAAAAAGGAACAAGAAAGAATTTGCAGTCATTACAAGTCTGTGTGAGTTTAACTTCTTAGGCATAATAAGGATAATTAATATCACATCATGAAGATCAGCTATTTAGATCACAAGGTGATGGCTTACTTCCAAGGACTACAAGGCTGTTCCTAATAGGTCTTATTTTGTGCATGAAGTGAGTGTTTGTTTCTTAATTTATGTGTAACTTTGCCCATGCTAACCCATAATTTCTGAAATCAAGTACTCAGATTTTCAGTGTTTTAGGATGATTTTCTGATCCAGAGGCCATGAATATTGAATTTTGAATCTTGGTAGTTCCCTTCAGTAAGTAATAATGATTTACAGCATAATTTAATCCCAGTATTCATTTATTTTGGGGCAGGACAGTAATTTAAGACTGAGAGAATCACGCTCTTTTGGCACTATCCGCGAAGATCATTTGATGAAAGCTGTAGCTTATACATCTGGGCTGAGTACAACCTAAAAAGGTGTCCAGTACCATCTACAAACTTATTCTGCTGTATGAGTTGATGCTGAACACTAGTAATGGCCTTAAGGATATTAGAAGAGTTAAATCATGAAATTTCTATATGTAGATCATTCAAACAATCTAGTCGACATTTTTCTAAAATATTTATTTGTTTGAGATGTTTCCATTGTCTTGTCTGTCTTGCTTGTCTGCTTGGCACTAAGAAGTTTGTTAATTTTCTAAAGTTGAATAGAAAGAAGATTATGTTTGGATCTGTCTTTGAATAGTATTTGTCCTTTAGCTGGTCTGTTGTTAGAATGTGACCATTTATTCAGAACTTCCATCTAGATTTGCTTTCTCTGATACTTGCACATTTGTTGGTCCATCTATAAGCATTGTTTTGTACATCCATTTTAAAGTTGTTCTTTGCAAACTTCCTGAATTCCTTTTCACACCACCTGCCTCCTGACCAGATCTCATTTTTCAAATTACGCTCTCTTTGATTACCATCTATATTCTATTCACTTCTGTGGAGTCTAGTTCCAGTTACACCCATTTCAGGTGCTCATACTTGTGCCAGGAAGGATACCTGTTTGGGTAGATATTTGGGATCCCCACTCATTTCTTACTTTTGGTAAATGGAACCTACCTACATTATTTGAATTTTCAGGGTATATATTGGTTTGTATCCTTTACACATGAAATATTTAAATAATTTATACATTTCTATAACAAATCCCTTTGGAAATTTGAGTTGTAACTTGCCCAACACCTAAAGCACTGTAAGTAGTACGTTCATCTTTACACACCTTTCCCCCAACTCCTTAGATTTAGTGCTTGTTATCTATTTGCCTCTCCTTTGATCATTTGGTCTGACTCATTAAGGGTTTTAAGGTTAATGAATTTAGTTTTTCTAGTTTCTTAGGAATCTGCATCCCCAGGTAAAACATGTAACTTTTTTTTTTTTTTAACAGCATAAAACATTAATCAATTTCTGTCTTTTCCATCTTCATCTTCATATTCATTCATTTAAATTCACTCTACTAAACTTTATAACATGAAAACCTACCAAAGTCATGTACGTCCTTAAAAATCATTGGAATGGAAACATTGCTCCCTAAAAAAAAGCATATGATCAGAATATATTTATTTTTTTCAGAAGAATTTGAGCCCAACATAATTCTCTTCTAAATACTTCAGCTAACATTTCCTTTTGCTATCTTGTAAAGAAGAGATAAAAAGGCTGCTTTTGTTTTTGTCCCTTTTGAAATTCTAATGACAGAGTAACATTGGTTATTAGTTTTGATTTTGAGCCACTATATAAAGGGCTTTGATTAGAATCACACTGCAATCTAGATTCAGCATTCCCATTACCAAGAAAAAGCATTTCAGAGTCACTTTGTCAAATACCTCTTCCCCATCAAGGCTTCGTCTTACTCCAGGCGTGCGTTATTTAGCACTTACTGGTTAGTCAATAGTCTAGTGTTATCCTATCCTTTCACTGTTTAATAAAACCTGATCAGTCTTTGCTTTTCAAGACTTGATTCCCTTTCGGGATGACTACATTTTATCTCTTTCACACATACATAGTATTTCTTATTTGACTGTTTACATTTTTTTCTAACTATTTGATCTAAATTTTAGTAAAAAAACAAAACAAAAAAACCCTCCATTTAGTTCCCGGAGTCAAAGGCTATGAACCAGAGGAAGATGGTCCTTGCAATAACGTGCTGTTTGATGAACAGTTAAAAAGACGCTGGCCTACTGGTCTTTAAATGTTGTGCTGCAAACAAGCCTGGCACTCAGTATTTGCTGAGCGCCACCAAACAGCTCTTGAAGAGCAAAACATGTTTGGGGCTAAGAAAACTGAACATTAGGATACGTTAATAATAGCTAGCAAGCTACGAAAATGAACTATTGGAACAAATGAACAGTTAACAAACTTTGCTTCACTGGAAAACCTGCAAATGTTTCGCTTGAACTCACAGCTGAAGGCTGCTCATGGGTGCCAGTCCTGTTTTGCTTGGTGGCAAATGGAGGTTTTCGATTTCTACGTTTATAGAAATAACCAATATATTAGAACTGTTAGTTGTTTTACCCATTACCAGTCTTAATTTCTTTTAAGTATCAATGATAAATACTTTATTGTATTATTGTTCTACTTGAATAATGTTCTGTATTACAGAATTTCTATAAATCTTTGATACCTAAGTAATTTTGCTAATTAGTCATTCACTATATATTTTAGATATTTACTGCTGCGACTCGACCAAACTCTTCCGATGATTATTAATGAGAACAATGAGGAAAATAAAGTTAATAAGTTGCAGTGTACGAGGACTGTTCAAATCCATTACAGAGAAGGAAAATATTTGATTATCTTAAAATACCAGTAGCAGCCGCCTTCTTACAAGCAGCAAATCTGGATGAAAAAGAGTTAGAAAAGTTAAGAAGAGCTGGGTTGGTGATATATATACGTGAAAAGCACAAAAGCCTTGATGCATGTAAGGCAGAAATACTGAGATTCAGGAGAAAAAATGTGGTTGTTGATTAGCAGTTATGCTAAAAAAAAAAGAGCAAAATAGAAACATTATCAACACAATTAAGGATCAGGAGGGAAAAAATATTTTCAGTGGCGACTCAACTGTAAATGAATTTTGTAAAGTTTACATAAAGTTGTATGAGAAGGAGGGTGTCTAAGAAAGAGGAAAGACTTCCTTAAAAGGATTAAATATCTCACTTAACTTCTATAGACAGGGGGAACCTGACCATGGATATACAGGAAGAAGGTGTTCTCAAGGCACTGGTGGGATTGTCCAGAAGGAGAGCTCTGGACCCAGACAGCTTTTCAGTTTAATATTAAACCTTTAAAGAGATCTTTGCCTCAATCTTGTTTGAAACTCAAATTTTAGAGAGGAGCTAAAAAACAAAAATCCTTTAAAATGGCAGTCCTCAAACTTGGGAGAGACAAAAATATGTGCTCAGCCAGACGCCTTCAGTTAATGTTCATGTAAAAATTCTCAAATACACCTATACCACATGCATAGAAATGTTTGTAATAATCCAATTTTCCAAGAACATACTAAAATAAAAAATGGAAAGTAATTTCTTACGTTCAGTATAATAATTACTCTTTTTATACATCTTTTTATTCATTGAGGGAAGAAGCTAGACTACCTAACACGTTAATTGCAACAGCGTTCCACACCATGTTTCTCATACGTGAGGACTGCTGATGTAAACCTTATGAGAAGCCATCACTTCAAGGTGGCTGCTCAGGTAAAAGATGTGAACCACCTATCACAAGGAGGCAGCCTGCAAGCATGGTTTTAGGGCACCTTATATCATTCCATAGAAAAAACTGTCTTATGAATTATTTCAGTGGATACGTAAATGTGCTGTGTCCTTTTTCCGAATTCGATATCATTGCGTTTTGTCTCAGTGAAGTAAGTGTACCGCTACGGCAAAATGTAACAAGCATTGTCAAAGCCAATAGGTCTGGCCTTGGCAAGTTTGGTATTATTTATGTATTTTTGCACCATATGCAGTTTGCAAAACAACTTGGCAAAAATATAAAAATGAACTAGTGGGCATATCAGTCCGTACACTGAAATGCACTCTGTTTCAGGCAACTGTGCCCACGTGCTCGGGCAAAATACTGCTATTCACTCTGCAAGCCAAGCAGTGGATGAAGTCGAATGACCCACAGCCCCATGCTGTAGTGGGCGGGAGCAAAATGTGAATGACATTTGAGTCAACCAATGGATGAGTGGATGTAATATCTGTAGTCTTATTTTTTATTTTTTTTAAACATGAGGGTGATGATGCAGCATAAGCTGTTTCTAAAGAAGTCCTAGAGCTTGATGACACGACAAATCCATAGAGGCAGGAGTGCTGTGACCATGCAGTCTCATCCCGCCTTGAGCACCCCGTTCCATCCCGCCTTGAGCACCCCGTTCCATCCCGCCTTGAGCACCCCGTTCCATCCCGCCTTGAGCACGCCGTTCCATCCCGCCTTGAGCACGCCGTTTCATCCCGCCTTGAGCACGGGGTCCATTCCCGCCTTGATCCCATCACGCCTTGAGCACGGGGTCCCTTCCCGCCTTGATCCGATCCCGCCTTGAGCACGGGGTCCCTTCCCGCCTTGAGCACGGGGTCCCCTCCCGCCTTGAGCACGGGGTCCCCTCCCGCCTTGAGCACGGGGTCCCCTCCCGCCTTGAGCACGGGGATCCCTTCCCGCCTTGAGCACGGGGATCCCTTCCCGCCTTGAGCACGCGGTCCCCTCCCGCCTTGAGCACGCGGTCCCCTCCCGCCTTGAGCACGCGGTCCCCTCCCGCCTTGAGCACGCGGTCCCCTCCCGCCTTGAGCACGCGGTCCCCTCCCGCCTTGAGCACGCGGTCCCCTCCCGCCTTGAGCACGCGGTCCCCTCCCGTCTTGAGCACGCGGTCCCCTCCTGCGATGGACACGTGGTCTGAGCCCCTCCTGTATCTTAGAGAAGCTGAGTGGCTGAAAAGGGGCCGTGCAAGCACATGGCCCCAGTTGGAGCACATTTCCGCCTCTATGGCATGGTAGCAACAGAAGGGAATGCGGAGCCGAGTCCTGTAGACTTCTTCCGCAGAGACAGCGAGGGTTAACACTGTGGGAAGAGGGCGGGAAGGCCCTGGCGGCTTTGTTCACGTGCTAAATCCTGCTGGCAGTTATTTACAGATTCGCTGAAAATTATAGGACTATATTTTTCTTCCCTTGACATTATTTATCAGATCCAGGGGCTAAAAGCAGATGGCGGAGCTGCAGTTGCTGCATTTTTAGCAATGCTGATCTCCAAAGTTACCAAAATACAGCAGGGAGAGCGACAGATCTGGGTCACGGAGACTTTCTCCCTGAAAAAGAGCACACAACAGAGATTTTTGACTTGTTTTTATGTGCTTGTAATATCTACCCTCCTCCAGTTTAAAGGCTCATTTTCGGTGTAGATCCGTGTTTCTTTGTTATGTTTAATTCCCAGATCTCGTTTCTCAAGAGCAGAGCTGTTGTGCTCTTGCAAGGCCTTCTCTTTTTTGAGGCCCAGAGTATCGTCTGGCTTTTGTTTATAAGTGCTTTCCTTGTTGCAATGTTTCTGGCTCTACTTGTGAGCTGTAACACCAAAACTACAAGTCCCAGAATGCTAAGTGATATTGGCTAAAAGTTGACCCTGTGTTTGCCTGAAATGGGTCAGGTTAGCAGTCAGGAGCTTGTACAGCTAGTCAGTCAACAGCTTTACATTTTTGGACTCTGGGCGAGTACAGCCCTCTGCTCTAACCCATGCCTCCCCCTGTACACTCTCTCCACACCACTCGGTTGCTTTACTCCCACTGACCACGCATCCGTGGTTTTTCCTCAGATTTTTTTTAATTTTTTATGTGAATAAAGGATTATCACATGACACACTTTCATGATCAGAACCATAGGGAATGTTTTCCTCAGGTCAGTTCTACTAAAGTTGGATTCTTGGTGGGTTTGCTGAGCCTTTTATGCTCCCCAGGTCGATAACATGTCCCTTACTTTATGCACTGGTTTAGATTTAAATTCAGTGACCTTATGGCTCTTTAAACAAGGCAGTAGATACGGTGCACGAGCACGAAGGACATTCATCCATGTTCCTCATATGTCCCACCCGACAAGCCTATTTGATGTGTATTTGCTGTTTATCCAGGCCAGCAGCTTCACTCTACACAGGGACACAAAGGGAGCTGGGTGTGTCCTGCATATCTTGATGAGTTTCTCTGCTACAGAGGGAGGGAGGAGCTGACACCTGCACTTGAAAGGGCTGTGCCTGCCCTCACACAATACAGACTCCGACTCCCTGCAGGGCAAGGAAGAGGCGGGTATTGTGCACTATGAAGAATTTCCTTTGAAATTTGCTTACTTCAAAGGCAGAAATGAGTTTAAGTATTGGACTGCTGACCCCACAACTTCAGATTACTTCTGGATCAAGAGGAACCTCTGCCAAGGAGAAGAGCTTGATGCTTGACGAGGACCTGCACTCTGCCTGTTGCTTTGCTGTGCTGGCCTGCTGCTGCTGTTTCTGCCTTAAGAGGGAAAGAATTGGACTTTGCTTTCTGAAATCCTGCTTGTTAAGTTTCTCCAGGGGCTTGGACTGAGCTTGTCTCCTGTTAAGAAGTCTCCGGGACATCAAAGACTTCGCCTGCCAGCACCTGGGTACTCCTGCTGAGGGCCTTGATTTGCCAAGTGGTGCCAATCCAGTTCCTGGGCACTTGGAAGTGAGTTATAGTGAGAAAACAAGAAGATCCGGACAACTCGGCGCCACTGCCTGCAACACAAAGCTGTGGTCCCTGCTGGAGTGCGACGACTCCGCAGGCCCGATGTCGCCACAGCCCTGCTGAAGTCCTGCGACTGAGTGCGGTGTCACTTATGTCCGCGACACCCGACTCTGCTGCGGTCCCTGCAGCCCTGTGGCGTGACTTCGACCACGTGAGGTTGCCCATCGCGTCTTGACCTGCCGGATCCTTCAACCCTCTCGGATTGTCAGGAGCCGACCACTTCGCACCGATGCCGCACCGTATCCAGCGACGCCTCACCTTCCCAACTCTGCACTGGCTTGTTTCCTCATTTACCAAAGGTTCTGTACCTGGGTTTCCCTTCGACTCCGTGACCGGCGCCTCCTTTCTCGTGAGTGGCATTGGATTGTTGGGAATGTTTCTGTCAATGACGTCGCAATAGTCCCAGTTGGATCTTTTGTGTTTTTAAGCTCTATATTGAAGTTTAATCATTGAAAATTCGTATCTTTGTTTGTGTATGTTGGATTTTTGTTTTTTGGTCTTGTTTTATTTAGATAAATATTGGCTATTTTTCTAAACTGGTGTGGAGTCCTTTTGTGGTGTTTTCACTGTCTTACTGTGTGTGTTTGTACAAATACTTTACACAATGCCTCTGAGATAAGCCTGACTGCTTGTGCCAAGGTACCAAGGGGCTGAGCAGAGGTTATCTGATCTGTGTTATCTCCCTTACCCTGACTAGTGTGAGGGTCCCTACTTGGACAGAGTGCAAACTGACTGCAACCAGAGACCCAGAGACTGCAACCAGAGACCCCATTTCTAACTATCTTTCTACCTTACTCTTCTGCAAACCCAACAACCTGCCAATAATTAATAGACTCAAACTAAAACCTTAAAAATAATAGCAAAGAAAAAAAACTGCAAAGAAATTAGTCAGCAATAGCATATTAATAAAACACATATAATTATAAAACAATAAAAAAAATTATGTACAACTATTTTGAAAACAAAATCAAACACTTAATCTTGATATTCTAACCTGCAATATTTATTCTTGTCACCACAATATTTTTTGATGTTGTGTGTCAGACAATTTTGACATATGAACATCGTGCACCTTTCTTATCAGTAAATTATGTAAAGTTATAACCCATTTATAAAATAAGGCTGTATAGGTGACTGATCCAGGAACCTCACCAACTGTGATTCAATGGCCTGTAAGATTTTACCACACTTTCTGTTTTTTTGGTAGTATTTGTTTAGTGTCGATACAGTAGGTGGTACCACAAAGTTGAAATAATATTCACATAACTTTGGTGCTGTAGGTGCTTTTCTAGATATAGAGCAATATTAAATGACCTAAACGCTTCAGCTATACTTTCTCCATTTCTTTACTGAACTCCGTCTTTGTCTGGCATTTGAGGGGAAAAATCATTTTGATTTCTTAAATTTTAAAGACGCAGCTAGTCTCTTGACAGCTTTGTTAACCTCTGTCTGGAGTTCCTGGAGGGCCTGTTTTTTTGACAATTTTGTCAAGCCCTGCTTGAGAGTCAAATTCTGTTTCATTGGTCTGCTGGGTTAACCTATAACCAGGCTCTCTGGGATCATGCAGCAGGGGGTGGGCAAATTATGCATCAGTGTTGACAAAATTATGCAGCAAGAAAAGGCAAAATATGCGATATAATGCAGTGCATTTTGTGATAGTATTACTTCATTATCTTGACATTTTTACGCTTGTTAACACTGCCTGGGCATTGGATGCACCTCATTAGTACCAATTTACTACCCAAATATAGCAATAAACAACAGAAACAAGACCAGTTAACATTTACAAAGGGCCTTCCACTGTGCTGCAACACGTGTTGCTGCATTTTTAATAACTTTTGAACTGTTTGAGCTAGAACAAATTCAGATAATGGATTATGTGGACAATGGGACAAATCTAGAATTATACCAAAAATGCCGCAGACGCACAATCGCTTAGTTCCAGTGGCCCTGCCTGTAACTCATGGGGCACAATTGATTCCAAGACACTTCTAATGGCTCCACTGTCTAGTTTCTGAAGGACTCTGCTTTTGTCCTACCAGAATCACCTCTCTGGGTTTATCGTGGGCACAGTGGCTGATTCGAACTGGATTTTAGTATTAGATATGAAAGGACACTAGGGTTACCATAATATGTCACCACCCCCAGCACTCTGAGCCCAAGTTTAGTGTGGCCAAAGACCTTAACCCTCTTGAAAATACCCAAAGTGGATAGGGTTGGTCCTGTGAATTTTTACCCTCTTGGGTACAGCTGCCTGGGAGTCATTCCCACCCACTAACTAGTGCCAGGCATAAATATGGCACCTCAGGCCCCCACTTCAGAACACTTCCTTGACCTGCAGCAGATGAGAAGAGGGCTGGACCTGCTGCCTGTGATCTGAGAGAAGCCCTGAAGGGCTGTGTCTGCTCCATCTTGTACGCAAGACCAATAAGGGGTCTCCAAGGGTCTTAAGGCTAACCTGTTAAAACTACAAGAGGACTCTTCCTGGAAGCATCCTGCTGACCAGTAACAACTGACGCTGGGCTGGACCCTTCTGTTAGCCTCTGTCTGACACCCTGTGAGACTGAGTGCCTCCCCTGAAGTGTTGGAGGCCTTTGGAAGCGTACTCCTGTGGTGGATTAAACTCGGAAATGGTCAGGATGTAACTGGTTGGTGTATCTGACCCATGCTTCATCTGAGGGAGCCTCAAAGTGGGCCTAGGCCACAGTTTACCACGGCCATTGACAGCCATTGGTGCTTTGTGCCATTTAGCACTGTTTGTGCTTAAAACTTTAAAAATGCATACCTATGATTCCCCTTATTGGATGTCTATCATTTTGATGTGATAGGCAGTGTGGGGGTTGATCCATTGTTAATTTAGGGACTTTGAGGGCTCACTCTAACATAGATTGTTGATGTTGTTTCATGACGAGGATAGTTACCTACCCCAAATAGTAATCCAGTTTAAGGATATTATGAACATAATATATGAATGTGTCTTCTTGCAGTTTTGTCATTAACCAACACCCTCATGTGCTTCTTGAAATTAAGACACTTCTAGTTTCACTTTCTGTGCTATAAGCATCTTTGCACCATTCTCTTTCCCAAACGGACTGAAGCATGTTACTTCTTTTGTTCATCTATTTTTTATTGTGTCCGCTATTTTGCATTGTTTCCTTTCCTCTCATTCTATTATGTCAACATTTAACTTAGAAAAATAGTCTGCAGTCTTTCCCAGTTGAACAAAATGGTTAATTCCTTTGCATTATGGGTTAGAACCTTTAGGGTCCGCATACCGCATTATCAGTTTGAGAAGCTTTCTTTAAATTTTCGGTACTGCACCTCACCCTAAAATAGTTTCGCCTTCTATTCTTGCCTCAACAACTCTCCCAAATTCTACATTTCGTGATGTCTCCAGAAACATATCAGTAAAGCAAAAGAAGACATGACCAGGACAGAGAAATAATAGCAAAACATTGGTCTTTGCCTTGTTTTTACTTGTACTTTGACTGTGCTTGAATGAGAGAGGTGATGCCAAGCTTCAGTTAGGAAAGCTCATTCCTGGATGTGCTGAGCAAGTAGTCATGCTCCCGATGAGGTGTATTCCTAATACCAGGGCTGCATCTGTATTTGAAGATCATCTGTATTCTGACATGGATTTATGTAACTAAAACTGCACGGAGGGAAAGATCCCCGGGCACCTCCTGTTTTGTTCTGCAAGTCCGGTGCCCTCTCTGCGAGTCCATAGATTTTGCTGAAATAGAATAATGTATTCTCTTCACAGCCTCCTTCCACATCGTACTAGTTTCTTTTCTTTTTGATTTTATTTTTCAGGTTTATTGCAGAACGTCACTTTCTCTAGTTCCTGTCTTATTTTCTCAGTTGTGTTGAATCAATTAGCCCTTTGTACTTTGTGCAAGATCCAGCAGAGTTTATACCCTTTTATGTGTCACGCAATGATGCTTGAGGTTCATTGTTTGCTTTATTCAGGAAACACGGTATCTGAGGATCTGCTTGGGGTCTCTTATGACCGGATTGCCCAGCTTTCTCTTTGCTGTCTGCGATCATCACACAGCACTGATAAACTTCAGAGAAAGATATTGAACACCGGAATTTCTGACTCTAGCAAAGATGTCAGATTTTCTTAGATAGAAGGCGTAGGTGTATTTTTCCTTGTAGGAATATGTAGCTGAATCAAAGTGAGATTTTTAACAACCTTTCCTGTATCTTAAGATTGTCTTCAGTAATGTCTGGACGAAAACATCTTACTTATTCAGGACTACTGCATAGACCTATTCAGACTGGTAGGTGTTTAGAATCAGTATGACAGTTCAAGTTCCGGTACAAAAACAGTGTGTGACATGTAAATGTCTAAATCCTTTTATTTGCTTTAAACTGCACAGATTTACTTGAGACACAACACGGGGCAGTTTAAACCTTTCACCGTGTATTTTTATTGATAACGCTACCTAGATCAATTAAATCGCCCAGTCTTGTGTTTACCATCTGCCTCCAATGCAAGGCTACTTCCCTTCTCCCTTGTGCAGACTCGCGTTCTATCAGTAATCCTTCCACAGCTAAATTACTACACCTGGCTGTATCTCCACTTAAGCAAACAAACACGTCTGGGACGGAAATGCCCAGATGTGGGTCCTGTGCTCCCCATGCCACTGGAGTCAAGCTAGCTTGGGTGAGGAGGGGTGATACCCCGAAACCAGCCCCAGGATGCATGTTTCCAGTCCAGGGAAGACCTAGCCCGGCAGTTCAGGCTGGACTGTTCCTTTGGGGAATAGGGTCCAGACTGATTTGCATATGGCTGGGTCCAAACTGGAACGGCATTAGTAGCAAAAAAACTATGGATTTAGGCCCAGATTTCTGTACTGGGGGTGAATGTTTGACATTGTTCAGCATACCATCCATCACATGCTCTTTTTGCAATTGTATCTCGACTTACCCTCCTCTACCCCCGACAGTCTCTCTTCAGAACCTAGAAGGTGACAGCCCCCCTCATTTTTCAATTTCCATATCAAGCCCATCTCTGCTCTTTACTGTTTTCCAGATATTGGCTCCCTGTTCTGTGCCGCCTCAGGTTCAAATCTTTGTTTTGCCCATTGGCCCTTCCCCCAATCTGGTCACGCACCTGCAAAAGAAATGTCTCCACAACATATCCTTGCATTTTCTTAGATCCTCACTGTGTTATCTCTTTCTCTTCAAGATCAGTCACTCCCATGTCCACAGCTCACCCTCTCATACCTGGCTGCCATGTGCTTGGGCTAAGTATCGGAATTCCTTTGTCTATCTAGATGACTGGACATCCAGTTTCGGATAATTGGATAATAGAGCCAGGTATCTTTCTCTAGGGATGAATGAAACCTTTAGAAATGAAAATGAACCAGGTGATGACTTGTGTGGTTTATTCTGAACCATGACTCACTCACTATTATAAATCATCTTCCTTCCAGGCATCTGCAGCCTGATGGTCCATTTGAAGGATTAGGGCTGCTGCTGCTCAAATTGTTGTGAACTCCTTCTTCCTAGGGCCCTTGACAAAAAGCTTCTCTTGACCTCGGAGAGGTATCCTGTGCCACACGACTGCTTGAGGTGTAATGTTCCTCAGGGGTCGTTTCGTTTGCCAATGCTAATATCTGTGTATGGTCGGCTGCACTTCAGATAATCTAGCTCGTGTTCTATTAAATGGAGAAGCGATTGGCAAGTTACTTGTAAGAGATAAACTTATTGTAAACGTTTAACGTTCTGCTTGTTGACATGTTATGGACCTGTGTGTACAGGGCAGCTAACGGCAGTAGCTGCGGGGTTGTGATTTTTATTACATTGCTTGAGCCAACAAGTTCCTTCTGATAGTTTTCAGCTCGACCTTTTTAGGCCTGGCTTCCATTTGGCCCAGCACGTACCTCTGAATCGTCCACCTTCTAAGAGTGTAGCACTTCCAAGGAATTGTAACCTCACAGAAGCATGCTCAAACCTGGAGACTCTTACCCCTGAGGATGGCACTTGAAGAAGGCTCTAACCTCACAGCTTTGTATGGCTAAGTAGGCCCTGACCCCTCAGCTTCATGCTTCAGAAGCGGTTCTAACCTCACAGCTTTTTGTGACTGAGGAGGTCCTAACCTCTCGGCTTCATGCTTCAGAAGAGGTTCTAACTCACAGCTTTGTATGACTGGGGAGGTCCTAACCTCTCAGCTTCATGCTTCATAAGCGGTTCTAACCTCACAGCTTTTTGTGACTGAGGAGGTCCTAACCTCTCGGCTTCATGCTTCAGAAGAGGTTCTACCCTCAAAGCTTTGTATGACTGAGAAGGTCCTAAACTCTCCGCTTCATGCTTCAGAAGAGGTTCTAGCTCACAGCTTTCTATGACCGAGGAGGTCCTAACCTCTCAGCTTCATGCTTCAGAAGAGGTTCTACCCTCAAAGCTTTGTATGACTGAGGAGGTCCTAATCTCTCAGCTTCATGCTTCAGAAGAGGTTCGAAGCTTCTCCGATGTAGGCAAAGAATTAGGGTTAAAGACATATGTGTATGAGAGCCACAGAGTCCTTTTTAATGTAAAACACTTATTACAGCCCTGTCATAACAATAGAAGTTAATGAAGTGCTGTACAAAGGAGTATACCCCAGTATCCTATTTACACGACGACACAAAAAAAGGAAAAAACATTTCGGCAGAATTGGGTTTAAAATGATACAAACTCAAGTATATCTTCTTAAAGCACTCTAAAGTATCAGGCCACCAAGAAGGGATTAACTTAACTTTTACGTTGAAGTTGTTCGTTCATGTTCATAGTACATGCATTTTTTTCTTTGTGTGCACTTCCCCATTGGGTCACGCGGGGCTGTGGTGGCCTCCCCGGGTGCAATGAAGGCACATAGCCTTTCTAGTGCACCTCCATGTTGGAGATGCTGGTACATGTGGCAGTTTTGCAGCCGTGCCCTGTGGTACAAAGCATCGGAAGGGGCGGTGTCACCTGTGCCAGTGTCTTCTGGTGACAGCTGATGGGCTCAGTGGGACGTAGGCTGAGAGGTGTGTACTGGTATAAAGTGTGCCTTTTATCTTGACTGATCCACTTGTTGAAGTGCACGTGGTAAGCGTGGACAATAGACACAATGTTGTCTTTTTTTGAGATACCTTATACTGCAGGTTAATATGTTTACTTTTTTTAAAGTTGTACAAGTATTGTTGCACAGCATCTTAGTTTCGAAGACCTTCACTCCCAGTCGTGTGGAGTGGTAATTTACCATTTTTGTGGAATTACCACCTCACACGATTGCTATTTTAGACGCGTAAACACAACAGTCGGACAGTATTTGCATCTCCTTGTCATCACTGAGCAGTCTGTGTTTTTCTCGCAGGTCTCGATTACCTGACTTCTAGAAGACAGATTTCCAAAGAAGGTGCCAACAAGACAAAAGGCAGGTAAGTTTTGTCAGCTTAACAAGTGAACTTGTTTTCTGTGAATGTAACTTTATGAAATGCCTTGAAAAGAGGAGGATCTGGCATGTTTAGTGTAAATCTCAGGCATGTGTATTTTGAACCAATCCAAGGCGTCCATAGTGATCATTGTAAATATTTCACAGCTCGAACAAGACCTGCAAAGTACAAGCACCCAACATGTGGTGCCACTGGGCTACAAAATGGAGGCAGGACTTTTGGGGTCCATTAGACTGGAGCGTGCTCTGGGTGGATAATGCAGTAATATTTACTGAGTAGTTAATGAGTTCCGGGGGGACTCGGCTGTATTTATTTTAGTAAATGGTCAACGGTTGTCAGAATCATTTAAAGATTTCCTTAGTCCAGCAGCTGCATTGGAGGCCTGCACTCTGTCCTCTGCTTGCCTGAGTAGGCCTACCGTTTGTCTTCAGCTGGCTGGGGTGGCTCATGGAGTTAGGCTGTGACCAGCCTGCTGAAGCCCTGGGCCTCTTGCTTTCAGGTGGCTGGGGTGGCTCAGCTGGTGTAGAGATGTGCTTTGACGGGCCTGCTCAGGCCTTGGGCCTCTTAATTTCAGATGCCTGGGGTGGCTCAGCGGGTGTAGTTATCCTATGACGGGCCTGCTCAGGCCTTGGGCCTCTTAATTTCAGATGCCTGGGGTTGCTCAGCGGGTGTAGTTATCCTATGACGGGCCTGCTCAGGCCTTGGGCCTCTTAATTTCAGATACCTGGGGTGGCTCAGCGGGTGTAGTTATCCTATGACGGGCCTGCTCAGGCCTTGGGCCTCTTAATTTCAGATGCCTGGGGTTGCTCAGCGGGTGTAGTTATCCTATGACGGGCCTGCTCAGGCCTTGGGCCTCTTGCTTTCAGATGCCTGGGGTGGCTCAGCGGGTGTAGCTATCCTATGACGGGCCTGCTCAGGCCTTGGGCCTCTTAATTTCAGATGCCTGGGGTTGCTCAGCGGGTGTAGTTATCCTATGACGGGCCTGCTCAGGCCTTGGGCCTCTTGCTTTCAGATGCCTGGGGTGGCTCAGCGGGTGTAGTTATCCTATGACGGGCCTGCTCATGCCTTGGGCCTCTTGCTTTCAGATGCCTGGGGTGGCTCAGCGGGTGTAGTTATCCTATGACGGGCCTGCTCAGGCCTTGGGCCTCTTGCTTTCAAATGCCTGGGGTGGCTCAGAGGGTGTAGTTATGCTATGACGGGCCTGCTCAGGCCCTGAGCCTCTTGCTTTCATGCGACTGGGTGGCTCAGCGGGTGTAGTTATCCTATGACGGGCCTGCTCAGGCCTTGGGCCTCTTGCTTTCAGATGGCTAGGGTGGCTCAGCCGGGTGGATTCAGGCCTTGCCGAGCCTGCCCAAACCCTGAGCCACTAGTGATTGTGTCAATGTCTGCACTGTAACCTCCATTCACCCCAAAGTGGAGCTCCTGCACAAGCGGCCATGTGTGGAGCCTGGCGCTACGCAGGCGCGAGCTGGAGAAGGATCTGTCAGGCAGAGACAGCACCTTCATGTCTCTTTTCTTCCCCAGACTCCAGGAGTTACTGGGTGCCACATGTGGAAGACATTCTGCCACAGTCCTAGCAGGGGAGGTGGCAGAGACTGGCAAGCAGATGCTGAAACGAAGGCCAGCCCTGAGGAATCTCAAGATGGCTGCGGGTGTCTGCTTGTGTCCTGGTTCTCCTGCACCAGCTTGGCATTGCCAGGCATGCACTGCAACTCTGCTTCCAAACCTTGAGCTCCTGGCAGCTGTTTCTGCCAGGTGCTTTCTCTCTACGCTACTCAAAGGCAACAAATCGTGCAACTCTAGAAAACAAATCAATGAAGGTTAGACTACTGAGTCGGTTATGTCAAGATTTTAGCTTTCTTTCATTGAAAATAGTAACTTTCATGTATTTATTTAATAGAAGTTGAACAGTTTGTTTCCTTTGAGTAACATATAGAGAGAGCACATCTCTTTAGTTAGTTTACTCTGACTCGTACAGTAGACCTGTGACACAAGTTGTGTGTGGTAAGGCATCGAACATAAGTTGCACAACTGCTGTTATATTGTGTTGTTAAAAGGAGCAGCAACCCCTGCCCCCCCCCCCCCCCCCCCCCCTCCCCAGAGTCCACCTGGAGCTCCTTGGAGTGAATCTAGTGAGCATTCTTGCAACACACCAGGGATGGTTTCCAGTCCATGGACTCACAGCACATTAGTTCTTGGATACTCTTAGTCTAGGGAGTTTGGATTTGGTGGGCTTGAGGGGGTCGTTGTGGTGTTAGGACAGTGTTGGGTGCACCGTAGCATGGGATTGGACAGGATCAGTGGATGTACCCACAGTGACATGGCCACCATGTAAACAAAGACCCTGACACCCTGCCCACTGTTTGGCTTGTGGAAGAGCCATGGCTTGGCTTTAGAGGGCCCCTTAAACACCCTGGCCCCCTGGTCCCCAGTACCACTGCACATGCTGCACTAATGGAACCCCCTTCCCTGGCCATGAGCATCACTGTCCGAGTGCAGTCCTGCAGCAGTGGTACTTGTGCAAACAATGGGTCATTCAGTCCTAAACATGGCGTTGTTCTGTCACTTGAACTGCAGACAGACATCCCGGGGACTCGCTTCTGTGGCTGCCCCTGACCACAGACTTTGGAAAATGACAATTGCTTCATTCTTATCGAACTATCGTTTTGCTTGCATTTGAAGAGCTTAAGTATGTTGCAGTGGATACAAGGGTGAATGTAAATTTGGCAAAAATTCACCACTGCAAGTGCAGCACTGTGGGCTTTCAGAGATGCCATTTGCGTCAATACAAAATAAGGCGAATGCCATGTTTGTAAGATTGTTTAGGGGTCCTGGATACAAAACACTTCCTGTAGTGCCTACTGTGCCCCCCTTTGCCTCTGCATAAGTCACAGAATCTTATTTTGTTTGCTCTGCGGACACCTAAAATACCTGGAAAGTGTAGGGAGTAGGTCGTGGGGGCCCTTTCAGCATGTATGCCTTTTTCAGCTATTGAAGGTTAACGGGGCCCTGTCAAATGCACATTTTGACGCCTTTTCTTTGAAGATTTTCTCTGGGGAAGAGGAGGTGTTTGCTTGAGGTGGGCGAGGCACGAAGAATGTGTGTCGATTTGTGCAGAAGAATGAGTGTTGAGTAACCCAGTACTTGCAGTATTTAGTGGCCTCACTTGCAGGATTATGTCCAGGTCTGAGGGCCTCTTCCTGTAGCGCTGTGTCCAGGTCTGAGGGCCTCTTCCAGTAGCGCTGTGTGCAGGTCTGAGGGCCTCTTCCTGTAGCGCTGTGTCCAGGTCTGAGGGCCTCTTCCAGTAGCGCTGTGTCCAGGTCTGAGGGCCTCTTCCTGTAGCGCTGTGTCCAGGTCTGAGGGCCTCTTCCTGTAGCGCTGTGTCCAGGTCTGAAGTCCTCTTCCTGTAGCGCTGTGTCCAGGTCTGAAGTCCTCTTCCTGTAGCGCTGTGTCCAGGTCTGAAGACCTCTTCCTGTAGCGCTGTGTCCGGGTCTGAGGGTCTGAAGACCTCTTCCTGTAGCGCTGTGTCCAGGTCTGAGGGCCTCCTCCTGTAGCGCTGTGTCCAGGTCTGAGGGCCTCCTCCTGTAGCGCTGTGTCCAGGTCTGAGGGCCTCCTCCTGTAGCGCTGTGTCCAGGTCTGAGGGCCTCCTCCTGTAGCGCTGTGTCCAGGTCTGAGGGCCTCCTCCTGTAGCGCTGTGTCCAGGTCTGAGGGCCTCCTCCTGTAGCGCTGTGTCCGGGTCGGAGGGCCTCCTCCTGTAGCGCTGTGTCCGGGTCTGAGGGCCTCTTCCTGTAGCGCTGTGTCTGGGTCTGAGGGCCTCCTCCTGTAGCGCTGTGTCCGGGTCTGAAGACCTCTTCCTTTAGCGCTGTGTCCGGGTCTGAGGGCCTCTTCCTGTAGCGCTGTGTCCGGGTCTGAGGGCCTCTTCCTGTAGCGCTGTGTCCGGGTCTGAGGGCCTCTTCCTGTAGCGCTGTGTCCGGGTCTGAGGGCCTCCTCCTGTAGCGCTGTGTCCGGGTCTGAGGGCCTCCTCCTGTAGCGCTGTGTCCGGGTCTGAGGGCCTCCTCCTGTAGCGCTGTGTCCGGGTCTGAGGGCCTCCTCCTGTAGCGCTGTGTCCGGGTCTGAGGGCCTCCTCCTGTAGCGCTGTGTCCGGGTCTGAGGGCCTCCTCCTGTAGCGCTGTGTCCGGGTCTGAGGGCCTCCTCCTGTAGCGCTGTGTCCGGGTCTGAGGGCCTCCTCCTGTAGCGCTGTGTCCGGGTCTGAGGGCCTCCTCCTGTAGCGCTGTGTCCGGGTCTGAGGGCCTCCTCCTGTAGCGCTGTGTCCGGGTCTGAGGGCCTCCTCCTGTAGCGCTGTGTCCGGGTCTGAGGGCCTCCTCCTGTAGCGCTGTGTCCGGGTCTGACGGCCTCTTCCTGTAGCGCTGTGTTCGGGTCTGAGGGCCTCTTCCTGTAGCGCTGTGTCCGGGTCTGAGGGCCTCTTCCTGTAGCGCTGTGTCCGGGTCTGAGGGCCTCTTCCTGTAGCGCTGTGTCCGGGTCTGAGGGCCTCCTCCTGTAGCGCTGTGTCCGGGTCTGAGGGCCTCCTCCTGTAGCGCTGTGTCCGGGTCTGAGGGCCTCCTCCTGTAGCGCTGTGTCCGGGTCTGAGGGCCTCCTCCTGTAGCGCTGTGTCCGGGTCTGAGGGCCTCCTCCTGTAGCGCTGTGTCCGGGTCTGAGGGCCTCCTCCTGTAGCGCTGTGTCCGGGTCTGAGGGCCTCCTCCTGTAGCGCTGTGTCCAGGTCTGAGGGCCTCCTCCTGTAGCGCTGTGTCCAGGTCTGAGGGCCTCCTCCTGTAGCGCTGTGTCCAGGTCGAGGGCCTCCTCCTGTAGCGCTGTGTCAAGGTCTTAAGGCCTCTTCCCGTAGTGTGCTTTGTCCAAGTCTGAGGGCCTCTTCCTGTAGCGCTGTGTCCAGGTCTGAGGGCCTCTTCCTGTAGCGCTGTGTCCAGGCCTGAGGGCCTCTTCCTGTAGCGCTGTGTCCAGGCCTGAGGGCCTCTTCCTGTAGCGCTGTGTCCAGGCCTGAGGGCCTCTTCCTGTAGCGCTGTGTCCAGGCCTGAGGGCCTCTTCCTGTAGCGCTGTGTCCAGGCCTGAGGGCCTCTTCCTGTAGCGCTGTGTCCAGGCCTGAGGGCCTCTTCCTGTAGCGCTGTGTCCAGGCCTGAGGGCCTCTTCCTGTAGCGCTGTGTCCAGGCCTGAGGGCCTCTTCCTGTAGCGCTGTGTCCAGGCCTGAGGGCCTCTTCCTGTAGCGCTGTGTCCAGGCCTGAGGGCCTCTTCCTGTAGCGCTGTGTCCAGGCCTGAGGGCCTCTTCCTGTAGCGCTGTGTCCAGGCCTGAGGGCCTCTTCCTGTAGCGCTGTGTCCAGGCCTGAGGGCCTCTTCCTGTAGCGCTGTGTCCAGGCCTGAGGGCCTCTTCCTGTAGCGCTGTGTCCAGGCCTGTGGGCCTCTTCCTGTAGCGCTGTGTCCAGGCCTGTGGGCCTCTTCCTGTAGCGCTGTGTCCAGGCCTGTGGGCCTCTTCCTGTAGCGCTGTGTCCAGGACTGAGGGCCTCTTCCTGTAGCGCTGTGTCCAGGACTGAGGGCCTCTTCCTGTAGCGCTGTGTGCAGGTCTGAGAGTATCTTCCTGTAGCGCTGTGTGCAGGTCTGAGGGCCTCTTCCTGTAGCGCTGTGTCCAGGTCTGAGGGCCTCTTCCTGTAGCGCTGTGTCCAGGTCTGAGGGCCTCTTCCTGTAGCGCTGTGTCCAGGTCTGAGGGCCTCTTCCTGTAGCGCTGTGTCCAGGTCTGAGGGCCTCTTCCTGTAGCACTGTGTGCAGGTCTCAGGTCCTCTTCCTGTAGCGCTGTGTCCAGGTCTGAGGGCCTCCTCCTGTAGTGCTGGGTCCAGGTCTGAAGGCCTCCTCCTGTGGTGCTGGGTCCAGGTCTGAAGGCCTCCTCCTGTAGCGCTGTGTCCAGGACTGAGGGCCTCCTCCTGTAGCGCTGTGTCCAGGACTGAGGGCCTCCTCCTGTAGCGCTGTGTCCAGGACTGAGGGCCTCCTCCTGTAGCGCTGTGTCCAGGACTGAGGGCCTCCTCCTGTAGCGCTGTGTCCAGGACTGAGGGCCTCCTCCTGTAGCTCTGTGTCCAGGACTGAGGGCCTCCTCCTGTAGCTCTGTGTCCAGGACTGAGGGCCTCCTCCTGTAGCTCTGTGTCCAGGACTGAGGGCCTCCTCCTGTAGCTCTGTGTCCAGGACTGAGGGCCTCTTCCTGTAGCGCTGTGTCCAGGTCTGAGGGCCTCTTCCTGTAGTGCTGTGTCCAGGTCTGAGGGCCTCTTCCTGTAGCGCTGTGTCCAGGTCTGAGGGCCTCTTCCTGTAGCGCTGCGTCCAGGTCTGAGGGCATCTTCCTGTAGCACTGTGTGCAGGTCTCAGGTCCTCTTCCTGTAGCGCTGTGTCGAGGTCTGAGGGCCTCCTCCTGTGGTGCTGGGTCCAGGTCTGAAGGCCTCCTCCTGTGGTGCTGGGTCCAGGTCTGAAGGCCTCCTCCTGTAGCGCTGTGTCCAGGACTGAGGGCCTCCTCCTGTAGCGCTGTGTCCAGGACTGAGGGCCTCCTCCTGTAGCGCTGTGTCCAGGACTGAGGGCCTCCTCCTGTAGCGCTGTGTCCAGGACTGAGGGCCTCCTCCTGTAGCGCTGTGTCCAGGACTGAGGGCCTCCTCCTGTAGCGCTGTGTCCAGGACTGAGGGCCTCCTCCTGTAGCGCTGTGTCCAGGACTGAGGGCCTCCTCCTGTAGCTCTGTGTCCAGGACTGAGGGCCTCCTCCTGTAGCTCTGTGTCCAGGACTGAGGGCCTCTTCCTGTAGCGCTGTGTCCAGGTCTGAGGGCCTATTTCTGTAGCGCTGTGTGCAGGTCTCAGGTCCTCTTCCTGTAGCGCTGTGTCCAGGTCTGAGGGCCTCTTCCTGTAGCACTGTGTCTTGGTCTCAGGGCCTCTTCCTGTAGTACTGTGTCTTGGTCTCAGGGCCTCTTCCGGTACTGCTGCTTCCTGGTCTGGAGGATGGCTGTGTAGTACTGGGTCCAGGTCTGAGGGCCTCTCTTGCAGGTCTGGCTCTTTCTTGCAGGCCTGGCTGTGTCCAGGCCTGAGGGCCTCTTTCTGTAGCTTTGCGGCCAGGGGTAGAAGCATTGCTTGTTGTAGTCTGTTGAGATCTGGGGGGGTCTCTCCTTTAGTAGTGTCCTGCTCTGAAGGTCCGACATACATTAGTTTCCGTGTCTGAAGGTTAGACCTATAGTAGTGTCCGACTCTGGAGGCATGACCTGTAGTAGTGTCCAACTCTGGAGGAATGACCTGTAGTATTATCCAGGTCTGGAAACACAACCTGTGGTAGTGTCCAGGTCTGAAGCCTTGAGCTACATTAGTCTCCAAGTCTGCAGGTCCGAGGTGTAGTAGTGTCCACTTCTGGAAGCATGACCTCTAGTAGTGGATGTGTCTGGAGGCCTCACCTGGAGTGTTGTGTCCAGATCTGTCGACCTTGCCTGGACTGGACAGTTGCGTCCAGATCACAGTTTTATATATTCTGTTTTTATAATTACTAATGTCAGGTTGATTGATGGCAAGTGAAGGGGCGAATGAGGAAAAGGCTGAGGAATGCACTGAGGTATGTAGTATGCCAAGGACTGTTCCTTGGGCTTTCCCCAAAGCAAGTCAGAGAGACTTTCTTCCAGAATTGCATTGAGTGTGTTTGCCAGCTCCTGGTCAGCACCTTATCCACTGCTCACATCTCCCTCCACACCTTTGTGCCACTTGTGCCAATGACCTTGTTAAAATGGTGTCTTTCCGAGATTGAAACTGCTCGACAAGGTGGCCCCTGAGGGGCGGTGTAGCCTCAGAGGCCAATCCCTGCCACTAGAAGGAAGTGTGTTTGTGGCCTGGTCCACTTTACCCACAGACCACATCTCCCTCCACACTTCTCCACGGCCTGTGTCAGTGACTGGTAAGATGGCGCCTTCTCTTGACTGAAGCCGCGTGGGAAGGTTGTCTCTGAGAGCCGGTGTAGCCTCCAAGAGGCCAGTTGCTGCCACTGGAGGAAGCTTGTTTGTGTGTTATTTAGCCTGTGGCCTGGTGATCCACCGCCCACCAGACCACCCCTCCCACCGCTCCTCTGACTGCTTCTGCCAGTGACGTGTTAACATGGTGCCATTTGACGAGCACATACATTAGCCAGTGTAGTCTCCCAGGGCCCTTCCCTTCCACCGAGAGGAAGCTTGTGGGTGACCTGTGGCCTGGTGAGCCATTTACCCACAGAGCACATCTCCCTTCACGCCTCTATGGCTTGTGCCAATGACTATGTTATGGTGGTGGTGTTTAAAGCGACTCGGCCAATACCCAGTGTAGCCTCCGAGAAGCCAATCACTGCCACAAGAAGGAAGCTTGTTTGTGTCCTGTGGCCTGGTCCACGCTTTACCCACAGAGTATAATTCCCTCCACACGTCTCTACAGCATGTGTCAGTGACTGTGTTAGGATGACGTCTTCTCGAGACTGGTGCCCCTTGACCAGGTAGCCCATGAGAGCTGTTGTAGACTCCAAGAGGCCAGTCAATGCCACCAAGAGGAAGCTTGTGTGTGTCCTGTGGCCTGGTCCACGCTCTATCCACAGACCACATCTCCCTCCCCACTTCACTAAAGCCTGTGTCAGTGACTGTCAAGATGGCGTCTTCTCGAGACTGGTGCCCCTTGACCAGGTAGCCCATGAGTCGGTGGAGGCCAGTCAGTGTCCTCAAGAGGAAGCTTGTGAATTTCCTCCTGCCAGGTCCACGCTTTAACCACAGACCGTATCTCCCTCCACACTTCACTACAGCCTGTGTCAGTGAATGTGTTTGACTTCTTCTAGAGACTGGTGCCCCTTGACCAGGTAGCCCACGATAGTCGGTGAAGGCCAGTCAGTGCCATCAAGAAGCTTGTGTATGTCCTCTGGCCTGGTGCATGCTACATCCACAGACCACATCTCCCTCCACACTTCACTACAGCTTGTGTCAGTGACAATGTTAGGATGACGTCTTTTTAAGACTGGTGCCCCTTGACCAGGCCATGCGAAGCCAATCACTGCCACTGACAGGAGGATTGTTTTCGCCTCCCCTGTTGCTGGTCAGCATCCTACCCCCAGACCACTTTTCCTGCCCCTCCCTTTACAGGTTGTGCCAGTGACCTTGCAAAGATGACGTCTTCCCAGGTTGAAGCCTAAGAGAGCTGGAGTAGGCGCTACACTGCAATCCCTCCCAAGATCTGGAGCCTGCCCCCTGTACTTGGTGGTTATTGAAGCTCGTCATTTAAGTCCTTAAAAGGCGCTTTACAAACGGGTTTAAGGGGGCGCGAGCCGCTTCCCTCTGTTCTCTTCCCAGTCCCGCACTTACACCCCCTGAAATGTGCTAAGATGGAAGGATCCATAAAAGGCGCCCGTTGTTTGCGCCATCTGTGCCGCAGAGCACAATGGCTCGCAGGGGTGCGCCGGGCTTGTAAACTCGCCGACCGGCGAGGAGTTCATCCGACGAGCTCTCGCTGCTCATTACGGCTGCTATTACACCGAGAGCATCTTTAATTGCTTTCAAAATCGGAATGCGCGATAAGAACGGATTAATTTGATTTTTTCCTGTTCCTACAGGCGGCAGATGGTTTATGTCTCCGGGATGCGCAGCCCATCCCCAGCCCCGGCCTGATTGGTCAGCGCTAATGAAGCATGCTGCGCCGATTATTGATTTACAAAACGAGGCCGGCCCCGGCATTGTGTGTGTTGCTGTAATAAATTAAAGAGGGCTGCTTTAATAGCCAGCAGACACACACCTTAAATAACGCGCCACTTCATTCCCCATTCAGGTGGTCTCGGCCCTGTCAAGCTTGCTTTATTGTTTATTAAAAAGATGCACTTTTATGGGCTCCGATAACAAACAGATGGTCCCCCTCAGTCGTGTCGGGTGTGTAGCGCCGTGTGACCGACCCGATGCATGCTAGGAGCTCCGATGAGCTTCTTGTCTATGGAGCGGTGTAGCGCTGTAGTCTGGGGAGCTGTCAGGGGCGGGGTGGGCGCTTTCTGGCTAATTTTCCCTTTCATTTTTTTTTGGTCCATTGCGTTCCATCCCATTTATCTTGGATTTAAAAAAAAGCACACACACTTCCCAAACCAGCGAATTATCGTTTGTCTTCTAAGGGAAGCTCGGTGTAAGAGCGGTCTATATGTTGATGGCCTTTTCCTCAGTGCTTAATTTGTAAATAAAAATGTGACGGTGCCCAAAGCTCTCCTCTGAAACACGCGGCTGCTGAAATTAAATGTGCGAACACGGAATACTGAGTCAGCATAATCCTGAAGCCATCTCGGGCCTCTTCAATCCATTTACAGCCACTCCCTGCCCCTTCAGCTCTCCTGCAGCTTTTTGCTTTCTCCCTTTGTGACGCTTTTTCGTTTTTCTCTTCCCCTGTCTTTGCCATATGTGTCTTTTGTTCGCAGTAAATGCTTGAGGCAAAAAAGTACCTGCTCTCAAAAATAAGTGCCGATGCCCCACACCTGAAACCACCGGCTCAAATTTAGCACTGTTTTTCCTCTGCTCACGGGCCCCGTGAAGTTCTGCCAACAGATGTAAATGTTTAAATATTGATCAGTGCTTCATATTGTCTTTAGCTAGCTTCTTAGAGCTCCTTTTTTGACAAATTGATGGCAGAGACATATGACGTCGTCTGTCCAGGATCAAATGCCTTGTTCCGATGGCCAAGACTGGCGCTATAGCCCGCAAGGCAGACCCCTTGCCAGGTGCCCTGATTGTGATAATGATGGACATCTTACGGCTTTACTCAGGTAGCCTGAGTGTTGGTGATCGCATACGTGAAGCTGTGCAGTATATTGAGGGTTGTGTCTACAAAGTCTCCCCCGCCCCAAGGTTTCTCCCTTTGTTGTCCAATAAAAGAGAAAGTGGTTGGGTCTTAACCTGGCATCTTGCCGGAAGCAGCGTGAGCTTCATGGCGAACCATTGAACTTTTGACTCGCCCAGTTTGGGACTTGAGAACATGGCATGGAGTGCTGTCAGATGGATCATTCATTGCAGGAAACATGAGTAGAGGGCATCTTCATAGCCTGGCCAAGAGATTGCGCTAGTTCTGATACAGGTGGGAATAAACATACTCGGGCTGTCTTAGAGATAGGAGGGAGCCTGCGTGGGTTGTCTTAGAGATGGACAAGACCATGCTTGGGTTGTCTTAGAGATGGGAGGACGCATGCTTGGGTTGTCTTATAGATAGGAGGGAACATGCTTGGGTTGTCTTGGATAGGAAGGAGCATGCTTGGGTTGTCTTAGATAGGAGGGAGCATGCTTGGGTTGCCTTAGATAAGAGGGAACATGCTTGGGTTGTCTTAGATAGGAGGGAGCATGCTTGGGTTGTCTTAGAGATGGAAGGGAGCATTCTTGGGTTGTCTTAGAGATGGGAGGACGCATGCTTGGGGTGTCTTAGACTTGGAAGGAAGCATGCTTGGGTTGTCATGGGGATGGAAGGAAGCTTGCTTGGGTTGTCATGGGGATGGAAGGAAGCATGCTTGCGTTGTCTTAGAGATAGAAAGGGAGCATGCTTGGGTTGTCTTAGAGATGGGAGGGAGCATGCTTGGGTTGTCGTGGGGATGGAAGGGAGCATGCTTGGGATGCCTTAGAGATGGAAGGGAGCATGCTTGGGTTGTCATGAGGATAGAAGGAAGCTTGCTTGGGTTGTCTTAGAGATGGGAGGACACATCTATGGTTTCTTAGAGATGGAAAGAAGCATGCTTGAGTCGCCTTAGAGATGGGAGGACGCATGCTTGGGACCCATTTGTTCCCCTCACAAAGGATGCTCTCCGGGGTGCAGACTGTTCTCCACCTCACATGTGGCACAGCACCTCTGCACCTCCTTTCCTTCCCTCCATGTCTTGTGATACAGTTGGGGCATAAGAACAAAGGCATCTCCTGATACGCATGACCCCTTCTAGAAGCGCTGGAGCACCTTTTGCACTAGCACAACTGTCTGTGGCCCCATCACTATACCATAGTCAGTCAATCAGTAGATTCGTAGAAGGCTTCTTGTCACCCGTGGAGGTCTCCAGGCGCTAGAGTGACTCGGGTGGTAAGAAGCAGGCGCAGGGTACTGTATGTAACGCGGCTTCCGTTCTTCCCATCACGGATGGTTCTATCCTATGTTGATATCATCTCATCCTGGTCCTTCCAGGGCCTGGAACGGCTCTGATTTACACTCACTGAAAACCAGGCAGCCCTGGATGTAGAGAAGATGCTGCTGCTAAATTTCTGATTGGCATCCTTTGCTGCCGACGAGCATGGAGGCATCATGCTGGTCACTGCAGTGACTCTCATGAAAGCTTCCCGTATATTACAGATGTGTGGGAAGTGAAGGCCAGTCACTGAAATGTTCTTTTCTTATTAAATGGTCAACCCGTGTGTTGGCACGAGCGAGTCATTACTGAAGAGGGAACCATCGCTTGCCCCTTAGGTCTTTTCTGCCCCCAGCATTGCAGCCAGCTTGGGCAGTCACAGCTGCGGATCCAGGTGGCAGGTGGGTAGTTGGGTGGTTGTCTATATAAAGAAGAGCTGCTCTTAAGCCAATGAAGACGCTTCCTGCCGTCTCCAAAGATGGTGGCGTGAGGAGTGCTCTGGGTGACCCCTGTGTTTAGGCCATCACACTGTGACTGTAGGAAGTTGGCTCTGTATGCACTATTTCAAAGTAAGGAGTAGTATGCACAGAGTCCAAGGGTTCCCCTTAGAGGTAAGATAGTGGCAAAAAGAGATAATACTAATGCTCTATTTTGTGGTAGTGTGGTCGAGCAGTAGGCTTATCCAAGGAGTAGTGTTAAGCATTTGTTGTACATACACATAGACAATAAATGAGGTACACACACTCAGAGACAAATCCAGCCAATAGGTTTTGTTATAGAAAAATATCTTTTCTTAGTTTATTTTAAGAACCACAGGTTCAAATTTTACATGTAATATCTCATTTGAAAGGTATTGCAGGTAAGTACTTCAGGAACTTTGAATCATTACTTTAGCATGTATACTCTTTACATAAAACACAATAAGCTGTTTTAAAAGTGGACACTTAGTGCAATTTTCACAGTTCCTGGGGGAGGTAAGTTATTGTTAGTTTTCACAGGTAAGTAAGTCACTTACAGGTTTTAGTTTTTGGTCCAAGGTAGCCCACCGTTGGGGGTTCAGAGCAACCCCAAAGTTATCACACCAGCAGCTCAGGGCCGGTCAGGTGCAAAGGTCAAAGAGGTGCCCAAAACACATAGGCTTCAATGGAGAGAAGGGGGTGCCCCGGTTCCAGTCTGTCAGCAGTTAAGTACCCGCGTCTTCGGAGGGCAGACCAGGGGGGTTTTGTAGGGCACCGGGGGGGACACAAAGTAGCACAGAAAGTACACCCTCAGCAGCGCGGGGGCGGCCGGGTGCAGTGTGCAAACACGCGTTGGGTTTCCTTCAGGTTTCAATGGGAGACCAAGGGGTCTCTTCAGCGGTGCAGGCAGGCAAGGGGGGGGCTCCTCGGGGTAGCCACCACCTGGGCAAGGGAGAGGGCCTCCTGGGGGTCACTCCTGCACAGAAGTTCCGTTTCTTTAGGGGCTGGGGGCTGCGGGTGCAGTGTCTTTCCCAGCCGTCGGGAAATGGAGTTCAGACAGTCGCGGTCAGGGGGAGCCTGGGGATTCCCTCTGCAGGCGTCGCTGCGGGGGCTCAGGGGGGACAACTTTGGTTACTCACAGTCGTAGAGTCGCCGGAGGGTCCTCCCTGAGTTGGTTGTTCTCCACCAGTCGAGTCGGGGTCGCCGGGTGCAGTGTTGCAAGTCTCACGCTTCTTGCGGGGAGTTGCAGGGGTCTTTAAATCTGCTCCTTGTAACAAAGTTGCAGTTCTTTTGGAGCAGTGCCGCTGTCCTCAGGAGTTTCTTGTCTTTTTCGAAGCAGGGCAGTCCTCAGAGGATTCAGAGGTCGCTGGTCCCTTGGAAAGTGTCGCTGGAGCAGGTTTCTTTGGAAGGCAGGGGACAGGCCGGTAAGTCTGGGGCCAAGGCAGTTGGTATCTTCTGTTCTTCCTCTGCAGGGGTTTTCAGCTCAGCAGTCCTTCTTCTTGTTAGTTGCAGGAATCTGTTTTTCTAGGTTCAGGGGAGCCCTTAAATACTAAATTTAAGGGCGTGTTTAGGTCTGGGGGGTTAGTAGCCAATGGCTACTAGCCCTGAGGGTGAGTACACCCTCTTTGTGCCTCCTCCCAAGGGGAGGGGGTCACATCCCTAATCCTATTGGGGGAATCCTCCATCTGCAAGATGGAGGATTTCTAAAAGTTAGAGTCACTTCAGCTCAGGACACCTTAGGGGCTGTCCTTACTGGCCAGTGACTCCTCCTTGTTGCTTTCTTTGTTTCCTCCAGCCTTGCCGCCAAAAGTGGGGGCCGTGGCCGGAGGGGGCGGGCAACTCCACTAAGCTGGAGTGTCCTGCGGTGCTGTGACAAAGGGGTGAGCCTTTGAGGCTCACCGCCAGGTGTTACAGCTCCTGCCTGGGGGAGGTGTTAGCATCTCCACCCAGTACAGGCTTTGTACTGGCCTCAGAGTGACAAAGGCACTCTCCCCATGGGGCCAGCAACATGTCTCGAGTGTGGCAGGCTGCTGGAACCAGTCAGCCTACACAGATAGTCGGTTAGGTTTCAGGGGGCACCTCTGAGGTGCCCTCTGTGGTGTATTTTACAATAAAATGTACACTGGCATCAGTGTGCATTTATTGTGCTGAGAAGTTTGATACCAAACTTCCCAGTTTTCAGTGTAGCCATTATGGTGCTGTGGAGTTCGTGTAAAACAGACTCACAGACCATATACTCTTATGGCTACCATGCACTTACAATGTCTAAGGTTTTGCTTAGACACTGTAGGGGCACAGTGCTCATGCACTGGTGCCCTCACCTATGGTATAGTGCACCCTGCCTTAGGGCTGTAAGGCCTGCTAGAGGGGTGTCTTACCTATACTGCATAGGCAGTGAGAGGCTGGCATGGCACCCTGAGGGGAGTGCCATGTCGACTTACTCATTTTGTTCTCACTAGCACACACAAGCTGGTAAGCAGTGTGTCTGTGCTGAGTGAGGGGTCTCTAGGGTGGCATAATGCATGCTGCAGCCCTTAGAGACCTTCCCTGGCATCAGGGCCCTGGGTACCAGAGGTACCAGTTACAAGGGACTTATCTGGATGCCAGGGTGTGCCAATTGTGGAATCAAAAGTAAAGGTTAGGGAAAGAACACTGGTGCTGGGGCCTGGTTAGCAGGCCTCAGCACACTTTCAATTCAAAACATAGCATCAGCAAAGGCAAACAGTCAGGGGGTAACCATGCCAAGGAGGCATTTCCTTACAGTGACCATCACACGAGGTTGAGTAAAGAGCGCCAACCACCCTACAGTTGCATGGTGGGCGAAAACGATGGACTGAGCCAGAGTGATGGATAGTGGCTGAGATTTAATCAGGTGTTCCATCCATCGCCTTGTATTAGAAGCACTGCCCAAGCCATACGCTGAGAGACTCAGAGTGGAGGCCATTCATCCCCATACATGATGCACCTCTGATGTTATAGACCATTGAAAACACCATAAACTAGGCAGCTCATAGATGAGGGGACCATGGTTAGGCCATACACCAAGCACCTCACACAGGAAAGATGATTGCTCAGGTCATACACCAAGCACCTCTCAGTGTAAACCAGTGTCCAGCCTGATAAATTAGGCACCTCACAGAGTAAGGGGGACCAGTGCCCAGTTCGATCATCCATCTTGCAGAGTAGATACCATTGCCTACTTCATACATCCAACCCGTAATACAGGAGAGATGACTACCCACACCCATAAACAGTGGACCTCATAGAGTAGGGAACCATTGCTCAGGTCGTACACCAAGCACCTCTCACAGTAAAGACGATTGCTTAGGTCATACGCCAAGCGCCTCTCAATGTAGACCACTGCCCTCCCATAAATGAGGCATCTCACCCTTTTGAGGCACCCAGGAGTGGATACCACTGCCTCGTTCATACTCCAAGCACCTCGCACAGTATCGACCATTGCCCAGCCTCCTAAAGCGGACTCCTGATAAAGGAGGGGACCTCTGCCCAGTCCATGAAGCAAGCGCCTCATACAGTATAGACTATTACCCCCACTCCCTTCATCAGGCACCATTTCCCACCCCCTGTAGCAGGCACCTTAGAAGGGAGACCACTGCACCTTCCCTGCACACACCTCAGAGGAGACCATTTCCCACCCCCTGTAGCAGGCACCTTAGAAGGGAGACCACTGCACCTTCCCTACACACACCTCAGAGGAGACCATTTCCCACCCCCTGTAGCAGGCACCTTAGAAGGGAGACCACTGCACCTTCCCTACACACACCTCAGAGGAGACCATTTCCCACCCCCTGTAGCAGGCACCTTAGAAGGGAGACCACTGCACCTTCCCTACACACACCTCAGAGGAGACCATTTCCCACCCCTCATACCAGGCACTTAGAAGGGAGACCACTGCACCTTCCCTACACACACCTCAGAGGAGACCATTTCCCACCCCCTGTACCAGGCACCTTAGAAGGGAGACCACTGCACCTTCCCTGCACACACCTCAGAGGAGACAATGTCCCACCCCCTGTAGCAGGCACCTTAGAAGGGAGACCACTGCACCTTCCCTACACACACCTCAGAGGAGACCATTTCCCACCCCCTGTAGCAGGCACCTTAGAAGGGAGACCACTGCACCTTCCCTACACATACCTCAGAGGAGACAATGTCCCACCCCCTGTACCAGGCACTTAGAAGGGAGACCACTGCACCTTCCCTACACACACCTCAGAGGAGACAATGTCCCACCCCCTGTAGCAGGCACTTAGAAGGGAGACCACTGCACCTTCCCTACACACACCTCAGAGGAGACAATGTCCCACCCCCTGTAGCAGGCACCTTAGAAGGGAGACCACTGCACCTTCCCTGCACACACCTCAGAGGAGACAATGTCCCACCCCCTGTAGCAGGCACCTTAGAAGGGAGACCACTGCACCTTCGTTACACATACCTCAGAGAAGACCATTTCCCACCCCCTGTAGCAGGCACCTTAGAAGGGAGACCACTGCACCTTCCCTACACACACCTCAGAGGAGACCATGTCCCACCCCCTGTAGCAGGCACCTTAGAAGGGAGACCACTGCACCTTCCCTACACACACCTCAGAGGAGACCATG
This sequence comes from Pleurodeles waltl, assembly GCF_031143425.1. Classification (NCBI taxonomy): domain Eukaryota; kingdom Metazoa; phylum Chordata; class Amphibia; order Caudata; family Salamandridae; genus Pleurodeles; species Pleurodeles waltl. Next base: position 1,061,202,933 of record NC_090449.1, read on the forward strand.
TCCCACCCCCTGTAGCAGGCACCTTAGAAGGGAGACCACTGCACCTTCCCTACACATACCTCAGAGGAGACAATGTCCCACCCCCTGTAGCAGGCACTTAGAAGGGAGACCACTGCCTACGCTGCTCCCAGGTGTTTCACACGCTCCAGTGCAGCGCCTGCCGCTGTTCCGTTGCTATGCAGCAGTGCACATGTCCCACAGAGGGTGGTGCATCGTTGGACTGGAAGCGTGGCAAGTGCTCCCTGGGGGGACCCACGGGCACCCCGCTTGAGATGTGGCAGTCCCAGGACTTCGCCTGTGAGCTCCTTGGGGAAGGGTGAGCTTGATGCCCTGTAACGAGAGCCAAAGGTTCGCATCATGGTGTGAATTAAGACAAGGCAAAGCCAGGCTCCAGATTTATGTTTGCGTTCTGCTTCCCCTGATAGGCTCTGGTATTTTTTTTACATTGTATTTCCTTTTCCCCCATCGCGGCTCCCGCGTGGACCAGTCACTTGTTACTTTTGAAGACCGTGTTTGGTTCTCCCCAGCACTGGGTGTGCAGCGGTCTGTGCACATGTTCCAGGAGGGCCGGGTATGTTGTCCGGCGCCAGCCATTGCTGTATCACTCCGCGAGAAGGGGAGCTGCTCAAGGCCTCACTTCAGGCGGTAACCCTTCAGCACCGCAGACGTAATACCACCAAGCCGCCAAACAAACTGATAAATCCGTGTCGTGGTACTGCCGGTGCCACAATGGCTGCTAGGGGTAGGTTCGTTGCTGGTTACCTTCCGCTGCAGCGAACGGGGCCCTGCGAACCTGCTAGAGTTCGCGATTGAAAATGAGGTCACAGTTAAAAGAATTAACTTGGAAGCAAGGATTGTGTTCCCAGGTGGTGGTTTTTCTTCTCCCACCTGTGGTAATTCCAACAGCTGTATTTCTCAGCAGTGTTAATGTCATACCGCAGTCACTGATACAGAATGCTAATGCATGTGTGATGTTTATGACTTGACTGAGTTATAATATTTGCTGTTTCTTACTTGGACACTGGTAAAGTCTAGACTTCTCATGCTGTTTCCATACAGGCTCCACGCTGACCCTGGCGTTTCCCTAGCAGTGCTCTTGAGCGGCACTAGGTGGCGCCGCCTGCCTCTGCATGCCTGATTCTGCCCCGGGAGCGTGGAAGTGCCGCCCCTGCTCGCCTGCTCCCTCCCTTTCTGCCCCTTGGGGTGCAGATCTTGAGATCTGCCCCGTTTCCCGTCAGCTTGACGTGTGCAGGCCGACAGCGTGAAGGGCACCGGGGCACTGGTCTCCCCGGTCTCCCTCCCCTGTGGCAGGAGCCCTCGGCGGCCTCCAGCTGCCCCTTGGGAGGCAGTATCCCAGTGCTTAATTTGTAAAATAAGAACTGGTGCCCGGATGTTTTGTAGAAGGCCACCACCCACTTTCCTGGCTCCACCCACATCCTGTAGTAACTTTTGTGCAGTGCACATCCTGGACTCGTGTCTTTTTTGAAGGTGCTCTCAAAGTGAAAATAAACAAAAAGGCAATTCGCTGGGTGAAATGTAGTCTTCGCCTAGGATCACACTATTTGGTCAAGCATGAAAGCCAGGATTGTCCCCGGATTCTCCACTTTCACACTCTGCAATTCATCAATTATAATTAGGTGTGTATTTCTTTCTGACATCAAGGGTTAACTCTTTGCCCTTATTCCATGGGACATAAGATGAGAGCAGGGGTGACGAGCAGGATCCACATATGTTTGCAGCTTTACATGGGGCGAACCCTGACGTGAACAGACAGACAAGCACTTCACAACAGGCAAACACAGACTGTTACACGTTTTTTCCGGGCACATCCAGATGTTCCGGAATTCAAAGGGTGCTGCTGAGCCAAGGGCTTCACTCCTGTTTCCATATGTCTCTCCTTTACCTGCCCTCTCGTGCGAGCTCCTCGGACTTTCAGCAGCTCACACAACTAGCAGCACCGACGACGGTCTCTATCTTCGCCGAAGATCACATGGTCTGGTTAAGCAGGAGAGCGGGGAATTCGCGCCCAGAATGATTCTCCTGTTTTGAACTATGCAATTCACGCGTAATGTTTAGATGGGTATACCTATATGACGTAAACGGTTAAAGCTTTGCCTTTAATTCATGGGGGGTGAGATTTGACATTTAATAGTGTTTAAGAGGAGGGCCGCTTTGAAAATGCTGACTTGTTGAGCTGATAAGCTCTATTAAAAAATATTTCGTGGCAGTAGAGGCCTCTTACTTATAGTAATTTACTCAGACCTCACCTCTGACCCTGGCGACGTGCTGCTGTTGATCATTCTATACATTAGCAGCAGCACAAAAGAGGTCTACAAAACGGCCATATAAGGAGACACTGGAGTCTGACCACAAAAATGATTCCAACAATAATACGGAGGTAAACATGCGATGCAGCTACGGCGTGTCAGGTAATTTGGGGTCCAGTGCACAAAAGTATCTACCGTCAAAGGGGCAATCTCATCTCTGGGATAATTTTTTCAGGGAGTTCAAGCTCAGGTATCTATATCTCTATTCCCATAGTAGGCGCTTTACATGGGACTTATTCGCACTCCACATAATGAAGCATGAAGACCAGAGCACAGAACGTGGCCTGATGCAGGTTTTAATAGATTTAGGTAATGAGAGGCATGGGGGGGGCATGGGAAGGCTGTTCATATACCCCCTCCGGCCCCAGGAGAAAGTAAGACGGGAGCAACAAAACATAGTACCCTGCTTTGCTCTTTCTCTGAGCATGCAGATACTAAACAAGCATGTTCAATGCAACGGGTCTCACATTTGTTCGAGTTAGAACTATTAGCGTTGTAAAGCAAAAAAAAAAAAATCAGTGCGACCGCGCTATGTAAAATGCAGCGCGATCGTGCTGCGTGGAAAATAAACCCCTAGGCCAGCCTGGAGTCCGGACTCCAGGCTGAAAACATCGAGCCTCGTATGTTTTTGCTACTTTACCGGTGCTGTGTAGGTGGGCCAAACACTGGAAAAGGCATGACGTATGCATCCGTTTCACAAATGAAAGCAAGCGGATTTTAAAAGGCAAGCCCACGAACCAATGTAAGTGACTGACGTGGCATGGGCGTGGTTTCGAGCCCAAAGAGAGATTACAGAATGGACGGAGCACTTTGTGCTCGCACATAAAAATGAAAGCTAAAAAGAAACTGTTGTTCCGTGTCCCATGCACGCACACGGCAAGAAGCAGCAAGGGCTCGGCACCGCCAATGGTTTCCTCTGCTTACATGCTCCGGAGGGTGATTTATTAACTTGTGCCAACCAGACGGGTGGCCACCACTCATTACATGCCATGCCGTTGCCTGGTGCTCAACATATCCCTTTTATATTGGCAAGCGTAGGCAGCGGTAACGTAGCAGTTACGGTACTGGCAGTGATGTGCAGTACAGCCCGTGCAGCACTCCAATGCAAAGTGGTCCAACTGGAGTTGGTGGTGGGCGACGAGCACACTGACAAAGGTGGACTTACAGCCAGCCATTTTCAGATCTGGGCAGTGAGGCGCCCAAAAGGTATATTTGCACTTTCAGTTTGCTTTACATGTGCTGGGCTTTACTGAAAACTTCGTCTTTCGCCGTTGCAACCCCAGCCTACGTCACCCTAGCTCAGCCACAATTATCTAATCGGAATGACTAAAATTAATTAACGATGTTGGTCTTCATAACAGGCAGCCGCGCTGACATCGCTAACATGATGTTGCACATTGATCGTGCCTGGACCTCGGTGGACCAGTCTGTGAAAACATACCCGAGCACCGGAAACCATCGGCACAAATTAAGCACTGCAGTATCCAACACTTTCTCCCAGGGTGGCAGTCCATCATACCTGACAGATTGTTCTTCCAGGTCGTCAAGCAGGGTTATGTCCATTCATTTATTTCCGACCCCCTGCTTTTTCCACCCACATCAGCACAGCTATCAGAGTTGCACCTAGTCATCTTCTCACAAGAGGTGCATGCCCTGACGTCCAAAGGGGCCATAAAAAGGGTGCTGGCCTTGGAAATAGAAACAGGGGGTTACTCCCACTATTTCTCCTGCCAAAGAAAGACTGAGGCCTCTGTCCTATTTTAGATCTCTGTTCTTTGAACGTCTTCCTGTAGCAGGACACATTTAAAATGCTCACACTGACCCAGGTTGTCGTCCCTTAATCCAGGTGGCTGATGATAGCCTTGAACTTTCAGGACGCTTACTTTCACGTGCCAGTCATGCAGTCTCACAGATGTTACCTGTTGTACAGTGTCAGCTAAGAGCATGTTCAGTTTGCCATGCTCTCTTTCAGCCTTACCAGTGCCCCTCGGCTGAAGGCAGCGGTTGCCGCCCATCTTCAGAGGTTGAGGATGCTAACTTTCTCCTGTCCTGACAGCTGGCTGTTGAGGGGTTGGCTCGCTGCAGTCAGTCGCAGACCCACCTACAGATGACAGCGAGCCTCCTTACATTGCTAGGGTTCTTGACCAATGAGCCAAAGTCACAACTAACTCCTGTGCAAGGCTTCCGTTACACAACCCGTGCTGTACACAGTGCAGTTCAGGGCACTTGCTGTACTGCAATAAGTGCAGGATATTTCGACCATCACCCCGATGTTTCCGCCTTGGCCATGAATCTTGGTGAAAGCAGCCCTGACACTTCTTGTCCTGTTGGCCTGGTGCAATCTGTTTGTCCACTTTGCCAGGTGGCATATGCAGACTCGTAGTGGGATCTGAAGTATCAGTGGGCCCGGCACCAAGGTAACCTGGTGGACGTCATTACGTTTTGAAAAAAGACTGCACAGAGTCCTCCGTGATGGCTGCTTGACTGCAACATGACCAGCAGCAGGCCCTGCTCCCTTCCCCACTCAGAGCGGGAAGTGGGTACGGTGAATCACTACTGGGTGGGGGAAGCCATGTGGGACAGGTGCATATCACAGGGCTCCCATCTCTGGGAGAGACCCGACTCCACATAGATCTGCTGGAGCTGTGGACCATCTGCCGGGCATTAAAGGCCTTCCTGCCATCCATTGAGAGAAGGCTGGTGCAGGTTCTCACAGACCACACTACTGCCATGTTGTATTGCATCAAGCAGGGCAGAGTGGGCTTGCTATACGTTGCCCTTGTAGCAAGGGCCCGGACATGGGCTGTATTTGTAACCCTGTGGTCATTATGTAGAGTTATAAGGCAGGGGTGCCCCTCCGATTGTTTGCCTTCGCCAATGAGTTGCTAGCTGCTCGTTCCCTGAGAGAGCGCACGAGTGGGGCATACAGCTGCCACACACCTCAAACATTATTTCACTATACGTAGACCACGCACTTCTTTACTTGACAAACCTGCTGTTGGACTTAGCCCTTTGTGCAGGGTCATTCCCAAACCTTTTGTCTTCACCCTCCAGGTTTCTGAACTCATTTTTGTTGGTTTCTAGGGCTTTGTGCACTTTACCACCATAACCAGTACTTAAGTGCTTTTGCTCTGTCCTTGAAACATGGTAAGATTGGCCTATACCCAATTGCCATATTTAACTTGTAATTCCCTAGTAAAGTGACACAACCTGTGCCCAGGGCCTGTAAATTAAATGCTTCTAGTGGGCCTGAAGCACTGATTGTGCCACCCACTTACTTAGCCCATTAAACATCTCTCAGGGATGCCATTGCAGCCTAGGTGTGTGCACTTCCAAACAGTTATTTTGACATGGCATAATAAATCTTTTGTCAGGCCCAAACCTTCCTTTTAATACATATGTCACCCCTAGCATACTCCCAGAGGGTAGGGTGCAGTGTGTTTAAAAAATAGAGCATGTACTTTTATATTTTACATGTCCTGGTAGTGAAAAAACTTACATTTGTTTTTCACTACTGCAAAGACCTACTTCTCTCATAGGATAACATTAGACTTACCTTATTACATTTAATTAAGGTAAATTCTAAATGGGAATAGGTGATCAGTTCATGTTTGTCTGTGGAATTTGAATGAAAAACCACAACTTATGGAGAAGCCTAATTTTAACTTAGAATTGTGAAAATGTCACTTTTAGAAAGTTGGCATTTTTCTGCCTTAGACATTTGGTGCCTGTAGACTATCTCTGGATCACATTACTGGATGTAGTTGCCAGGGTTTGTTTCTTCACCCTAGACAGCCACACACAATGTGGAGTTTAGGTGTGACTGGATGTTGCTGGGCCCAGTCCCACTTAAACTCGAATAGGCTCCGTTGTGTCTCCACACAAAGGGCTGTTTACCCCTTGTAGTTAGTATGGAGCCAGGAGCAGGAAGGCAGGGCACGTACACTTTAAAGGCCTGCCTGTGAATGCTTCTACCCACTTCAGAGGGAAAACTGGGTGTAAATACTGGACCTCATACACCAACTTTTCAGTATACTTCTGGATCCGTGGATACTCTGTCAGGAAGGAATGCTGTGCTGCTGAAAGGATTGCAGTCTGTTGGACTGCTGCCCTGATGTGCTTACCTCCTACCTGGGTGAGAAGAACTGGACTTGCAACTCTGAACTCGGAACCCCCAAGCCTCCTGATCAGAAGTCTCCGGGACCTAACAGCCTTCTAATAACCTTGAACCCCTTACCTGGACTCCGCCATCTGAGAGTCCTGCCCTCTCAAGTGGTGCCACCCCAGTTCTGGACTCTTGGAAGTGGGCCCAAAAGTACTTTCGGCAAGCTCAACTGTGGTCCCTATCGGAACAGACGCAAAGGCCTACAAACCCCCGCCGCATACCAGCTAGCTTAATCAGAATGGAAGCCAAGCCCAGCAAAGCCTCGCCAAACAGCTACAAGCCAATCGGAAGGGACACAGATCCCTGCCAAGCTACGCCGCATAGCTCCCTGAACCGACGCAAAGCCTCTCTTCACCACTTTGTTGGAACAGACGCCAAACAATGCAAAGTCTTGCAAGGGAACGCTATGCAGACCACATATCAAGATTAAGGTACTTTTGTTCAGCGGGCCTAACTGGGTCCCTGTAGCCGGCCCACCCTGTATCGCGGTCGGCCAGAACTTTTGTGACTTTGTCCTGTCTGGCGTGACCAAATAACCACAGTTGGTGCTTTGTGCTTTTTGGGGCCATTTTCACTGAAATCTTTAAACTTGCATATTTCCGGTTCTACTGATTGCATTTTGGTAATTTGGTTTTGTTTTATTTATAAAAAAAATGCTTTATTTGTCTAACCTGGCATGGTACCCCTTTTTGTGTAGTGTTTTTCACTTTAATAGTTGAAGTGTTGCACAAATGCTTTACACATTGCCTCTAAGTTAAGCCTGACTCCTCTGTGCCAAGCTGCCAGAGGGTTGAGCACAGGTTAATTTTGGGTTGGCTTGTGCCTCACCCTGACAAGGATTGTGGTTGCTGCTTGACCAGAGCTCACACCCCAGTCAACCAACAACCCAATATCTGGCACCTGCAAACTAGGTTGGAGGTGGTAGAGACACTATTGTCAATTTTGATGACATGTCGGGCTGCAGACAAGCTGGAGCAGCTCCTGTTTTTTTCTTGTGCATGCGTTGGAGATTGAGGAACCCCAAGTGGGTCTTGTTACTCCTCTAGAATGGACACCTTATACTTCTAAATACTTAAGAGTACAGATTTATCATTCAGAGGATCATCTCCTATGGGGTAAACTGAGCGTGGCAGTGAATAGCAGTCACTTCTTTGCTCAGTTTGGAGGGGACTCTTGAAGTCTCCTAGGGACAGAGTGGCTGTCATGAAGATGCTGGTCCTCCTGAGGCTGTTATATTATTTTCTAGCCGTGCAATGTGCCTACAGCAATTATTATTTAAAGACTTGAACAGGCTGTTTTCAGATCTGGTTTTGGTACGCAAACAAAGAGAACCTCCATAGCCAAAACTATGTTGTCATCAACACGAGTGGGGTTGTGGGCCTGCAACATTTTAGCTCCTATTACTTGGCCACGCAGCTACTTTGACCAATTAAAAGGTTTAGCGATCCCGTAGACCATGACACGTTAGAGCTCGGGGCTTGCCTAGGCAGACTCTCCCTATTAGGATTACTGATTGTCTTGGTCCTGACATTCGTCATGGTCACTCCTTTCAGGCCAAGGCACAGCTGCTTGTTGCATCATCTGACTGTCAGGACTGTCTTCCTCACTGAGTTCACTTCAGCTCGTGGCGTGAGTGAACACCAGGCTGTCTCGTGCAGCCCCCCCACATCACCTTTCTCCAGACAAACTAGTGTTTGCAGCCTTTTTGCCAAAGGTTGGGCCTCCTTTTAATGTTGAGCAGGCCATCATCCTCCTAACGTTCCTCGCACCGCCTCCCCTCTTGAAACGGATAGACTCCATCGGCTGGACCCCAAAAGATCATTCCGCTTTTACATTGGTCACATGAGAGACCACCAGGCGGATGATCAGCTTTTTGTGAGATTTTCTGAGCAAAGAAAAGTAAAGTGGTGCAGAAACTGACTTTCTTGAAGTGAATAGTCCTCTGCATTAAGATCTGCTACTCCTTGTCCCCAGCGGCCTCTGGAAGGTCTGAGGGCTCATAATGATTGAATGTATGTGTGGTTCTTTTTTATGATATGTTTTTTTCCAGGGTGCACGATTAGGAGATAGATTAGGTTGTTAGATATATATTTTGATATTGTATGATTTTATATAATCATGTTAATATTTGAATAAAATTACATATCTTTTGTATAGACATAGACTATCATTGTTTAGTGCTCTAGTGGATCTGAGAGTCTTTAGGTCTCTCATCCTTTGGGACCACTGGGATTCCATATCTGGCACCCAGGGGTTCCTTGGGACATTATTTCCTTTCTGAGGGCTCATTCCACCAGGGACAAGGGGTGCTATAATTGCAGGCGGAGTTCCTGTTCTTGACATCTGGCAAGCTGTGACATGGGCATCAGTGCACACGTTCAAGTGACGTTTTACTGCCTTGGCAGCCTGCTGTGATAAGAAGCGCATTTTGTCCGTTTGGTCCTGCAGGTCGTTTTGGCCCGAGGACACTTCACAGACTCTCCACCTAGGGGAAGTACTGATTTGGTACCTGTTGTACAGGCGAGGAGCCTGCGGTTAGACATAGCTATCAGAAGAACAAGTTACTTACCTTTGGTAATGCTCTTTCTGGTGGATGCTCCTATTTAGGTGAAGATTGCTCACCACCCTCCAGCACCCCTGTTCTTGGGAGTGGCCTCTCTTTACAATATAAAAAGGTCCCAAACTAGAGGTGTGCACAGTGGTAGCGGCAATTTTGTACTTGGCGTCCAAAGGCATAAAAAGAGTCAAGCCAAAGACTGGCATCGGAGAGCAGGTATGGCGTCTTCGTATGCAGAGCACCGCCAAGCAGCTTGTAGGAGCATGGCTGTGAAAACATCTGGATTCAGCCTGGCGTCTGGGGGATAATCTACGGGTGAGGATTCTGTGGGTGGATAGAATATCCACCAGAATTAGCGTTACCGAAGGTAAGTTTCTTGTTCGTCACAGTTCCACCACCAAGTTCAGAGTAAGATCACAGTGTGGCCAAATGTTAAGCCGTGTTCTGTAGCAAACAAAGGGCACTACTGGAAGTGCAATGGAAACATTACTTAAATCCACCAGTGGACTCTGTCAGTCTCTTTAGTTGGTTACGTCTCTCTCATTCCAGGCCCCATTCATCAGCTCTGGTTCGCTCCAGGCAGCTCATCTAAATCGTCCAATCTGATTTATTCCAATTTTGTATCTAATTTGTCTAATCTATCATATTCAACGCGCTTTATCTAATTCATCTAATCAACTGTAATCTAATTATTAAGTGCGTTGCATATCTCCAGTAAAATCTGTCTCCTGCCCAACCTAATCTGTCAATATCTTCCTTTAAGAATGAGTGTTGGGACTGTTGCGTTTTACTTATTCAGTCCATCACGCTCTTCACTTTCACCTTCTGAACTTACAAAGTCTTGACAACAGATATATTGGTATTTTAGTATTTTTTTTTTTCTGCGAAGTAAATAGTTTGCTCTTTCACCAAAAACTTAGACTGTGTCAACAGGGAGTGTTCCCCTCAGATTGGGTATGAACACATTGATATGAAATTTCTTAATAAATAAACTCTAACATATGCTTCAGAGCTTCAAAGTGACGTCATGTCATAAGGAACCCTTTGAACTTTTCAACAATCTGAGAAGAATGAAAACCTTACACTGGGAATACTCAAATTAATCTCAGCCACTGATAATTATTCTGACTTTCATTCCAGTTCATCGTTTTTTTTTTTTTTTTGCTCCCTGTCACTTGAGTGAAGAAGCAATTGTATGCAAATCAGTCTTGGGCCTGCACCAATGGGAGCAAGGTTGCCTGAATTGCTAGTTTATGTCCCATCTGGAAGGCCCACACAGGCAACCAAGCCTATTGGCCCTGCTGGGTCTCTCCGTCTGCAGGGAAACCACAATATCTATTTAATATTTTTATATCATTGCTATTCCGAGTGCTACCCCTTTTTAAGTAAGTTCTATTAAGTGTGCCTCTGTTTTTCTACCCAACCCTCTTCAGACAAGAAAAGGGCTGAAGTTTGTAGTGAAGTAGGAACTTTCTAAAAACTTCTGAATGAAATCCTAAATTAATATAGTGAAGTGGGAAATGGTGAGCTCATACAAAGCCTGCCTAGTGTGGTTTGGGGGGTTCTTTGGCTGAGTTAGTTCAGAAAGATAGAATGTTGACCATGCTAATAAAAGTGTTATTGTCCGATGGATCATTAGACCCATGTGGAAAGGGACCCCAGAGAGGCGACTGCGCTGAGAGCAAATAGAAGGGGGCAGCCTATCTCCATGTCTCTTGAGGTAGAAGTGATACTGTGGTAGGAGCCAAGCGGCTGGTACTCTGTGACCCTACTGAGTAAGGCAGAAGTGCTAATGTCCTAGCACCCAACCAGCTTCGGCCTCGATTGTCCATCGATTGAAAGCGATGATAGTGTTAGGACTCAACCTGCTGTGGCCTTGTGTGCGCTCACATTGAAAGATGCCACTATGCTGCTTGTCGTTAAATGAGACGATGATGGTGCTCAACCAGCTTCTGCCTTGATTGGCCATTGATTGAAAGCAAAGGTACAGTGATGGGGCTTAGCCAGCTTCGGCATCGATTACCCATCGATTGAAAGCGATGATCCAGTGATAGGACTCAACCTGCTGTGGCCTTGTGCGTACACATTGAAAGAGGCCCCCGTGGTGCATTGAACTTAGTGATACGAGGGTAGGACTCAACCAGCTTGAGCCTTGATTGTCCATTGATTGAAAGCAATGATACGGTGGTAGGGCTTAACCAGCTTCGGCCTCGATTACCCATCGATTGAAAGCGATGATAGTGGTAGAACTCAAACTACTGTGGCCTTGTGTGCCTACACATTGAAAGATGCCACAGTGTTGCATGGAGTCACGTGATACGATGATAGCACTCAACCAGCTTCAGCCTTGATTGTCCGTTGATTGAGAGCAGTGCTCAGGCGGTAGGACTCAGCCTGCTGGGGTGTTGTGTGTGCACACTTTGAAAGATGCCAGCATGCTGCATGAAGGTAAGTGATTATATGATAGGACTCAACCATCCTTGGCCTTGATTGTACATTGATTGAAAACTGTGACCCTAAGGTGTCCAGTAAAAGTGATACGATGATAGAACTCAACTGGCAGTGGCATTCTGTGCCTTAAAAACACGGACCCCTGGCGTTCAGATAAAAATGAAATGGCGAGAGGACCCAGTCACTTGCAGCCTTCTGTGGCCACATATTGAAAACTGCATCTGTGCTGTGTAGGGCCTAAGTTGCATCTGTGCTGCGTGGAGGTAGAAGTGATACGATGGTAGGGCCCAGTCCCTTTGTGGGTAGCTTTGTCCATTGATTGGAAACTGTGTCCTACCAGGTGAAGCGAAAGCGATACCATTGATGGGACCGAACCCGCTGTGGTCTTCTTCGTCTATTGATTGAAATTTGTGACCTCCCAGGCAAGCTGTTTGAATCTAACCGCTTGCTGCATAGTGAGAACTGCAATTGTTCTTGGTGGAGATAAAAATAATATTGTGATAGGGCCGAAACATTTGCGGCCTTAAGTGGGCACTTATTGAAAGCCTGCCTGATGGGGGTCAGATTTGGATATAAGAAGCTGGTGTAGAAATGATATGCTGATATCGAAACTGCTGCAGCGTACTGTGGCTTTTGCTGCATGTACCCCATATCGACCCCCGCCAGGTGATCGCAGCACTGACAAACTGATTCTCCTAGTAGCAGTGGGCCACTTAAGCAGTTCCACCACTCCTGGCAGCCAGCGCCCTGGTACTGGCACCCGGAACCCTGGGGTGCACCTGACCAGGTCGCGCATCACCGCAAGAGCGCGCGCCCTCCCCGCTGCAGGCCTCCATTGGGTGCCATTCCATTAGCATTGCGGTGCGCTCGGAAGCCTGGGGCGCTCCTTCGCGCCTTATGTTTTACAGGAAGTTCCGCACTTCCAAGTGACACCGTTGCACCAGGCAAGAGCCGGGGTGGAGGGAGACGTTCCCCTCCTGACACACTATGCAGATTACTCCGCGCCTGGCCCTGCCTGGCTGTGATTGGCCGGAAGGCCTGGGACAGGTGGCTGCTGATCCCGGCAGCAAACACCTCCTCTTGTTTCCTCCTCGCTTGGGAGGTGTCTCTTTAGGAGGCTGCCTTCTGCCAATTAATGTATATTAGCAGAGACTCCCACTGTTTTTGTTTTGTTTTGCTTTGCACAGCCCCCTGCTGCTGTTGATTGCACCTAGATCTGCCACTGATTGGAGCTGTTAAAAGGCAGAGCTTGTGTGTATATATTACTGCTGAACTTCGGGGTCCCTGGAGGATGGCGCAGGCCTCTTCTGATTGGCCCAGGAGGGGCTTCGAGGGCTGCTGGGCCTCTCCCCTCCCATCTGCCCCTGGTCTGCTGCGGCTCTGTTGGATTGCAAAGCGCTTGATGCGGTGTGTGCTCCTCGGCAGCTGTGGAGCAGAGACCGGCCAATGAGGGAGCTGTCCTGGGGGAGACCAGTGAGCTGTCCTGGGGGAGACCAGTGAGCTGTCCCGGGGACAATCAATGAGCTATACCGGGGGCGGATCGATGAGCTATACCGGGGGGATCGATGAGCTATACCAGGGGCAATCAATGAGCTATACCGGGGGCGATCAGTGAACTTAATGAGGGCAATTGGAGAGCTGTTGTGGGGGCAGTCGGAGATATTCTGTGGCACTCGGACCTTTACTCGGTCAGTCAGACCTATGATGAGTTGTCAATGAGCTATTCTGCAACATGAGAGTAACGCTGGGGCAATTAGTAAAACTGGGGCAAATGGTGACTGATACTGAGGGCAATGGGAGAGGAATACTAGGGCAATCAGTGAAGATCACAAGGAGAAGGGCATGTTCTGTACTAAGGCAATCAGGGAACTGTATTGGGACAGTCAGTGAGCTATACTGGGACAATCTGTGAAGCAATATGCGACAATCAGTGAGCTATACTGGAGTCAGTGAGCTATACTGGGACAATCTGTGAAGCAATATGCGACAATCAGTGAGCTATACTTCGGCAATCACAAAGCATACTGCTGCAATCAGTGACCTATAATGGGATAATCGGTGAGCTATACTTGGTCAATCAGTGAGCTATACTGGAGAAATCAGTGAGCTATACTGGGGAAATCAGTGAGCTATACTGGGGAAATAAGTGAGCTATACTGGGACAGTCAGTGAGCTATACCGAGACAATCACTAAAGCATACTGCTGAAATCTGTGAGCTATACTAGGGAAATCAGAGAGCTATACTGGGACAGGCAGCAAAGCAATGTTTCGCAATCAGTGAGCGGCAGTCGGTGAAGCAATATGTGGGAATCAGTGAGACATACTGGATCAATCACTAAAGCATACTGCTGTAATCAGTGAGTTATAATGGGATAATCTGAGCTACACTGGGACAATCAGTGAGCTATACTGGGACAATAGGCAAAGCAACGGGCAATCAGTGAGGTGTAGTGGGGGTAATCAGTGAGCTGTACTGGAGGAATCAGTGAGCTATACTGGGACAATTGGTAATGCTATATGTTGCGATCAATGAGCTATAATGGGGTAAGCAGTGAGCTGTACTGGGGCAATCAAAAGCATACTGCTGCAATCAGTGAGCTATAGTTGGATAATCAGTGAGCTACACTGGGGAAATCAATGAGCTATACTGGGACAATCACTGAGCTATACCGGGGAAATCAGTGAGCTATACTGACACAATTGGTAATGCATTATGCGGCAATCCGTGCGCTATGTTGGGGTAATCAATGAGCTATACTGGGACAATCACTAAAACAAACTGCTGTACTCAGTGAGCTACACTGGGACAATCAGTGAGCTATACTGGGAGAATCAGTGAGCTGTACTGGGAGAATCAGTGAGCTGTACTGGGAGAATCAGTGAGCTGTACTGGGAGAATCAGTGAGCTGTACTGGGAGAATCAGTGAGCTGTACTGGGAGAATCAGTGAGCTGTACTGGGAGAATCAGTGAGCTGTACTGGGAGAATCAGTGAGCTGTACTGGGAGAATCAGTGAGCTGTACTGGGAGAATCAGTGAGCTATACTAGGGCAATTGGTAAAGCTATATGTGACAACCAGTGAGCTATACTGGGGTAATCATTGAGATATACTGGAGCAATCACTAAAGCATAGTGCTGTAATCTGTGAGCTATTATGAGATAATCAGTGAGCTATACTGGAGGAATCACGGAGCTATACTGGAGGAATCACGGAGCTATACTGGGGAAATCAGTGAGCTATACTGGGACAATCAGTGAGCTATACTGGGACAATTGGTAAAGCTATATGTTGCAACCAGTGAGCTATAATGGGGTAACTAGTGAGCTATAATGGGGTAACTAGTGAGCTATAATGGGGTAACTAGTGAGCTATAATGGGGTAACCAGTGAGCTATAATGGGGGTAACTAGTGAGCTATAATGGGGTAACCAGTGAGCTATAATGGGGTAACCAGTGAGCTATACTGGGGTAACTAGTGAGCTATACTGGGGTAACTAGTGAGCTATACTGGGGCAATCATAAAGCATACTGCTGCAATCAGTGAGCTATAATGGGATAATCCGTGAGCTATATGAGGGAAATCAGTGAGCTATACTGACACAATCGGTAATGCAAGATGCGGCAATTCGTGAGCTATATTGGGGTAATCAGTGAGCTATACTGGGACAATCAGTAAAACATACTGCTGTAATCAGTGAGCTATACTGGGGAAATCAGTGAGCTATACTGGGACAATTGGTAAAGCAATATGCGGCAATCAGTGAGCTATACTGGGGAAATCAGTGAGCTATAGTGGGACTGTCAGTGAGCTATACTGAGACAATCACTAAAGCATATTGCTGTAGTCAGTGAGCTATAATGGGACAATCAGTGAGCCATACTGGGACAACCAGTGAGCCATACTGGGACAACCAGTGAGCCATACTGGGACAGTCGATAAAGCAATGTGCGGCAATCAGTGAGCTATACTGGGACAATCCAGTGAGCTATACTGGGACAATCCAGTGAGCTATACTGGGACAATCCAGTGAGCTATACTGGGACAATCCAGTGAGCTATACTGGGACAATCAGTGAGCTATACTGGGACAACCAGTGAGCCATACTGGTACAGTCGATAAAGCAAGGTGCGGCAATCAGTGAGCTATACTGGGACAATCCAGTGAGCTATACTGGGACAATCCAGTGAGCTATACTGGGACAATCCAGTGAGCTATACTGGGACAATCCAGTGAGCTATACTGGGGAAGTCAGTGAGCTATACTGGGACAATCAGTGAGCTATACTGGGACAATAGGTAAAGCAATATGCAACAATCTGTGAGCTATACTGGGACAGTCATTAAAGCATACTGCTGTGTGCAATGAGCTATAATGGGGTGATCAGTGAGCTATACTGGCGCAATCAGCGAAAATCACAGGAAGCAGGTAACGAAATGTACTGAGGAAATTAATGAGTCATATTGGGAGAGTGAATGAACTGTAGGCGGGGTAATCGGTGAGATATGCAAGGTCAGTCCTTGAGTTGGAATGTGGAAGTCGGTGAGTTCTACTGGGGTGGTCGGCGCGGTGCTGATGCCACCCCGAGGGCTGTGCCACTACCCATCATCGAGGCGCAACCTTGGGGCACTAAAGGGTGAGCTGGGTGGCGGTGGTGCTGATGGCACCCTTAGGGCTGTGCCACTATCCATCATTGAGGCGCTACATTGGGGCACTCTAGGGTGAGCTGGGTGGCGGCCGTGCTGATGCCACCCCCAGGGCTGTGCCACTACCCATCATCGAGGCGCTACGTTGGGGCACTCTAGGGTGAGCTAGGTGGCGGTGGTGCTGATGCCACCCCTATCATCGAGGCGCAACGTTGGGGCACTAAAGGGTGAGCTGGGTGGCGGTGGTGCTGATGGCACCCTTAGGGCTGTGCCACTATCCATCATTGAGGCGCTACATTGGGGCACTCTAGGGTGAGCTGGGTGGTGGCGGTGCTGATGCCACCCCCAGGGCTGTGCCACTACCCATCATCGAGGCGCTACGTTGGGGCACTCTAGGGTGAGCTGGGTGGCGTGGTGCTGATGCCACCCCTAGGGCTGTGCCACCCCCATCATCGAGGCGCTACGTTGGGGCACTCAAGGGTGAGCTTTGCTGGGCGGTCCTAGTCATGTACTTGGCTCGATGGAAACATTGTATTTCCGTGTAAACATGAGTGAACTGCACTTGCCGCGTGTAACCCGCCTCATGCTGCATATTCTATACATTTTTATGTGCATAGGCCAGACTGTTCAGAGTTATTGAAGTCGCTACACGGGGATGAAATGTAGCGCCTGGCACTTACAGCAGTGGCCTTGTCACCATTCAGCAGTTTGTTACTGTTTTCCTGCATTTTTAGTGGGCACTGTCCTGTCCAGGCCGTGTGAGCACCCCCAGCTGATGGACCGGGCTAAGAACCTTTGCCTGTAGCAAGAAACGAATGTCTTAAATGCTGAAGGTAATTCAGGGAAGGTGGCCGCCTCCGCCTCCCATCCTGTCGATCCCGGCAGGCTGAGTGCCTTTACCCTGGGTAATTGTCACGCCTGTTATTTAGACTGCTTGGGAGTGGCAGGCATCGGATATGAGGCGCTCCACAACATCTACTTAGTATTGTCATGATGGAGTGAACATGCGCGAAATCCGAAGGCAGGTCTTTGAGGTGCCGGCACTCCATGATTAGAGACGTGTACATACAGGCTTGTTTTCTGCTCAGTGAGACGTTTTTACATCTCTACTTCAGTTTTGGAATTAGGACAGCAAATAAAATAAGCTGTTCTTTGCTTCTTTGGCCCCTAAATACGGTAATCAGTAACTGAATGGTGACCAGTTATCCTGTGCAGAGGGCCTATCACTGCACAGCAGCACACGAAGCCGGCATAGAGGGGCTGCTCTCAACTGGATCACATCCTTCCGTCAAAACAGAACAAATGTCATCCATGCCCCCCCACCCCCCACTCTCGTCCAAACCCTACTTCACAAAAGCAGGGCTCCCTCAAGGCTCAGTCGTCTCACCCATGCTTTTCAACATGTACGTGATGTCATTACCGGCAATGATCAACGAATTTCAGCTCAAGGGCTACAACTATGCAGATGACACACAAATACTCTTTAAACTGGAAAGCCCCAAAGCCATTGGAAACTCACAAATCTTCAGTTGCCTCAGAGCTGTTGATCAGTGGATGACATGGAGCCATCTCAAACTGAATGCTTCCAAAACACAAATGCTCACATGTGGCAATTGGAAAAATTATAACCCACTGTGCACCTGGCCTGACAATCCGGGACCACCTCCTAAAGAATCTAAGGAAGTAAGAAACCTTGGAATTCCTATGGACCCCAAGTTAATAAGGAATACTCAAGTGGACAAATTAGCAAGATCAAGCTTCATCACCATGAAAACTCTGCACCGTATCTTCCCCCACCTCGGATTTCCACACAAGGTGCAGGCTATTACCTCTTGTACTATCTAAACTAGATTACGGCAATGGCCTCTACCATGAATCATCTCATTCAGAACTCAGCTGCCAGACTACTCCTACATGTAAAGCCACGAGCCCACATCTTCCCTGTCTTGGGGGCCCTGCATTGGTTACTGCTTGCCAGAAGATGCACCTTCAAGCTGCGTTGTATCACCCACAAACCAATATAGAACAGGACCACTTCTCATCAGAAGTAAAATCACCAAATGCATTCAACAAAGAAACCCCCGCTCAAGATTGGCACCCCACCTCGAAACACCACCATACAAGAAAAAGACAATTGGTGGTACATCTTTTTCTGTTCAGTCGGCCAAACTATGGAATTCATTATCCCCAAACATAAGATCCAGGGATAACTCTTATTTTCAGAAGACTACTCAAGAGTTGACTCTTACCCACATAACCACCATATTCAAACAGATCTGGACTGCATAGCCCTGTGTATGCAAACATTTGTAATTGTATTATATGTATATAGATATATGTATATAGATATGTGTATTTCTTTGTACAAATATGTCTAATAACTATATTATCCTAAAATATATACATACTCTTTAGGCCTGTTTAACAAATGTATATTTTACTTACTGTGAAAGTATGTATATATATTTATATATCAGCGCAATTTGGTCACTTTGATTTGGCACGCTCTCTCTGCCGGTGCAAACGTGGGAGGTGCGACTAAGCCTCCAAACGGAATCACCCTAGCTACAGCAGGAACATCAAACTCCAGAAAGTGTTTTTCAGTCAATTACTTTATATAATTGTACGCATAACATGTTCATAGGTCACTGCATAGTTTCTATATAAGTTGTTTGATTAGATGCTTATAAGTCTGTTATTTTATCAGAATTGGTGAATATGTTGAAATATTGAGGAAATACAAAATGTTATAAAAGTACACAAATAAATTAACTTCAAACATTGCACCTCTTGAAAGTCTGTGTTTATATGAGACAACATTAAATTTCAATATGTTATATTCCTTACACATATGTTCCCTTACTATGTAATCATATGTATTTCTTTGGTCCTACTGCACAAGAGAAAAAAGAATACTCTGTCCAAAGCTTTACTCTGTCTCACCATCACCCTATACCTTTCAATCTATCCACTATCTCCACTCTGACTCATTTCTCAAACCATTCTACTACTGTGATCTCCTAAATCACCCTTCCTAGACTCTTCCCTCCTGGCTCACCCCAAGCCCTACTTTAACACTGTGAGCGCACAAACAACCCTACTAGATTCTCCCTCATTTATCTCTCCTTTGATTCATCCCAAACCCCATTTACTACTATGATCGCCCTATTCTCTTTCTACAGACTGTTCCCTCCTCCGTCTCCTCTTTACTCGCCTCAAACCTCATCTTACTACTATGATCTCCCATTTAACACTTCTGGATTCTTCCCCCCTCTATCCCTCCATTATTCTATTCAATCCAACTAACAGACTCGCATGTCCCTGCTCAAAATAACTCATATTGTCCCCATACTAATACTCATACTGTACTCATATTCTCCTGTATTAATCCACCACTAATCCTTTTGGGTTCCGGAGTAGTGAGCTACTCGCCGAAACGCACTTCAGTGCCTCATCAAGGGTAGTAAGTGCTATATAAATAGAATTACAGTTGCACGTGGCAGATTTGAGTTGTATGATCTAGAAACATTTGTTTTTTGCTAAAATCTGCTCATTATGCAGCAGGTGATCATGTATTATGTGGGAAGTGCGGCCCATCCATAATTATGCGGAAAATGCAGCAGCCACAGAAATGCATGAATCTAGTGGCCCTGGTTATGTTACAGAAATCAATGCGCTATACTGGGACGGCCAGTTGGCTGTACCTGGCCAATGAGTGACCTCTGTCCGATAACTGTATTAAATGACATGCCAGACGATACCAGTCAGTCATTGAGATCTTTTGGTACAGTCAGTGGGCCATGTCAGTCAGTTGTTCAGCATTTCTGGGACAGTCAGTGGGCCTTGATCATTGTTACGCCACCCCGGGACAGTGATGTCGCTGTGGGATAATCAGTGAGTGGCTGTACCTAACGCACTAGGTAGGTGTTTTGGGGCATTGTGTGTATAGACTCGGTGAATTAATGGGCTGGAGTTGGTAATCTGTGTGCCCTACTGTGGTATCCTGAGTTATCCTGGGACACAACAAAGTCTACTATAGTGACGGAAAGTGGGGACAATGAATAGCTCTGCATTGGGGCAGTGGGCCGGCTCTACTGCTCGTCTAGGAGCTGTGATGGGAAACAAGAGCCAGCAGGATGGCTCAGCGAGTTAACGCTCGCCGCTGACATTTGTGATGTTCTGCATGCACCACACCAAATTCCCTCAAGGCAACCCCTCCCTCCAAGATCCTTATACTGAGTATCATTGCAATGGGAGGCACCAATTCTAGTTACTTACAGCTCCTGGGGGAGGCAGAAGTGTGCCATGAATACACAATACCCAGTTTATCATTCTCATTATCATCATTGGTGGTATTAACGTTGTCGCTGCCCTGTGTGCAGTACTGTTTCTTGTCCGTGCCTCTGCTGAGGCAGTCTGTGTGCAGTGTTGAGGCCTCTAAAGTGTTGTACTGGGCGAGTCAGTGTGTAGTTCTGGGACAGAAGTTATGATATTCAGCAGCATTTAAATATGCCACAGACTGGCACATAATGTCATGATCAGTGCTTGAAATGGAGAAATAGAAGTGCAGGTACTCTGTATCAGAGTACCTTCTTGATTCTGAGAAGTGCTGGTACTCTCCAATGAAAAGTATTACATTTTTCTTGAGAGGTGCAGGTACTCTCCGTCGCAAAATAAAAAAGTACCGGACAGTACTGGCCCATTTAAAGCACTGGTCATGATCTGGTAGTGAAGCCACACTAAGGCAGTTAATAAGTTATAAGGGGGTAATGGGGTAATAGTGCTGGTGCAAACGATTATCCGCAGATACCAAAATTGTGACAAACTGTTCTTGGGCAGTTAGCGCTGCTTGCAGGTTCAATCGATGAGCCATACTGGGATATTCAGTGGGCTATAGCATGGCAACCAAAATAAATATATTGAACCGCTTAGTGTGCCAAGCTTGGGTACTTGTCATGAACGAGGCTAACTGAGGTAGTTATGGTCACTCTGAGGCAGTCGTTCAGCCACCCTGAGGCTCTGAGTGAGCTACACGTCCACTATCGGTGTGATCCATGGACTTACAGAGTCAACCAGTAGTCTCTGTGGGGATCAGGTCCCAGGCCCAGCTCTCCCCATGCTACTGCATCGCTCTTGTCCCTCTCTTTGCCCCCCCCACACCTTTTCCCTAGTTTTTACTGCTGTCGCCTTGCTTCTTCCATAATTGCTTGTGTGCCTTCTCCTTGCTTTTCCCTCGTTCTCACTGCTTTCTCCTTGCTCCCCTACCCTATTTTTGGTGCGGCTTCCCCGTGCAACACAGGACCATCACCTCACTTCCGGAATTCCGAAGAGCCCTCAAGACCTTACTGTTCCAATGAGCCTCCGGGACCTATAAGCGCCTGGATACCCTTTTGAGTGATTAGCCGCACTTCATAAATCCTGTTTGATTGATTGAACATCACTAAACAAAGCTGAGTATGATGTCAGAGAGCAGGGTCTGGACATAAGTGACCTTTAATGAGGCAATTATAGAAAATATATGGGGTCAACATTGAGGAGATCATTGAGCTACAGTGAATGGTCATTGAACCCCAAGGTGTACACCCGCACCAGGCTAACCAAGGAGTTGAGTTGGGCAATGAACGAGCAACCACTAAGCTTCCAGTGGCCCTTGTTATCCTGTAGTGGACACAGACAGGCACCTAGGGTAACCAAAATGCCAGTGCAAGGGCAGCAAGAGTTCAGATACTGAAGCAATCAAGCAGAAGGTACTAAAGCTTGATCTTGTGATGCTTACAAAGGTAAGACTCTGTGAAGCATTAAAGCCCATCATGGACCTACCTTCGCCTCCAGACTATTATATTTTATGCTTCGATATCGTGGAAAACATTGGTGGTGGAGTTGCACTTACCGCAACCCTCCACCCTGGCGTCTAGTATCCTCTTCTCACATTTCAGCATCTAACTGTTGACATTTAGCTCATTGCCTCTTGGTGGCCAGATTGCACATTATTTTCACACCTGTAGTGACAAAAACTCATTCATTAAACAATGCGTAGAACACATCACCATCCAACTTGGCCTGTCCATCCACAACTGTATCTTTGTTGAAGGTTTCAGCTTAAGGTGCATAAAGTTGAATGATCGCACATGCGTCTTCATCACCTTCTCCTTGCCGGAAAGTGATCCAACATTACCTAAAAGTGACCACGCAAGAGCGTACTAGTGCGAGTCTCAGTCCAAGACCCACTCATTGTGGACTGGTGCAACTGACACCAAATCCCTTACTTCATAAAGTTCTGTAAATCTACCACTGTTGGCCAACCTAAGAATCCCAACCAACGGTTTCAAGGTTTTAAGATCAAGAATGTTAATCCCACTGAGCTATCCTTGGGATTGGCCTTTTACTTTCTTTTTGACCTGCTGATGTGGATGTGAATGCCACTAACAACTTGTTTAATGATGCTTTATCTGGGGCCATCAACAATACTGCTCCGCTTAGAGAAAAAGAGAATTAAAAACAAACAGTTTGCACCCTAGTACGCTGAAGAATGCAACTACGAAAATATACTGTTGCATTCTCCAAATGATTGTGTAGCCTCAAACCTTTTGAGGAGATGTCATAAGACCTTTGGACAGCCACGGCCAGAAGCGATAATATAAAGCATATCCTAGAATCAAAGTACTCGTTCTCGAGATCCCAAATCGATGACGGCCAACTAATCCACCACCTCCACCAACATTACTGAGTCCACAAAGAGACAGAAGGATTCTTTCATTCATTTCACCAAGACTAGGATGAGGGCCTTACTGACCTTGGTGCTGCTGCACCTACTGCAGCACTCGTATGTGTGGCCCTGTCTGCCAGGTGCTTGTGTTTCACTTCTGCCTGTCCCTCCCTTCCATGCTCCTATCCAGTCTCTTTGAAATGTTAGTTGAGATCCTTAGGCCCTTGTTAGAGGGGTGAGAGGGCTGTGAGCCTGGTTCACCATCAAAAAGAATCAAATCTTCATTTTCATCTTTTTATTGCTCTGAGAAGTAGCTTGGATCAGGGGAATGTGGGGGAGCCTGGGCAGCCCCCATCATCTTCTCTGCCTATCCCAGGAGTCATTCATGATGGTGAAACTGCTGAGATCTTTGAAGTATGAAGTCATGGAAGAGGCAGTGCCTGCTCTGTGCCTTTGACCTCAAGCATGCTTGCTCTGTGCATCATGGTCTCCAGGATGCCATCTTTATCCTCGCCAGGGGCTGCCGGGGTGATGGAGTGGGGTGGACTGGCTCCGGTCATTGGATCTCATGCCACCAGCTTCCACACTCTCATTTTAGGCTCATCATTGGGTGTTGCTGAGGCTACCTAGGGCAGGGCATTGAAGAGGATTCTTTCTGGAGAAGAGATCTGACATTTACTTCCGCCCTTTGGAGGAAGTTGAAGTTACACAGGCGATGGCTGACCGCGAAGGATATCTTGTGAATGCCTGCTTCCTCCTTAATAGAAGGTGTTGCGGTTATGCTGCCAGGGCAGTGGGGGTGGCAGCCTCATTTTGAACCAGAGATCTCTTATGTATCTTTTTTTAAAATTGTTGCAGGATGTTGACATTACTCATTCTGGAGATCTCAACGATTCCTGCTTTATCCTTAATGGAGGAGGTCATTGTTATACTGCTGAGGAAGGTGGTGCATAGTGGATCTCAAGGATGCTACTTCCTCACTGGGTGGTGCTGAGGCCACAAGTTGGAGGGGAGAGGCGAAACGAATATTACCCGGGGGAGGGCAGGGCTGATTTTGCAACTTGAAACTCAAGGACACCTGCTTCTACATTTGCCTTCGGGGTCTTCACTGAAAGTTGCTGAGTTGCTTGCAGTCGGCTCCTACTATCAATACTAAGCTCTTCTCTTCGGTCAGTGTTCACCCAGCAAGGGTCTTCTCCAGTGTTAAGGCACTGTTGGCATCCTCTGGGATCTTCATTAACAGACTGTCTGCAGAGCCCTGCCGTGTCAGCTGGTGGCTGATGTATCCCTTTGGAGAAACTTGAGACTCAGGCAGGTAGTGAGATTGCTGCTTGACCTGGGTCTCTGCATTAGAGCCCAGTATTCTCTTATTCCCTATCTTTATCCGACTTCCCAAGGGACCTCTTCAGAGCCCAAGTATTCTCTTATTCCCTATCGGTATCTGACTTCCAAAGGGACCTCTCAGTAGCCCAAGTATTCTCTTATTCCCTATCGGTATCCGACTTCCAAAGGGACCTCTCAGGAGCCCAAGTATTCTCTTCTTCCCTATCGGTATCCGACTTCCAAAGGGACCGCTCAGGAGCCCAAGTATTCTTTTATTCCCTATCTGTATCCGATTTCCAAAGGGACCTCTCAGTAGCCCAAGTATTCTCTTATTCCCTATCGGTATCCGACTTCCAAAGGGACCTCTCAGGAGCCCAAGTATTCTCTTCTTCCCTATCGGTATCAGACTTCCAAAGGGACCGCTCAGGAGCCCAAGTATTCTCTTATTCCCTATCGGTATCCGACTTCCCAAGGGACCTCTCAGGAGCCCAAGTATTCTCTTCTTCCCTATCGGTATCCGACTTCCCAAGGGACCTCTCAGGAGCCCAAGTATTCTCTTCTTCCCTATTGGTATCCGACTTCCCAAGGTATTCTCTTATTCCCTATCGGTATCCGACTTCCAAAGGGACCTCTTCAGAGCCCACGTATTCTCTTATTCCCTATCGGTATCCGACTTCCCAAGGGACCTCTTCAGAGCCCACGTATTCTCTTATTCCCTATCGGTATCCGACTTCCCAAGGGACCTCTTCAGAGCCCATGTATTCTCTTGTTCCCTATCGGTATCCTACTTCCCAAGGGACCTCTCAGGAGCCCAAGTATTCTCTTATTCCTTATCGGTATGCGACTTCCCAAGGGACCTCTCAGGGGCCCAAGTATTCTCTTATTCCCTGTCGGTATCCGACTTCCCAAGGGACCTCTCAGGAGCCCAAGTATTCTCTTATTCCCTGTCGGTATCCGACTTCCCAAGGGACCTCTTCGGATACAGCTAAGGATTGGGCCCTTCTAGGAGGCTTTTGTGTGTGTGTGGGGGGGTGGGGGGGGGGGGCAGTGGGGCATGTTCCCCCAGTTTAAGGGCTTGTCTAGCAACTTAGCATGGTGGGGGACAGAGAACTCCAATTCGACTGAGACATTGAAATGGCTCATGACCAAAAACATTTTCCTGCTGCTCTCCTCTCCCCTTCCAGTGAATGCAGTTGTTTCTGGGGTTTCTGTTGCACACCAGAGTCTGAACCGTTACGTGCTACGTTTTTGGTATTGCACTCTGGTCTGTGTATACGTTTTTGGGATTGCATTCTGGTCTGTGTATAGGTTTTTGGGATTGCGCTCTGGTCTGTGTATAGGTTTTTGGGATTGCGCTCTGGTCTGTGTATAGGTTTTTGGTATATTGCACTCTGGTCTGTGTATACGTTTTTGATATATTGCACTCTGGTCTGTGTATACGTTTTTGGTATATTGCACTCTGGTCTGTGTATACGTTTTTGGGATTGCATTCTGGTCTGCGTATAGGTTTTTGGTATTGCGCTCTGGTCTGTGTATAGGTTTTTGGTATATTGCACTCTGGTCTGTGTATAGGTTTTTGGTATATTGCACTCTGGTCTGTGTATACATTTTTGGGATTACACTCTGGTCTGTGTATACGTTTTTGGTATTGCACTCTGGTCTGTGTATAGGTTTTTGGTATTGCACTCTGGTCTGTGTATACGTTTGTGGTATTGCACTCTGGTCTGTGTATACGTTTTTGGTATATTGCACTCTGGTCTGTGTATAGGTTTTTGGGATTGCATTCTGGTCTGTGTATAGGTTTTTGGTATATTGCACTCTGGTCTGTGTATACATTTTTGGGATTACACTCTGGTCTGTGTATACATTTTTGGTATTGCGCTCTGGTCTGTGTATACGTTTGTGGTATTGCACTCTAGTCTGTGTATACGTTTGTGGTATTGCACTCTGGTCTGTGTATACGTTTGTGGTATTGCACTCTGGTCTGTGTATACGTTTGTGGTATTGCACTCTGGTCTGTGTATACGTTTTTGGGATTGCTCTCTGGTCTGTGTATACGTTTGTGGTATTGCACTCTGGTCTGTGTATACGTTTGTGGTATTGCACTCTGGTCTGTGTATACGTTTGTGGTATTGCACTCTGGTCTGTGTATACGTTTGTGGTATTGCACTCTGGTCTGTGTATACGTTCTTGGGATTACACTCTGGTCTGTGTATACATGTTTGGTATTGCGCTCTCGTCTGTATACGTTTTTGGTATTGCACTCTGGTCTGTGTATACGTTTTTGGGATTGCATTCTGGTCTGTGTATAGGTTTTTGGGATTGCGCTCTGGTCTGTGTATAGGTTTTTGGGATTGCGCTCTGGTCTGTGTATAGGTTTTTGGTATATTGCACTCTGGTCTGTGTATACGTTTTTGATATATTGCACTCTGGTCTGTGTATACGTTTTTGGTATTGCACTCTGGTCTGTGTATACATGTTTGGTATTGCGCTCTCGTCTGTATACGTTTTTGGTATTGCACTCTGGTCTGTGTATACGTTTTTGGGATTGCTCTCTGGTCTGTGTATACGTTTGTGGTATTGCACTCTGGTCTGTGTATACGTTTTTGGGATTGCTCTCTGGTCTGTGTATAAGTTTTTGGTATTCCATTCTGGCCTGTGTATACGTTTTTGGTATTGCACTCTGGTCTGTGTATACGTTTGTGGTATTGCATTCTGGCCTGTGTATACGTTTGTGGTATTGCGCTCTGGTCTGTGTATACGTTTGTGGTATTGCACTCTGGTCTGTGTATACGTTTTTGGTATTGCACTCTGGTCTGTGTATACGTTTGTGGTATTGCACTCTGGTCTGTGTATACGTTTGTGGTATTGCACTCTGGTCTGTGTATACGTTTGTGGTATTGCACTCTGGTCTGTGTATATGTTTGTGGTATTGCACTCTGGTCTGTGTATACGTTTGTGGTATTGCACTCTGGTCTGTGTATACGTTTGTGGGATTGCTCTCTGGTCTGTGTATACGTTTGTGGTATTGCACTCTGGTCTGTGTATACGTTTGTGGTATTGCACTCTGGTCTGTGTATACGTTTGTGGTATTGCACTCTGGTCTGTGTATACGTTTGTGGTATTGCACTCTGGTCTGTGTATACGTTTGTGGTATTGCACTCTGGTCTGTGTATACGTTTGTGGTATTGCACTCTGGTCTGTGTATACGTTCTTGGGATTACACTCTGGTCTGTGTATACATGTTTGGTATTGCGCTCTCGTCTGTATACGTTTTTGGTATTGCACTCTGGTCTGTGTATACGTTTTTGGGATTGCTCTCTGGTCTGTGTATACGTTTTTGGGATTGCTCTCTGGTCTGTGTATACGTTTTTGGGATTGCTCTCTGGTCTGTGTATACGTTTGTGGTATTGCACTCTGGTCTAGTATACGTTTTTGGGATTGCTCTCTGGTCTGTGTATACGTTTGTGGTATTGCACTCTGGTCTGTGTATACGTTCTTGGGATTGCACTCTGGTCTGTGTTTACATTTTTGGTATTGCGCTCTCGTCTGTGTATACGTTCTTGGGATTGCGCTCTCGTCTGTGTATACGTTTTTGGTATTGCGCTCTCGTCTGTGTATATGTTTGTGGTATTGCACCCTGGTCTGTGTATACGTTTGTGGTATTGCACCCTGGTCTGTGTATGGCTCTGTGTAGTTACCTGCAAGGTGTGGGGATGGCTGTTGGGTTCATCTGAGGAATGCCTGGCGAACTGAGCTCTTATGAGCCATGTCCTGCTGTGAGAGACTCCATGGTCTTAAAAGATCATGTCCACAGGGTGTGATCGAGTGGAGGGTCTCTATAGGAATGAGATTTTATGTATGTATAAAAAGGTACAAGGCAACACGAGTCTCAGTGGAGAGGGGTGGGGAGACTTATTTGGAAGTGGGTAAGACGTGATGAATTGGGGGGAATACAGTGGAGAAAATGGAGGCTCTCTGCGGGTGGGTCTGGTTTCCGCGGGGTTGGCCTGTAAGGAGGCGTTGCCTACAGAGATGGTTTGTCCTTTCCTGCAATGCAGGAGGGATGGAACTCTTGGACATTGACTGGTAATGCGTGTAATTCCTTTTGTACATAGGAGGACTGGCATTTACAGTGCTTGGCCAACAGTTGCTGTGGGTGCTGCCTGAAAGTGATGCAGGTGGACACAGTGAATGGAGTTCCTTGGGGGTTGAGGGATCATATCGCTCTTCCAAGGGTTTTGAGTCTGGCTTCTGTCTATAGGATGCTTTTTCATGTTGTCAGCTTCTGGTAGGAAGGGCTTCCTCTGCCTCGCAGAGTTGGATGGTGCCAGAAATGACCACGGGGTGAGAGCAGCCATTTCTAAACTTGAGGTGTGCTAGAAAGGTCTGCGAGAGCCACACAGAAAGATGATGGACAGATGCTGAACATTGTCAAACATTCTTCCCCCAGTCACAGATCTGGGTGAAATCCATTGGAATTTTTTGCTCACCATGCCCCCTCCGTTTGGACCCAGCCATATGCAAATCAGGCTTGACCCTGCTCACCACGGACTCAGTCCATCCCGAACTGCCAGGCCAGGTCCTCCCTGGACCGGAAACAAGCATCCTGGGACCGGTTTCGGGGTATCACCTCATCAGCCAGGCTGGCTTGAATCCAGTGCGCAGTGAGTTCAGTATCCCACCCATCATCGTTTTACGCTGCGAGAGCCGCCGTTTCTAAAAGTGTGGATATGTTAGTGCGCTGGAGGGCAGGTCTCAAACGCGTTATAACAACCTGTGCAGACTTCAGCTCCGGGGCCTTGTAATGCATAGCAGGACACAAGTGGAGTAGACTGAGTTCCGCCAGACGCTCCCCTTAGTGGAGGCCAGAAGATGCGGAGACGTCGGTCACCTCGTGGACCAGCACTGCAGCCTCTCGGACTTGTGAACACTGTGCCTGTGTCACATGGCCTCGGGTTCCTTTAAACCTCCTCCCAGTGCCCGCATTCACTTGGTGTGAGAGGCCCAGTGACAGGTGGTTTTTAAATCTCTGCCCTGACGAGTGACGATGAACTTCACACCACGACCCCTTCTGTCGCCCAGTGCTTTGAAGGTGAGTTAGTAACACCAGCAGAAAACAGGCATGCACCAACAGCAGGCTAGACTGTTTAAAAAAATACACCCAGAACATTCTGGTTACTCCTTAAATGCGGATAACATGTAGCCCTGATTTCCAGAGGTCAGGTTGGACTAAGGGCCAGATGTACCAAAGGATTTTACCCATTCTGTGTCTATGTGAAAAAGCTTTTGTTCATATGGCCCATAGTGCTCTAATTGTGATTTTTAAGCTTAATTACAAGTTGATATGATGAAAACATATATGTGATTTATAAAACGTTCAACTCAACGAGAAATGTTCTTTTCACATTTTAGCATAAGGATATTAACTTGTTTTTGTTAAACAGGCCCGTTCCATTATAAGTGAAGAATGTTATTACGGGAATGACGTTATTTGTCGTGACGTCACTTACTGTGACGTCGTTGTCACCTGCTAGTTACCCCTTTGCCGCTGCTTCTCGTGGGGGCTTGTGCCCTGATTGAGAGGCCTTCGCACCCCTCCGCCTCCGTGATGCTCTTTCGCTCGGCCTCTGCACAGGAGGGAGGTGCTTTAGAGAAGGTATCACCCCCGGCAGGCTCCATCCAGCAAGCTGCAAGTCTAGTTTAAAAAAGGTGAACGTTTTTCAAAATCCTACCTTTTTTAAAAATTCCTGACAAAAATGCTAATTTCCTTTTAAACAGCATTGAGATGAAACGAGCCGAAGCGCAGGAGTGTGTGAACGGGGGTGGGTGTGTCTGCGTGAAGGCCCGGTTGCCCAGATGTGTAGGTGCTTCTGTCTCCGCACAGCTGGGCACGCGGCTGCCCTCTCCGGGTCCGATCGCATCTCTTCCCTGGGTACAAACCACTCCAGTTTAGCCCCATCATTGATGTTTAGGAGGTTTGTTCATTATCAGTTGATTTGAGCTTAGCGCTGAAGATTAAATTGCAGCCACTCACCCCCAGATCTCACCCTTACACCTCCACGTCTGATGCCAACTTCATCCTAACAACTTCAGCACTTTATTAGAAAACTATTGAACATCAATTAATCAACCCATCAGGTGCATTTGTAAAGCGCTCGGCTGCTTCGGCAGAAGTGTCCCGGTGCTCAAAGCAGCGACTGTCAGGTCACCAAGGATCAATCCTGACCAAGACGCTAGGTTTTTAGCTCTTTTAGGGTCGAGCCTGCGTCGCATGCGCTTGCACATGCGTATCGCTTGCTGGACGCTGTAGTAGTTAAAAAAGGGCTCTGAGCCCCGTCCATGTCACGTCAGTGTCTTTCGTTGGTTCGTGGGCTTGCCTGTTAAAATCTGCTTGCTTTCATTAGTTGAAGGCATGTATACGTCATGCCTTTTCCTGTGGTTAGCCCTCCTCGAGCGCAGCGACCAGGTACTGAAAACTTACGAGGCTCACTCTTTTCCGTCCGGTTTGTGGACTACTTTTTCTCTTTTTTTCGCAGTGCGATCTCGCTTGGCAGAAGTCGAGCTCTTTGCATGACATCGACCCTGTTAGATAGTTAATTGCACTTTTGCCCGTTGTGTAGATAATTTTACTTTACTTTTGCCAATAGGTTTCGCTACGAGTGAACTGTAGCAGTGCGATCACGCTCTTTTTTTCCATTTAATGAGGCAAGAAAAGTCCGGTTGGGAGTTTACAACTGCTCATAGCTCTAACTCTGAGAAATGCGAGATCTGTTGTATTGCAAATGCTTGTTTTTTAAAGCTGTCAACTGACTGAGTCATGCGAAGTTTGTGCGGTAAGGTGTTCCAGGTCTTGGCAGTCAGTATGAAAGAACCACCTCCACACTGGGCTTTGGAGCATCTGTGAATTCGCTTGAGCTGAAGGTTAATGGATGTCCGCAGTCTCTCCTTTGTACAGGCAGTGTGGGTTCCTCGGGTACAGAGCGGTCCTGCCTTCGAGACCTCTAAAGGCCAGGGTGAGGACCTTGAATTTAATCCATTTCACCGCTGGGAGCCTTCAACCGCTTTAAGTGAGATGAAATATGTCTGAACAAAGGGATGCGCTGAATCTGCCGGGCTGCAGCGTCCTCAGGGATCTGGAGTCTGAGAGTCCAAAAAAACATCCACGCCTCAATTCAAGTATACAAGTGTGAGTGAACGCCAGCAGCTCCCTGGCACTCTGCAGGCCTTGCTGACAATAAACAATCCATCTGTAGGCAGGGAAGAAAACAGAACTTCAGATGATGTCATGATGCTGAGGTCTCGGCATGCAGGCAGCTCATCGCATCAGCCAAAGCAAAGTACAATACCAACACCACCAATGAAGCCACAACATAAGCAGCATGCTTCTCAAGACAGTCGAGCAGTGCCTCAAGCCCCTGCCCGACCCAGACACTCCTCAATCAACAGAAAAGTGCAATGTCAGCAACCTCTTCACTGGACAAAATACAGAATCTACAATAGCACATCAACAACACATCTCTTTTGCCAACCCCTTCCCAAAGAACCTCTCAGTGATCATCCTTCAAAGCCCTTTTTATTGAAGATCTCACCAACATATTCCACTCCGTTAAATCCACTTTGTATGAATGTTTTACCCTCATCCTTTCTCCAAGCAGTCTCTATGGATGCTCTCTCTCCTCTGCAACCATTTATAAGACCACACTCACTCAAGGCATATTCCCAGAAGCTTTCAACGCAGGCCTGATCCTGCTACTCGTAACAAAATGTTCGATGGCATCTGTCGCTGTAGATACGCATGTTTTGCAATAGCTCGCCATCTGGTGTTGGGCCGGAGTGTTACAAGTTGTTTTTCTTCGAAGAAGTCTTTCGAGTCACGGGACCGAGTGACTCCTCCTTTTGTCTCCATTGCGCATGGGCATCGACTCCATCTTCGATTGTTTTTTTTCCGCCATCGGGTTCGGACGTGTTCCTGTTGCTCCGAGTTTCGGAACGGAAAGATAGCTAATTTCGGAAGATTTTCGTCGATTGTTGCGTTCGGGATCGGCGTAGTTAGATTCAACACCGCGTCGAAGGATCGAAGAGCTCCGGTGCCCTTCGGGGGTAGTTTTTTCGATCCCCCATCGGGGCCTGGTCGGCCCGACCGCGTGCTGAAGAACGCCGATGGAACGGACCCCGTTCCGTTTCTGCCCCAAATGCCACAATAAATACCCCTATACAGACCAACACTTGGTCTGTAACCTGTGCCTGTCACCTGAGCACAGTGAAGACACCTGCGAGGCCTGTCGTGCGTTCCGGTCCCGAAAGACACTCCGAGACCGTCGAGCCAGAAGACTTCAGATGGCGTCCGCGCCGACAGCCCACCGAGAGTTCGAGGAACAAGAAGAGGAGGGAACCTTTTCGATCCAAGAATCGGACTCCGAAGGATTCGAAGATACACAAGCCATGAGTAAGACGTCGAAAACCACTCAGAAGAAGATTTACAAGGCCCAGGGGACGCCACTGCCACCAGGCCATGGCTCCTCCCATAAATTCGGTGACCGACCGTCGGCACCGAAAAAGGCCCAAACAGTGCCGAGATCGTCCGACTCCGGTCGAGACACCGGCACGCAGCCTTCTCGGGACCGAGAAAGTGCTGGAGACAAGCATCGACACCGAGATGCCGGTGTAGACACGGCTCGACGTCGAGACAGCGGCCCCGAAGAAGATCGGCGCCGACAGGTTTCGGCCCCGAAAATGAAAAAAGTCACCACGGAGCCGAAAAAGGACGCAGACAGGGTTTCGGTTCCGAAACAAACTGCAACCGACCCAGCTTCAGGCTCTTATACAGAAGAGCACTCGCTAACCTCCCAAATGCAAAAGCATAGGTTTGAGGAAGAGCTACAATCAACTGATGTGGACCATACGCAAAAGCGTATTTTCATACAGCAGGGGACCGGAAAAATAAGCACCCTTCCCCCTATTAGAAGAAAGAGAAGGTTGGAGTTCCAAACTGAACAGACACCACAACTAAAAGTGGTGAAAAGAGTTACCCCACCACCCTCTCCTCCGCCCGTGATTAACGTCTCACCAGCACAAACTCCATCACACTCCCCAGCTCACACCACCATGAGCCAGGGTGACCAAGATCAAGACGCATGGGACCTATACGACGCCCCAGTGTCAGATAACAGTCCGGAGGCATACCCTACGAAGCCATCTCCACCAGAGGACAGCACCGCGTATTCTCAAGTGGTGGCTAGAGCAGCACAATTTCACAACGTAAGCCTCCACTCAGAACAGGTCGAGGATGATTTTTTATTCAACACACTCTCCTCCACCCACAGCTCATACCAAAGCCTGCCTATGCTCCCTGGTATGCTCCGGCACGCAAAAGAAATCTTTAAGGAGCCGGTCAAAAGTAGGGCAATCACACCAAGGGTGGAAAAAAAGTATAAGGCGCCTCCTACAGACCCGGTTTTCATCACTACACAGCTGCCACCAGACTCTGTCGTTGTAGGAGCAGCTAGGAAAAGGGCCAACTCCCACACATCTGGAGATGCACCACCCCCAGATAAAGAAAGCCGCAAGTTCGATGCAGCTGGTAAGAGTCGCAGCACAAGCTGCAAACCAGTGGCGCATCGCGAACTCCCAGGCACTACTTGCGCGCTGTCACAGAGCCCATTGGGACGAGATGCAACATCTCATTGAACATCTGCCCAAGGACTTACAAAATAGGGCAAAACAAGTGGTGGAGGAGGGACAGACCATTTCCAACAACCAGATCCGCTCCTCCATGGACGCTGCAGATACAGCTGCACGGACAATTAATACATCTGTAACTATCAGAAGGCATGCATGGCTCCGAACGTCTGGATTTAAACCAGAGATTCAACAAGCAGTTCTCAATATGCCTTTTAACGAAAAAGAACTGTTCGGTCCAGAAGTGGACACAGCGATTGAGAAACTCAAAAAAGATACGGACACTGCCAAAGCCATGGGCGCACTCTACTCCCCGCAGAGCAGAGGGAATTACAGCACATTCCGTAAAACACCCTTTAGAGGGGGGTTTCGAGGTCAGAGCACACAAGCCAGCACCTAACAAGCAACACCGTCCAGTTACCAGGGACAGTATAGAGGAGGTTTTCGGGGACAATATAGAGGAGGGCAATTCCCTAGGAATAGAGGAAGATTTCAGAGCCCCAAAACCCCTACTACTAAACAGTGACTCACATGTCACTCACCCCCTCCACACAACACCAGTGGGGGGAAGAATAAGTCATTATTACAAAGCATGGGAGGAAATCACTACAGACACTTGGGTTCTAGCAATTATCCAACATGGTTATTGCATAGAATTTCTACAATTCCCTCCAAACATACCACCAAAAGCACAAAATTTGACAAAACATCATTCCAATCTCCTGGAGATAGAAGTACAGGCACTATTGCAAAAGAATGCAATCAAATTAGTGCCAAACACACAAATAAACACAGGAGTTTACTCACTGTACTTTCTGATACCAAAGAAGGACAAAACGCTGAGACCAATCCTAGACCTCCGAGTAGTGAACACTTTCATCAAATCAGACCACTTTCACATGGTCACACTACAAGAAGTATTGCCATTGCTAAAACTACACGACTACATGGCAACTTTAAACCTCAAGGATGCTTATTTCCATATACCAATACACCACAGGAAATACCTAAGGTTTGTATTCAAGGGAATACATTACCAATTCAAGGTACTGCCTTTCGGATTAACAACCGCACCAAGAGTCTTTACCAAATGTCTAGCGGTAGTCGCTGCACACATAAGAAGGCAGCAAATACATGTGTTCCCATATCTAGACGACTGGCTAATCAAGGCCCATTCGTTAATAGAGTGCTCAAATCACACAAATCATATCATACAAACCCTCTTCAAACTAGGGTTCACCGTCAACTTCACAAAATCCCAAATTCTGCCGCGCAAGGTACCACAATACCTAGGAGCCATAATAGACACATCAAAAGGAGTAGCCACTCCAAGTCCACAAAGAATTCAAAATTTCAACACCATCATACAACGCATGTATCCAACACAAAGGATACAAGCAAAGATGGTACTACAACTCCTAGGCATGATGTCTTCATGCATAGCCATTGTCCCAAACGCAAGACTGCACATGAGGCCCTTACAACAGTGCCTAGCATCACAGTGGTCTCAAGCACAGGGTCATCTTCTAGATCTGGTGTTAATTGACCGCCAAACTTACCTCTCGCTTCTGTGGTGGAACAACATAAATTTAAACAAAGGGCGGCCTTTCCAAGACCCAGTGCCACAATACGTAATTACAACAGATGCTTCCATGACAGGGTGGGGAGCACACCTCGATCAACACAGCATACAAGGACAATGGAACGTACATCAAACAAAACTGCATATAAATCACCTAGAACTTCTAGCAGTTTTTCAAGCACTAAAAGCTTTCCAACCAATAATAGTTCACAAATACATTCTCGTCAAAACAGACAACATGACAACAATGTATTATCTAAACAAGCAAGGGGGGACGCACTCCACGCAGTTAAGCCTGCTAGCACAAAAGATTTGGCGTTGGGCAATTCACAACCAAATTCGCCTAATAGCACAATTTATACCAGGGATCCAAAATCAACTCGCAGACAATCTCTCTCGAGATCACCAACAGGTCCACGAATGGGAAATTCACCCCCAAATTCTGAACACTTATTTCAAACTCTGGGGAACACCTCAGATAGACTTGTTTGCGACAAAGGAGAACGCAAAATGCCAAAACTTTGCATCCAGATACCCACACAAACAGTCCAAAGGCAATGCCCTATGGATGAACTGGTCAGGGATATTTGCTTACGCTTTTCCTCCTCTCCCTCTCCTTCCTTACCTGGTAAACAAACTCAGTCAAAACAAACTCAAACTCATATTAATAGCACCAACTTGGGCAAGACAACCTTGGTACACAACGCTGCTAGACCTATCAGTAGTACCCTGCATCAAATTGCCCAACAGGCCAGATCTGTGGACACAACACAACCAAAAGATCACACACCCAGATCCAGCATCGCTGAATCTAGCAATCTGGCTCCTGAAATCCTAGAATTCGGGCACTTACAACTTACCCAAGAATGTATGGAAGTCATAAAACAAGCCAGAAGGCCATCCACCAGGCACTGCTATGCAAGTAAATGGAAGAGGTTTGTTTGCTACTGCCATATTAATCAAATACAACCATTACATACAACTCCAGAACATGTAGTGGGTTACTTGCTTCACTTACAAAAATCTAACCTGGCTTTCTCTTCCATTAAAATACACCTTGCAGCAATATCTGCATACCTGCAGACTACCTATTCAACTTCCCTATATAAGATACCAGTCATTAAAGCATTCATGGAGGGCCTTAGGAGAATTATACCACCAAGAACACCACCTGTTCCTTCATGGAACCTAAATGTTGTCCTAACTAGACTTATGGGTCCACCTTTTGAACCCATGCACTCCTGCGAAATACAGTTCCTAACCTGGAAGGTGGCATTTCTCATCGCCATTACTTCCCTAAGAAGAGTAAGCGAGATTCAGGCGTTTACAATACAGGAACCTTTTATACAACTACACAAGAATAAGGTCGTCCTAAGGACCAATCCTAAATTTTTGCCAAAGGTTATTTCACTGTTCCATCTAAATCAAACAGTGGAACTTCCAGTGTTCTTTCCACAGCCAGATACCGTAGCTGAAAGGGCACTACATACATTAGATGTTAAAAGAGCATTGATGTATTACATTGACAGAACAAAGAACATCAGAAAGACTACACAACTATTTATTGCATTTCAAAAACCTCATGCAGGAAACCCAATATCAAAACAAGGTATAGCCAGATGGATAGTTAAATGCATCCAAATCTGCTACCTTAAAGCTAAACGACAGCTGCCCATTACACCAAGGGCACACTCAACCAGAAAGAAAGGTGCTACCATGGCCTTTCTAGGAAACATCCCAATGCAAGAAATATGTAAGGCAGCCACATGGTCTACGCCTCACACATTCACCAAGCACTACTGTGTAGACGTGTTATCCGCACAACAAGCCACAGTAGGTCAAGCCGTATTAAGAACATTATTTCAGACTACTTCCACTCCTACAGGCTGATCCACCGCTTTTGGGGAGATAACTGCTTACTAGTCTATGCAAAACATGCGTATCTACAGCGACAGATGCCATCGAACTGAAAATGTCACTTACCCAGTGTACATCTGTTCGTGGCATCAGTCGCAGTAGATTCGCATGTGCCCACCCGCCTCCCCGGGAGCCTGTAGCAGTTTGGAAGTTACCTTCAACTATTTGTATATGTATCATCTCAACCTTAAATAGGTGCATACTTAGTCACTCCATTGCATGGGCACTATTACTACAATTCAACTCCTACCTCACCCTCTGCGGGGAAAAACAATCGAAGATGGAGTCGACGCCCATGCGCAATGGAGACAAAAGGAGGAGTCACTCGGTCCCGTGACTCTAAAGACTTCTTTGAAGAAAAACAACTTGTAACACTCCGGCCCAACACCAGATGGCGAGCTATTGCAAAACATGCGAATCTACTGCGACTGATGCCACGAACAGATGTACACTGGGTAAGTGACATTTTCATTACCCTGCACCCTGATGACCTCACCGACTAGTGGCCCATCACACAGCAGTATCATTGTAAAAGCAATCTATGTTCAGCTCTGGATCACATTATTGCTAATCATCTCTTGACTTTAGATCACATGAAGCACTGAAACCGATACCTTGCACATTGTAGATGATGTTCTTATGTCCACAAATGAAGATGACCCGTCTGGAATATTCAGTAAGTACCACGAGAAGCAGTAGTTGTTGAAGAGGTCTTCAACTTTGATGCAGAAATCTTTGGATGAGTTGCAGGGCTGTTGGCACTCAAGGCCTAACTAACTCTGTGGTAAAACCTGCATTTGGGCCACCTCCATGCCTCCCAGAGTTTCCAGGAGCTATAAAATATGTGGCTACAGAGGGTGTCTTGCTTGCTATGGTAGTGAGGGCGAGCAGCTGAGTTCTTGGATCTTCAATTGTCTTCAGTGGCAGTCAAGACAGATCTCTTGACGAAAGTGCTTCAACTGGGAGTCGCCCTATCCGAACTAGAACTCCCTTTCAATGAAGCCATTAGGCATCCTGCTTGTGGCCTGGTCCTAGCCCTGTGTGCC
Source organism: Pleurodeles waltl (assembly GCF_031143425.1). Taxonomy (NCBI): domain Eukaryota; kingdom Metazoa; phylum Chordata; class Amphibia; order Caudata; family Salamandridae; genus Pleurodeles; species Pleurodeles waltl. Next base: position 1,061,241,332 of record NC_090449.1, read on the forward strand.
TGAGCACTGAACAGTTTCCGACGACCATCGACGCACCTCAGGGACCCCAGTTTCCTTACTCACCACCCCACAGAGCATGGTGCTCCAACATTACTGTTCCACATTCCCTACCGCCTCTCCAGACATGGAATCCAAGAGAATGGATACCTTTGGGAAGGAGATGTTCTTTTTTTGCCAGCCTAGCACTGTGGTTGGTAAACACTGTTTCCTGGGCAGATACTCCCATATGATCTGCGACTAGGTTGCGCAGTTTCTGCGCATACTCCCTCAAGCAACTGCAGATGGGAGGGATGCAGCCAAGTTAGCCTTTCGATGTGGGCTGGATGCGACAGACCCACTGGGCAGAGCAATTTAATACTCTGTGGCCCTTAGGCGCTCCACTGTTATAGAACCACTGGCTTTTTGGGAAATGTCCAAGCCTTGCTCATGAACATGCCCTTTGGCTCCACTTGTTTGGAGAGAAGGCGCACTCCGTATGGGAGCGCTTTAAGGACATCAGGGCCATGGCTAGGTCCTTATACCTTTCCAAGGCCCTCACCAACCCCAGTCTGCTTTCCGTTCCTTCCATTTCCATTTAAGGGGCTTCAAACAGCATCGCTAACCTCCCAGCCACCATGGCCAGCAGCTTGCACAACCTTTTCGTGGCCGACGACGCGGTTCCCACAGGCCACCTGAGACAGGTAGCCAGGCATCTGTCCATTCCACCTGCCCTTTCGCGGCAGCCTCCAGATACCTTTAGTTTGCCCTCCAACCATCATGGGCATCCAGTGGGGGGCAGGATACTCCATTGCCTGTACCACTTGAGGTCAATAGCATCAGACCATTGGGGTTTGCAGCTCGTCTAAACTGGTTACTCCATCCCTGTTGTGACCACCCCTCCATCAGTGCTGCCCACAGCCTGATGGACCACCTCTCCATACTCTCTCAGAAAGGGTCTGCTCTCTTGCCTGCCCACAGTCATTTCCTGTGGTTCACAGAATGCCAAGAGCACTTTCAGTTCATTGTGCTCCCCTTTGGCCTTACCGGTGCCCTTGGGGTGTTGCCCAAGGTGACTCCGGTGGTTGCAGCTCATCTGCGGAGGTCATGGGTGCCATTCTTTCCCTATTTTGAAGGCTGGCTGTTGAAAGCAAGCTCACCCCAGGCAATAGTCTCCCCCTTATAGACTATGGCGAACCATCTGCATTCGCTCGGGTTCACTATCGGTGTGCCAAAGTCACAACTGACCCCTCAGATGCTCCACTTCATCTGAGGTGTTCTGGACACAGTGCAGTTTCAGGCCTGTCCTCCCAAGTGGCGAGTCCAGGATATTCAGGCTACGATACCCATGATTCAGCATCTATCCTAGTTTTACTGATGTTTATGCCTCTACCCTATCCTAGGCAGTCCTGTGAGACTCTGAGGCTGCTGGGCCTCCTGGCTTCCTGCATCCAGCTTGTGATGCATGCCTGTTGGCATATGCGGATTTTACAGCGGGACCTGAAGTTTGAATTAGCGCAGCATCAGGGGATTCCCCTGACATGGTCCAGGTCTTGGAGGGACCTGCAAAAGATCCACAGTGATGGTTGATTAACTCTGATTGGGTTAGTAGCAGACCGCTCGCCCTCCTCCAACTAGAGCCGACTGTAGTGAAAGATGCATCACTCCTGGGCTGAGGTGGCCATTTGGGAGAGATGTCCATCAGGGGACGCTAGTCTCTGGTGGAATCCAAGCTCCACATCAACCAGTTGGACCTTCAGGCCAAATCCGGGGTTCATGGACAACACCACGTCCATGTGGTACTGTGCAAACAGGATGGGGTGGGGTTGTGTATCCTGTGTCAAGAGGCCCTGCCTCTCTGCACATGGCTGGAATGTCCGCATTTACCTGGTGGTTGAACACCTGGCAGGCTCCCTCAACACCAGAGCAGACCAACTCGGCTGCTGAGGCCTAGCAGGTCACAAGTGGCATCTCCATCCGGAGATGGTGCTTGTCTCTTTGAAGAATGGGGAGAGTCTTGACTAGGTCTGTTTGCCTCTGCCAAGAACACGCAATGTCGTCAACTTTGCAGGTTGGAGTTTCCGAGACAGCTCGCACTTTGAGACTCTTCATCTCAAGTAGAGCTCTTGTATACCTCTCTAGCATTACCACTCCTGCCCAGAGCTCTAAGGAAGGTCAGGACATGAAGTCTGTCATCCTGAGCTGTTGAGCATGAATATCGGTCCTCCAATCAGACTACCTCTTCGGGAGGATCTTCTGTTACAGCAACAGTGCAGGGCTCTGCACATGCACCTGAAAACACTCCGCCTTCAAGCGTGGAGATTGAATGACAACAGGTGACAGCTTTTGACCTTCTGTCCCAAGTCTGCAATGCTATTTTGGCAACCATGCATCCCTCCACCAAGACGGTATATGCTTACCATTAGGGTAAGTTTGTGACATGTTGGCATACAGATAGGCATGTTGATCCTCTGCACCTCTTTCTCAGGTTCTTATGTTCATTCTTTCCTTGACCCTCACGGTGCGCCCTGTGTTTGTGTGTTAGTGCTTAAATCTCCTGGATGGGATGGCACACCTTCTGTCCATGCGTTACTGCTTAGAGCTTTTGGGTGGGATTGCACACCCTCTAACTGTGTTACTGCTTAGAGCTCCTGAGCGGTATGGGAACCCTCCATGTGTTATTGCTAAGAGGTCATGAGTGGGATTTCTGTGTGTTACTGCTTAGAGCTTCTCAGCCGGATTGGGCACCCTCTGCCCGTGTGTTACTGCTTGTAGCTCCTGGGTGGGATGGGAAACCATCTGTCTGTGTGTTACTTCTTAGAGCTCCTGAGTGGGATGGGGGCACCCTCTGTCCGCGTTTCACTGCTTAGAGCTCCTAAGTAGGATGAGGCACCCTCTGTCTGTGTGTAACTGCTTATAGCTACAGAGTGGGATGGGGCACCCTCTATGCGTAACAGCTTAGAGGTCCCGAGTGGGATGGGGCCCCCTCTTCTGTATGTTAGTTCTTAGAGGTCCTGAGTGGGATGGAGCACCCTCGGACCATGTTCAACTGCTTAGAGAGCCTGAGTAGGATGTGGCACCCTGTGTCTGTGCGTTCCTGCTTAGAGCTCCTAAGTGGGATGTGGTGCCCTCCGTCCGTGTGTTACTGCCTAGAGCTTCTGAGTGGGATGAGACACACTGGTACTGATTAGAGCTCCTGGGTGGGATGCAGGCACTCTCTGTCCGCGTGTTAGTGCTTAGAGCTCCTGGGTGGGATGGTGCAACTTTTGTCTGTATGTTACTGCTTAGAGCTCTTGGGTGAGATGGTGCACCCTCTATCCGTGTATTACTGCGTAGAGCTCCTGAGTGGGATGGGCACTCTCTGTCTGTGTGTTAGTTCTTGGAGCTCCTGGGTGGGATGGCGCACCTTCTGTTTGTGCATTAGTGGTCAGAGCTCTTTGGTGGGATGGCGCACCCTCTGTCCACGTGTTAGTGCTTAGAGCGCCTGGGTGGGATGGGACATCTTCTGTCCGTGCGTTACTGCTTAGAGCTCTTGGGTAGGATGGCACACTGTGACTGTTACTGCTTAGAGCTCCTGAGCTGGATGGGGCACACTCTGTCTGCATGTTAGCGCTTAGATCTTCTGGGTGGGATGGGTCACCCTCTGTTCGCCTGTTACTGCTTAGAGCTCTTGGGTGGGATGGTGTACCCTCTGTCTGAGTGTTGGTGCCAGCCACTCCGGGACGGGATGAAGCACCCTCTGACCATGTTACTGCTTAGAGCTCCTGAGCAGGATGGGGCTCAGTCTGTTGTGTGTTAGTACTTAGAGCTCCTGAGTGAGATGGGTCTCTCTCTGTCTGTGTGTTAGTGGCAGTCACTCTCGGGTGGGTGGGACGAAGAGTTCTGCATGTTAAAGTTTTGTGTAGCTGTTTTTTTAGGGACAGGCAGTTCTTTTTCCATGTAGCCCTGCTCACAGTTGGGGGAGCTGGAGCTTTAAAAAAAAAATTATGATCACACGGTGCTGCTGTGACACACAGTTTCACACTTCATCACACGCCGACCCCGTGAGAGGCGCTGTCGAACGGTGAGCTGGAAACCATTTCTTAGAATAGGTTTGCAGCTCAGGGTGAAAGCTGTGCATGCAGGGCTTAGTTTTAAACATCTCTAGCACTCTGGTGGTAGAGTGCTTAATTTGAGCCGGTGGTTTCCAGTGCGGGGCACCGGGACTTCTTTGTGAGGGCTGGCACTTATTTTTCTGCCTCAAGCATTTACTGCGAGCAAAAGACACGTGGGAAAGACTGAGCAAAGAAAGACAGAAAAGCGTGACAAAAGGCGAAAGCAGAAAGCTGCAAGAGTGAGCTGAAGGGGCAGGGAGTGGCTGTAAATGGATTGAACAGGCCCTAGATGGCTTTGGGCAGATGTGGTTCCTCTTCTAGGGCAAAGGAGCGTGCCCGCCTCCCCTCCACCCCCCACCCCGCCGCCAGCAGCTGCAAACCTTTTACTACAAAACAATAATAAACTATGTTTATTATTGTTTTGAAGTAAAAATGGCTGGGGTAAGCACTAAGGGTGAGTGCACAGCACTCCCCCCTCAGTGTTCATGTCTGTTGCCTTGAGCCGGCCAAACACACATGCGCACTGTGCTCTCTCCAGCCCGGCACTGTGTTGCCAGGGTGGAGAGAGCAGGCACAGGCTCCCTTCAAAAGTGAAATAACTTTGTAACTCCTTTCCGCTTGTTTTGCCGTCTAAAACTGGACAATAAATTACAAAATTGTTGCAAACAGAGGCCCCTAAAATATGTCTTCCCTAGAGCCCCCAAAATCCTTAAAACTCCACTGTGCTCAGAGGCAGCTGATATGTGAGGGATTCAGTAATGATGTTTGACAACATGTAAGCCAACCAGTGTTTCATAAATTGACACTAGTATCGCTGACGCTGGCCGGTGATGCCTCTGTACTGTTCAGACAGGCGTACAAAGTCTTGAAGGAAAGACCAGTTGAACATCTTGGAGGTAACGAGCATAGAATGTGGTGGCAGACACGATGGACAAGCCATAGCCGGCCTGGCCCCTTCTCTCCACAGCTGAATGCCCAGACTCTCTTGTCCTGATAATCCGCTTTATGCTGTAATCTTCGTATTTGGAGGGTGTCATAAAGAGATTTGATGATAGTAATCCTATTAGAAGGGAGCAGTATTGGCGGGCCATAGGTTTGTGTAACATTTGTCTCCAAGGCGTGACCTTGTCTGTGGTTTGGAGAACCCACCATCTGTGAATCATTCCTGATGTCAAAGGTGCAGTGCTTAATTTGTAAATAAAAATGTGCAGGTGCACACTGCTCTCCTCTGCAACACGGTGCTGCTGCAATTAAAAGTTTGCAAAACACAAATGATGGACGGAATGCAGAACCAATCAAACAGGCTAGCTTGAATCCAGTGGCATAGTGAGCCCGGGACCCACGTCTGGGCATACCCAGCGCACTTTTGGCAGCAAAAGCAAAGCAAAACAAAACACAAATGATGGACGGAATGCGGAACCAATCAAACATTCACCCCCAGTCACAGATCTGGGTTTAATCCATCAATTCTTTTGCTCACCATGCCACCCCAGTTTGAACCCAGCCATATGCAAATCAGTCTTGACCCTGTTCCTCATGGGAACCGTCCAGCCCGAACTGCTAAGCCAGGGCCTCCCTGGACCGGAAACAAGTATCCTGAGACGGTTTCAGGGTTTCACCCTTCATGAGACAGGCTAGCTTGAACCCAGTGGCATAGTGAGCCCGGGACCCACGTCTGGGCATACCAGGTGTACTTATGGTAGCAAAAGCAAAGTAAAACACAAATGATGGATGGAATGCGGAACCGGTTTCAGAGTTTCCAAAAGTTCGAGCAGGGACTACTGAGGCAGCGTAATCCTGAAGCCATTTCAGATCTCTTCACTCCATTTACAGCCACTCCCTGCCCCTTCAGCTCTTGCAGCTTTCTCCCTTTGTGATGCTTTTTCGTTTCTTTGTCCATCTTTTCTATAGGAGATTTTTGCTAGCACTAAATGCTTGAGGCCGAAAAATAAGTGCTAGTCCCCAAAAATAAGTACCCGTGCCCTGCACAGGAAACAACCAACTCAAATTAAGCACTGCCAACGGGTAACCCAGTGGGCACTTCCATTAATGTGCGGACTGTCCAGTTGGGATGACCCTTTACCATCAATATACATATATATATTTTTTTTTTTCTCGGTTTTATAGAGTCACAACTCGACCTGAAGGTACTAGAGCGCTTTACACGAGCACCAGTTACATTACACAAGGGCACATTCATTTTTGGTTGGAACGGGGAGATTAGGTGGTTTGCCCAGAATCCCAGGATGTTGAGCGGACCCAGAGGCTCAAACCTGGTTCCCCAGCTCCAAACTAGGCAGCTCTAACCGTTATCCCACATCCTCTGCCCCAGACTGTCGAGAGATCATGTACCAGTAGTGTCTGTTGTGTGTCTGGGCCTTAGTGGAGTGTCCATACATTTTTGCTGGTTCTTGCCTCTGCCCGCCGGGCTTTTAATTGAGGCGAGTCGGCAACTGACCATGAGCCTGTCTATGCAAGAGTGAAGTGTGTAAGAAAGGAGTCCCTGGACATGAATATACATTGATACAGCACACTGCGGTGGATTCCGAGTGGTGACATGCATTACTGATAATAAGAGTGACTGGAGAGAAGGGGATGATTTGCGGAGCTTTAATGGTGTAATAGTCCCATCTGACTCCAGGCTTTGTTTCCACTCATGCATCAGTCACAATGCTCTGTCCTTGTCCCAACAGACTCTGGCTCAGCGTTTCCATCACATACCTTATGTATGCTACTGCACGTGGCCGCTACAGCGCTCACGCATGCCCACTCTCTATTGTTTAACAAGCATTGGCACAGCCAATAGGTTTTGCCTGTGTTAAATCTGTTGGCTTTTTCAATGTTTTTAAACATGTTGCATGGCAGTTGACCGGCTGAGTGACATGGCCTGAAGTTAAAAAAATAAATAAATGAAAAAAATGTAAAAAAAAAATTAAAAAGCACAATGATGTGGTCAGCTTTGACCATCATAGAGTATTTGCACTGGGTGTTTGCCGCAATTCTCTTGTCTGTTGAAGTTGAAAATGTGTGGCTATTTACATTTCCCATTGGTGAGCACAGAGCAGGACAGTGTTGTGTTTGGGGTGGGTGCAAGGGTTGGTTTTGGAGAAGCCTGCCTCTACAGAGTATTGTAGAAAAAAGTGCTCCACAGAAGCGTGTCCTCCGTGGGCGCTGACTGCATTGGTGCGCAGATCCCCAGCACTTGATGCGCTCCTGGCCACTCATTTAAAAGGTCTCACAGAGCACTGAATGCCAATTTATTCAGCTGTGAGGCTGAAGATGGAGCCCAGGAGCAGCTGGGTTCTGCAGGGTGTAGGTTCAAGTCTCTGTGTCAGCTCAGCATCCTGTGATCTTGGGCAAATCACTTAATACCCCATGTGTTATCAAAATGATAAAAGAAAGTGTGTATGAGTAATGTAGTGGTGCTTATGTAAAACAATCTACCTTCAGGAACATGAGTGAGGGTGTGGGAGGTGGTGGAAGTTGGAGGGGTAGTGGGTAAAACAGCAGAGTAGTGAGGAGGACGTGGTAGGTTAAAAGCAGGGGGTGGGGGTTGTTGAAAACAGTGGTGGGTGTAAGGTAGGTTGGTGAGTTAACACGATACAAGGAGAGAAGACTGCATGCAAAAAAATAGTGTTTATCTGTAATGCAAATGGTGCTCATGTAAAGCACTCTAATACATTCAGGGACCCGAGTGAGGGCGCAGGAGGTGGCCGAAGCAGTGGAGGTTCGTAAAACATCTGAGTGCAGGTAGGAGGACATGGTGGGTTAAAAATAGACGTGGGTACTAAAAACAATGATGAGTGGTTTAGCTGGAGAGAAGACGGCCTACAGATGCATTCAAAGGTCGAGCTTGATAACAAATAAAATAAGTACCTTCGGAGTGCATAGCATGTGAAAGGACACTGTCCAGTAGCCGATGGCAGTGACCGGAAAGAGTATGTGGTCCCAGCTCCATATGTCGGCTTATACAGCAGGATGGCAAAGCAGCAGAGAGCAGGAAGTGAAAGCAGATGTGCTGGCTAATCTGAAGCACGTAAATTAGAGCGACATTGAAATAAACCAATGGTGAGTTCAGTTCGGTAAGGGGCAGATTCTAACCACTTTGAAGATTTGTGCTTTTTTTTTTTTTTTTTTTTTTTACAAAAGACTTCGCAAGTAGAGCGTCCAAATGCACGTGTGCAGGCGAAACCTAAAAAAGACCATTGAACTTTCTCATTACATTGCTAGAGGCAGAATCACCCTCAAGCATGGTCACATGGTGGTTGTAAATGTGGTGTGTGCTCTGATCCAGTGTGCAGAAGTCCTTCATCAAGCCCTGTACCATAGTGGACTGATGACCATTAGCCAAGTAGTTAGGTTAGTTCCTGGCTATTTCCATGCGGAGACCTGCTTATCGGATGTGCCTGCCTGAGTGGACCAGCAGTGCGCCAAGGTAGTCGGGCCCTCGGTGCTGTCGGTGTAAGAGGACCTTCTCACCAGGGGCTCATGTTAGGTGCTCAGTGGTAGCGAGTCCCCACCTGAGGATGGCTTATCCTGTACTTGTGGTTCTCTTTTCGCTGTGACAGCAAATGACATAAATTCAAAAGCAAGTATCATTCTAAATTGTAGCAGGGTCTTCAGTTTGTGCTTAGAGGTGACTGTAGGAGGGGAGAGTGGGAAGTCAGCTTGACATGGAGACGGTGGTCTGATTTAGAGATTGGCAAATGGGGTAACATGACCGGATATCCCGTCCACCATATTACGATTTAATTACATCTTACGGATATCGTAATATGGCGGACAGGATATCCGTCACGTTTTTGACTGAGTAACCTGTCCACCAAACCTTAAATCGGGCCCATTGTGTTGGGACAGAAAAGGTTCCCTGCACAGCTTCCTTCATGGTGTGGAGGGGCGCACCCGTTTACCCGAGCATGGCTGCCATCAGCTCCCCGGCCGCTGAGAGTGGACATTGGTGGCAGTGCAAGAGTATAGCGCAGGACTGGCCTTTTTACGCATTTTCTGCCAGGAAGAGTAACCTACTGGCCTCGCCTGTGGTTTTTTCAACTTGGTCTACCTGACCCTGGCAGCGGGATCATTCAGTGTTTGTGAATGCAGTGTGTCTCTTACATGTGGCTTTACAGGGAACCATTTTGATCTACTGAACCCAAGAGGTACGCAAGAGGGAGGGTGGACAGAGTCCCAGACAAGATTGTGAATTGCAGGACGTTTCTGGCATTTATAGTGAGTAATCTTCTAAGGCAGTGGTTCTTAACCTGTTGTCCGAGGTCCCCACGTGACCTGCAGGGCCTATCCAGGGGGTGCGCGACTGTTCTACAAATTTAAATAATATACAAAGTCACTCATTTAAAATTAGTTCAGAATGTACAAAGCAAAGAAATTGAAAATTGTAAAGCTTTTCCAAACTTGATAGTAAAATAAAGTACGTATTCCAATATTTAGGCTTTTGTTTGGTGTATATTTGTTTTTGTATTGTTGTGCATTGTTTTGAGGTTCAAATCATACAAAGTGCTTAGGCTGGGAGCCCCCCGCTTCCAATAATGGTTCAGTTGGGTGTCACCGGGTTCCAGTAATGATTCAGTGGGGTCTACAGCAGTCAAAGGTTATGAACCCCTGTTCTAGGGTGTAGAGCAGAGAATACAGATAATCCCTTAGAAGCTCAGGGAAATTCCCCTGCCCTTTCCTTACCCATTGTTCACTGGAAGGGCTACCGTTCCCATATTACAGGGCAATCAAATGGGACAATCTGTCCTTCTTTTGTTTCCTTCTCTTCAGTCTTTCCTGACAGGATGCTCACAGTTTCACCCCACTTTCCTGCTGACACATGAACACAAAGACCAGGTCGGGACCAGAGTGGGAGGAATAAGCAAGAGGCAGAAACTGCCAGATACCCGTCTCAGTGCTGACTGCTGGAAGACATCCCCATCTGCAACTTTAGCATAAAGCTGGAACAGGAACTTCCATGTATGGCCCCACACATGTGACTCCTGAGAACTGTTTGTGCTCCAGGGTTGAGTTATCCACTGCCAGCTTCACTTTGGTGTCCAGGCTCAGGACCAGTAACCTGGGGAGTTCTAGAGCTCGCAGGAGAAGCTGTCTTGAAGGAAGGAAGTGAGCAGCTGTGTAGGAAGGGCATTGGAAGTGACCTTACATGAGGACAGCACTGCCCAGAAGAGGCGGAGAGGGAAGGGGCCGAGGTGGCAATCAATGGAGACGGCTGCAGCAACCTAGGAAAGTCCAGCACCGCTCACACCGAAGGTTAAATTGTGGGTGGCCAGTGTGTTCGTGCAACGTATGCTGAAACGTGGGAGTATCTTTTGGGGTTTCCTGAAAGTTAACAGTTTTTTGGGCTACAGCCCTGAAAAAACTGACACCTAGAAGTATGAGGCACTGGTTAATGATTGACTGAATTTCGTCCCCTTAAGCCTCCCATCTAACTTTTGTGTGCCAAGGAAGAACATGCCCACTGTCATCAGAATAGGACTTCAATCGAGGCCGGAAAATCACAACTTCAACCCAGGGTCAGCTTCTTGCTTCGTTTGGGTGAGGGGGGTTGTGTTTGGGCCAGAGGAAGATCCAGTGAAAATTCACTGGGTTCTTGGGGGACGTCCAGTCATCTCTGATGGACATGCTGTTTGATGGGGCTTGATTTTTTTTGGGGTCAAGCCAGACTCTGCCTGTCAAAGTTTTAAGGAGTGTAGGGCTACTTCTGGCTTTTTACCCAGTCTTTCCAGCAACAATTTCAACATTCATTTTGTGGCTGTGGACAAAGCAATCCCTACCGGCAGCCTATCCCATCCCACGAGGGAACCCAGCAGCTTTGCAGGAGAGGCCTTGGTGCCCACGCCCCCTGCATCCAATGTCGGGTTGCCACTTAGTCCATCGCCCCAACTCCCCCGCAGGCCCATCTGCCAAGCCTCTGTAGTGTACCTTATAGGGTCACAGCCACCCGGTCAGAAGCAGAGTCCACCAATTGTATTGGGGTTCAAAAACAATTTCATCAGGCAGGGTTTTATTCTAAATGTTTGCAAGGGTTGCTCCTTACACTTCCTTTGGTCCCTGCGCACCTTCCACTGCCCACCCCAGAGACAAAACAATCAAAGGAACGTCAGCTCCACCTCACACCTCTAAGGAGCAGGAGAGGCTCCATCGTTTGGATGCCAAAATGCTCTCAGGTTTTACATGGATCACACCAGAGACCACCAGGTGGACGATGAGCTCCTCGTGGTGTTTGCCGGAGTGAAAAAAGCAAGGCTGTGCAGAAGTATGCCATCTCATGCTGGGTCATGCTCTACATTAGGATCAGCTATGCATTGGCTAAGAAGCAGCTGTCAGGAGGACTCTGCGCCCACTCCACCAGGGCCATGGGTGCGACCACTGCGTTAGCATGCAGAGTCCCTGTCCTGGACATCTGCAGACAGCTATGTGGGTGCCCCTCCTTAGCTTCGCGAAGCATATTTGTCTGCATAGCCCTTTGACTACTTGGTTCTGTGGGGCTTCCTGGTTTGAGTTAATCCACAGCCCTCCTTCCTTTGGTTCTGTATCTATTCAAAAGATGAGGAATCTGCAGCTAGAAGTCTCTATATAAGAATAAGGCACTTATCTTCCATAACCCTCTTTCTGGTAGAGACTATCTAGCTGCAGATTCCTTACTGACTCTCTCATCCGCCCCATTCTGTGTTTGAACTCTACCCATTCAAAAGATACCAAGTGCAGGGAACTGCAGACTGGCTGCCAATTTTCTTTTGGGCCAAGACAGTCTCAAAAGCAGCTGATGTCAGATAGTTTCTACCAGAAAGAGCGCTACGGAAGGTAAAGAACTGGCTCTTTTAAGTAAGAATTGATTGTTGTTAGGTTGTCTGAGTTGTGAGTCTCTTAACCAAGACCACCTTCCTTAGAAGGCATTGGGCTGCTTACTGCGCTACCCTGAGAGTTAGGTGCTAAAGGGGTGATCAGTTTTGGGCTTAATGGAAATGTTAAGCCCATGAAGCTTTTATAAATAGCTTTGATTGTAACAATATCCCCTGTTTGAGTTGGGACTCCTGAAAAGACTCAAACATGACCTGATCTGCAAGTTAAAAATTGGGTGCATGAGACGTGTATTTTTTAGTGCGACGAGGTACAAAAGCGGTAGTTGTGGTTATCTAAAGTTTAGGAAATCTGTCTGACAGACTGTGCCCTTAGTAGGATTTGGCAGAAAAAATATTCCAACGGCTTAATAGTTTAATTGGAGGCCAAAGTCTCCTAAGGCCACTTTGGTGATTACGGTGTGCAGATCTTTCAGAGCGATCAGTTGAGTTTGTCAATCTACTGCTGATGAATAGGTTTCTCTTTATAGTGGGTGCTGGGCACAGATCATAAGAATGGTGACACCCCATAGTCAGACTACCACCAGTGCAGTGGGCCGGAAGTGAATGGCATTGAGGCATATTCGAGAAGTTGTTGTATAGATTGAGGTAGCCCTGTAGACTGGCATTGAGGCGTATTCAAGAAGTTATATAGATTGAGGTCGCCCTATAGACTGATATTGAGGCGTATTCAAGAAGTTGTATTGATTGAGGTAGTCCTGTAGACTGGCATTGAGGCCTATTCGAGAAGTTGTGGTATTGATTGAGGCAGCCATGTAAACTGGCATTGAGGCGTACTCGCAAAGTTGTTGTATTGATTGAGGTAACATGTTAGACTGGTGTTGAGGTGTATTCAAGAAGTTGTGGTATGGATTGAGGTAGCCTTCCAGTCTGATATTGAGGCGTATTCGAGAAGTTGTATTGATTTAGGCAGCCCTGTACACTGTCATTGATGCATATTCAAGAAGTTGTTGTATTGATTGAGGTAGCCCTGTAGACTGATATTGAGGCGTATTCAAGAAGGTGTTGTATTGATTGAGGTAGACCTGTAGATTGGCATTGAGGCATATTCAAGAAGTTGCTGTATTGATTGTGGCAGCCCTGTTGACTGGCATTGAGGCGTATTCAAGAAGTTGTTTACGGATTGAGTTAGCCCTTAAGACTGACACTGAGGCGTATTCAAGAAGTTGTATTGATTGAGGTAGCCCTGTGGACTGGCATAGAGGCGTATTCAAGAAGGTGTTGTTTAGATTGAGGTTGACCAGCATTGAGGCGTATTCAAGAAGTTGTTGTATTGATTGAGGTAGCCCTTTAGACTGACATTGAGGCGTATTCAAGAAGGTGTTGTATAGATTGAGGTTGACCGGCATTGAGGCATATTCAAGAAGTTGCTGTATTGACTGAGGTAGCCCTGTAGACTGGCACTGAGGCGAATTCGAGAAGTTGTTGTATTGATTGAGGTTGCCCTGTAGACAGTGGTGAAAAATCTGTCAGAAGGGGTGTATGTGTGGCAGAATGGAGAGGCATGTTTTTGAGCAGGAAGTGTATGTCAGAATAAGGTGTCTTGGGTGTCTGTCAGATTGTGGTGTGTCGAAATGGTGCATTGTGTATTGGAATGGTGTGTGGTGTATCAGAATGGGACTGCACGTTTAGGACGAGGGCGTGTATATCTGAATGGGTTTACTGGGCCAGGGTGTGGGGACGGTGTGGTGCATGTTAGAATAGGGTGGTGTGTGTGTGTGTGTTAGAAAGGTGTGGTGTGTATGAGTAGAGTTGTGTGTCAGTGCAGGGTATGTTGGAGCAGCACGGTGTGCATGGGAGGAGTGATGTTTTTCAGTAGGATGGTGTGTGTGTGTGTGTGTGTGTGTGTGTGTGTTTGTTTGTGTGTGTGTGTGTTAGAAAGGTGTGGTGTGTAGGAGTAGAGTTGTATGTCCAGCAGAGTATGTTGGAGCAGCACGGTGTGCATGGGAGTGGTGATGTTTTTCAGTAGGGTGGTGTGTGTGTGTGTGTGTGTTAGGTGTGGTGTGTAGGAGTAGAGGTGTGTCCAGCACAGTATGTTGGAGCAGCACGGTGTGCATGGGAGTGGTGATGTTTTTCAGTAGGGTGGTGTGTGTGTGTGTTAGAAAGGTGTGGTGTGTAGGAGTAGAGGTGTGTGTCAGTGCAGAGTATGTTGGAGCAGCCCGGTGTGCATGGGAGTGGTGATGTTTTTCAGTAGGGCGGTGTATGTATGTGTGTGTGTGTGTGTTAGGTGTGGTGTGTAGGAGTAGAGTTGTGTGTCAGAGTAGAGTATGTTGGAGCAGCACGGTGTGCATGGGAGTGGTGATGTTTTTCAGTAGGGTGGTGTGTGTGTGTGTGTTAGGTGTGGTGTGTAGGAGTAGAGGTGTGTGTCAGAGTAGAGTATGTTGGAGCAGCACGGTGTGCATGGGAGTGGTGATGTTTTTCAGTAGGGTGGTGTGTGTGTGTGGTGTGTGTGTGTGTTAGGTGTGGTGTGTAGGAGTAGAGGTGTGTGTCCAGCACAGTATGTTGGAGCAGCACGGTGTGCATGGGAGTGGTGATGTTTTTCAGTAGGGTGGTGTGTGTGTTAGGTGTGGTGTGTAGGAGTGGAGTTGTGTGTCAGTGCAGGGTATGTTGGAGCAGCACGGTGTGCATGGGAGTGGTGATGTTTTTCAGTAGGGTGGTGTGTTGAAGTAGGGTGATGTGTGTGTGTGTGTTAGAAAGGTGTGGTGTGTAGGAGTAGAGTTGTGTGTCATTGCAGGGTATGTTGGAGCAGCACGGTGTGCATGGGAGTGGTGATGTTTTTCAGTAGGGTGGTGTGTGTGTGTGTGTTAGGGAGGTGTGGTGTGTAGGAGTAGAGTTGTGTGTCCAGCAGAGTATGTTGGAGCAGTGCGGTGTGCATGGGAGTGGTGATGTTTTTCAGTAGGGTGGTGTGTGTGTGTGTTAGGGAGGTGTGGTGTGTAGGAGTAGAGTTGTGTGTCCAGAGTATGTTGGAGCAGCACGGTGTGCATGGGAGTAGTGATGTTTTTCAGTAGGGTGGTGTGTTGAAGTAGGGTGATGTGTGTGTGTTAGAAAGGTGTGGTGTGTAGGAGTAGAGTTGTGTGTCAGTGAAGGGTATGTTGGAGCAGCACGGTGTGCATGGGAGTGTTGATGTTTTTCAGTAGGGTGGTGTGTGTGTGTGTTAGGTGTGGTGTGTAGGAGTAGAGGTGTGTCCAGCACAGTATGTTGGAGCAGCACGGTGTGCATGGGAGTGGTGATGTTTTTCAGTAGGGTTGTGTGTGTGTGTGTATGTGTATGTGTGTGTTAGGTGTGGTGTGTAGGAGTAGAGGTGTGTGTCAGTGCAGAGTATGTTGGAGCAGCACGGTGTGCATGGGAGTGGTGATGTTTTTCAGTAGGGTGGTGTGTTGAAGTAGGGTGATGTGTGTGTGTTAGAAAGGTGTGGTGTGTAGGAGTAGAGTTGTGTGTCATTGCAGGGTATGTTGGAGCAGCACGGTGTGCATGGGAGTGGTGATGTTTTTCAGTAGGGTGGTGTGTGTGTGTGTGTTAGGGAGGTGTGGTGTGTAGGAGTAGAGTTGTGTGTCCAGCAGAGTATGTTGGAGCAGTGCGGTGTGCATGGGAGTGGTGATGTTTTTCAGTAGGGTGGTGTGTGTGTGTGTGTTAGGGAGGTGTGGTGTGTAGGAGTAGAGTTGTGTGTCCAGAGTATGTTGGAGCAGCACGGTGTGCATGGGAGTAGTGATGTTTTTCAGTAGGGTGGTGTGTTGAAGTAGGGTGATGTGTGTGTGTTAGAAAGGTGTGGTGTGTAGGAGTAGAGTTGTGTGTCAGTGAAGGGTATGTTGGAGCAGCACGGTGTGCATGGGAGTGTTGATGTTTTTCAGTAGGGTGGTGTGTGTGTGTGTGTGTTAGGTGTGGTGTGTAGGAGTAGAGGTGTGTCCAGCACAGTATGTTGGAGCAGCACGGTGTGCATGGGAGTGGTGATGTTTTTCAGTAGGGTTGTGTGTGTGTGTGTGTGTGTATGTGTATGTGTGTGTTAGGTGTGGTGTGTAGGAGTAGAGGTGTGTGTCAGTGCAGAGTATGTTGGAGCAGCACGGTGTGCATGGGAGTGGTGGTGTTTTTCAGTAGGGTGGTGTGTGTGTGTTAGGTGTGGTGTGTAGGAGTAGAGGTGTGTGTCCAGCAGAGTATGCTGGAGCAGCACGGTGTGCATGGGAGTGGGGATGTTTTTCAGTAGGGCGGTGTGTGTGTGTGTGTGTGTGTGTGTGTGTATGTGTATGTGTGTGTTAGGGAGGTGTGGTGTGTAGGAGTAGAGGTGTGTGTCCAGCAGAGTATGCTGGAGCAGCACGGTGTGCATGGGAGTGGTGATGTTTTTCAGTAGGGTGGTGTGTGTGTGTGTGTATGTGTATGTGTGTGTTAGGGAGGTGTGGTGTGTAGGAGTAGAGGTGTGTGTCCAGCAGAGTATGCTGGAGCAGCACGGTGTGCATGGGAGTGGTGATGTTTTTCAGTAGGGCGGTGTGTTGAAGTGGGGTGATGTGTGTCAGGACATTGTAACAATGGTGAGTGTAAATAAACTTTCTCTCTTCCGGGTGTCTGTTTCAGAGCAGATCATGTTGAATTTGGAAGGAGGTTTAAGATGAATGGAAGTGTGACCTGCCTCGATTTCTAATGGATTTGTGAGTCAGAAGTGCTCGACTCCTCTGTGAAGCCGTTTCAATGCTCTGCCATTAATGTATGTATGTATATATTAATAAAGCATGCATGCTAATCCCTTGATGTGTATGTCTGTGAGGCATCTCAGCTCTTACTTCGTTCACTATCAGTCTTGTGTGAGTAATACACAGTGGCAAGCTATGAATAGTTAATATCTCGGCAATGAATGCTGATGGGCAGGGACCGGAAACCCTGAGCTTTATCGAAGATCACCTTCAATTACCTTGGCCAACAAGTGCAGACTGACATGGACACTTTCCAGCTTTACAAACTTAGAAAGACTGGGTCTGTGCTAGTCTTCACTGGTTCCGTCTCCAGAGTTTGTTAAAGGGCTTTGCAATCACTGTTTCAGGGCATCATTCTGTGATGCAACCACTGCAGCTGAAACCAAAGAGCGCAGCTTCCTAGTGAAGGGCTCTTCTTGGGTTCAGCGATGCAAAGATGGGGCTTGTATTGACTCGTCCACCTTATAATGTAAAGCTCTGGGTTTCAATTGGATGATCAAGACTGGTTTGGGATTTCCAGACACTGTCAGTGATCACAGAAGGTGCAACTTGTGGTAGAGAAAAGTGAAATCACAGAAAGTGCAACCTGTGGTAGAGAAAAGTGAGATCAGAGGAGGTGCAACTTGTGGTAGAGAAAAGTGAGATCACAGAAGGTGCAACTTGTGGTAGAAAAGTGAGATCACAGAAGGTGCAACTTGTGGTAGAGAAAAGTGAGATCACAGAAGGTGCAACTTGTGGTAAAGAAAAGTGAGATCACAGAAGGTGCAACTTGTGGTAGAAAAGTGAGATCACAGAAGGTGCAACTTGTGGTACGGAAAAGTGAGATCACAGAAGGTGCAACTTGTGGTAAAGAAAAGTGAAATCACAGAAGGTGCAACTTGTGGTAGAAAAGTGAGATCACAGAAGGTGCAACTTGTGGTAGAGAAAAGTGAGATCACAGAAGGTGCAACTTGTGGTAGAGAAAAGTGAGATCACAGAAGGTGCAACCTGTGGTAGAGAAAAGTGAGATCACAGAAGGTGCAACCTGTGGTAGAGAAAAGTGAGATCACAGAAGGTGCAACTTGTGGTAGAGAAAAGTGAGATCACAGAAGGTGCACCTTGTGGTAGAGAAAAGTGAGATCACAGAAGGTGCAACTTGTGGTAGAGAAAAGTGAGATCACAGAAGGTGCAACTTGTGGTACGGAAAGGTGAGATCACAGAAGGTGCAACTTGTGGTAGAGAAAAGTGAGATCAGAGGAGGTGCAACTTGTGGTAGAGAAAAGTGAAATCACAGAAGGTGCAACCTGTGGTAGAGAAAAGTGAGATCACAGAAGGTGCAACTTGTGGTAAAGAAAAGTGGGATCACAGAAGGTGCAACTTGTGGTAGAAAAGTGAGATCAGAGAAGGTGCAACTTGTGGTAGAGAAAAGTGAGATCACAGAAGGTGCAACTTGTGGTAGAGAAAAGTGAAATCACAGAAGGTGCAACTTGTGGTAGAGAAAAGTGAGATCACAGAAGGTGCAACTTGTGGTAAAGAAAAGTGAGATCACAGAAGGTGCAACTTGTGGTAGAAAAGTGAAATCACAGAAGGTGCAACTTGTGGTAGAGAAAAGTGAAATCACAGAAGGTGCAACTTGTGGTAGAGAAAAGTGAAATCACAGAAGGTGCAACTTGTGGTAGAGAAAAGTGAAATCACAGAAGGTGCAACTTGTGGTAGAAAAGTGAGATCACAGAAGGTGCAACTTGTGGTACGGAAAAGTGAGATCACAGAAGGTGCAACTTGTGGTAGAAAAGTGAGATCACAGAAGGTGCAACTTGTGGTAAAGAAAAGTGAAATCACAGAAGGTGCAACTTGTGGTAGAAAAGTGAGATCGCAGAAGGTGCAACTTGCGGTAGAGAAAAGTGAGATCACAGAAGGTGCAACTTGTGGTAGAAAAGTGAGATCACAGAAGGTGCAACTTGTGGTAGAAAAGTGAGATCACAGAAGGTGCAACTTGTGGTAGAAAAGTGAGATCACAGAAGGTGCAACTTGTGGTAGAAAAGTGAGATCACAGAAGGTGCAACTTGTGGTAAAGAAAAGTGAAATCACAGAAGGTGCAACTTGTGGTAGAAAAGTGAGATCGCAGAAGGTGCAACTTGTGGTAGAGAAAAGTGAGATCACAGAAGGTGCAACTTGTGGTAGAGAAAAGTGAGATCACAGAAGGTGCAACTTGTGGTAAAGAAAAGTGAGATCACAGAAGGTGCAACTTGTGGTAGAAAAGTGAGATCACAGAAGGTGCAACTTGTGGTAGAGAAAAGTGAGATCACAGAAGGTGCAACTTGTGGTAAAGAAAAGTGAGATCACAGAAGGTGCAACTTGTGGTAGAAAAGTGAGATCACAGAAGGTGCA
This sequence comes from Pleurodeles waltl, assembly GCF_031143425.1. Classification (NCBI taxonomy): domain Eukaryota; kingdom Metazoa; phylum Chordata; class Amphibia; order Caudata; family Salamandridae; genus Pleurodeles; species Pleurodeles waltl. The sequence continues at coordinate 1,061,260,319 of NC_090449.1, forward strand.
ACTTGTGGTAAAGAAAAGTGAGATCACAGAAGGTGCAACTTGTGGTACGGAAAGGTGAGATCACAGAAGGTGCAACTTGTGGTAGAGAAAAGTGAGATCAGAGGAGGTGCAACTTGTGGTAGAGAAAAGTGAAATCACAGAAGGTGCAACCTGTGGTAGAGAAAAGTGAAATCACAGAAGGTGCAACTTGTGGTAAAGAAAAGTGAGATCACAGAAGGTGCAACTTGTGGTAGAGAAAAGTGAAATCACAGAAGGTGCAACTTGTGGTAGAAAAGTGAGATCACAGAAGGTGCAACTTGTGGTACGGAAAAGTGAGATCACAGAAGGTGCAACTTGTGGTAGAAAAGTGAGATCACAGAAGGTGCAACTTGTGGTAGAGAAAAGTGAGATCACAGAAGGTGCAACTTGTGGTAGAGAAAAGTGAAATCACAGAAGGTGCAACTTGTGGTAGAGAAAAGTGAAATCACAGAAGGTGCAACTTGTGGTAGAAAAGTGAGATCACAGAAGGTGCAACTTGTGGTACGGAAAAGTGAGATCACAGAAGGTGCAACTTGTGGTAGAAAAGTGAGATCACAGAAGGTGCAACTTGTGGTAGAGAAAAGTGAAATCACAGAAGGTGCAACTTGTGGTAGAAAAGTGAGATCACAGAAGGTGCAACTTGTGGTAAAGAAAAGTGAAATCACAGAAGGTGCAACTTGTGGTAGAAAAGTGAGATCGCAGAAGGTGCAACTTGTGGTAGAGAAAAGTGAGATCACAGAAGGTGCAACTTGTGGTAGAAAAGTGAGATCACAGAAGGTGCAACTTGTGGTAGAAAAGTGAGATCACAGAAGGTGCAACTTGTGGTAAAGAAAAGTGAGATCACAGAAGGTGCAACTTGTGGTAGAAAAGTGAGATCGCAGAAGGTGCAACTTGTGGTAGAGAAAAGTGAGATCACAGAAGGTGCAACTTGTGGTAGAAAAGTGAGATCACAGAAGGTGCAACTTGTGGTAGAAAAGTGAGATCGCAGAAGGTGCAACTTGTGGTAAAGAAAAGTGAAATCACAGAAGGTGCAACTTGTGGTAGAAAAGTGAGATCGCAGAAGGTGCAACTTGTGGTAGAGAAAAGTGAGATCACAGAAGGTGCAACTTGTGGTAGAGAAAAGTGAAATCACAGAAGGTGCAACTTGTGGTAGAAAAGTGAGATCACAGAAGGTGCAACTTGTGGTAAAGAAAAGTGAAATCGCAGAAGGTGCAACTTGTGGTAGAAAAGTGAGATCGCAGAAGGTGCAACTTGTGGTAGAAAAGTGAGATCGCAGAAGGTGCAACTTGTGGTAGAGAAAAGTGAGATCACAGAAGGTGCAACTTGTGGTAGAAAAGTGAGATCACAGAAGGTGAAACTTGTGGTAGAAAAGTGAAATCACAGAAGGTGCAACTTGTGGTAGAAAAGTGAGATCGCAGAAGGTGCAACTTGTGGTAGAGAAAAGTGAGATCACAGAAGGTGCAACTTGTGGTAGAAAAGTGAGATCACAGAAGGTGCAACTTGTGGTAAAGAAAAGTGAGATCACAGAAGGTGCAACTTGTGGTAAAGAAAAGTGAAATCACAGAAGGTGCAACTTGTGGTAGAGAAAAGTGAAATCACAGAAGGTGCAACTTGTGGTAGAGAAAAGTGAGATCACAGAAGGTGCAACTTGTGGTAAAGAATAGTGTGATCACAGAAGGTGCAACTTGTGGTACGGAAAGGTGAGATCAGAGGAGGTGCAACTTGTGACAGAAGAGCGTGGTGACAGAGGCCAAAGGAGCTCGTGCTGACACATCCTACCTTGGTAGATCGGTTATCAAAGAAAATATTGATTGTCAATTAAACTGAGGCTGAGGCGATTTCGGATTCTCTTTTAATCTCTTGCACAACTATATGTTGAGGTTCCGGGAGTTTCTTTGCAGGACAGGGACATCATTTGCATGCTTCCTGCACTCTGCAGCAGTTGTAAAGTAGTGGCCTTGTCTCTAAGCACATCAGAGCGTCTTTCCACCTATTACTCCTTGCATAAAAGACATCATCGTCTACAGTATGCTACTCTGTACATAATGGCTGCTTCTGAAAGTCTGGACCAGTGGTTCCCAACCCGTCTGGGTGCCCCTGGGGGCCTGGGAAGCCTCCTCAAGGGGCCCGCGACTGATTAAAAAATGATGGATGGGAGAAGCATGTGGACCGACGAAGGGTCTAGGTAGGCACGGGTGGGGAGGAGAACGGTCAGGGTAGGCACGGGTGGGGAGGAGGAGGGTCTGGGTAGGCACGGGTGGGGAGGAGGAGGGTCAGGATAGGCACTGGTGGGCAGGAGAAGGGTCAGGGTAGGCACAAGTGGGCAGGAGAAGGGTAGGCACGGGTGGGGAGGAGGAGGGTCTGAGTAGGCACTGGTGGGCAGGAGAAGGGTCAGGGTAGGCACAAGTGGGCAGGAGAAGGGTCAGTGTAGGCACAAGTGGGCAGGAGAAGGGTCAGTGTAGGCACAAGTGGGCAGGAGAAGGGTCAGTGTAGGCACAAGTGGGCAGGAGAAGGGTCAGTGTAGGCACAAGTGGGCAGGAGAAGGGTCCGGATAGGCACTGGTGGGCAGGAGAAGGGCCACGGTAGGCACAGGTGGGGAGGAGAAGAGTCTGGGTAGGCACAGATGGGGAGGAGAAGGGTCTGGGTAGACATGGGTGGAGGAGAAGGGTCTGGGTAGGCACGGGTGGGGAGGAGAAGGGTCTGGGTAGGCACGGGTGGGGAGGAGGAGGGTCTGGGTAGGCACAGATGGGGAGGAGAAGGGTCTGGGTAGGCACGGGTGGGGAGGAGAAGGGTCAGGGTAGGCACTGGTGGGCAGGAGAAGGGCCAGGGTAGGCACAGGTGTGGAGGAGAAGGGTCTGGGTAGGCACGGGTGGGGAGGAGGAGGGTAGGCACGGGTGGGGAGGAGGAGGGTCTGAGAAGGCACTGGTGGGCAGGAGAAGGGTCAGGGTAGGCACGGGTGGGCAGGAGAAGGGTCAGTGTAGGCACAAGTGGGCAGGAGAACGGTCAGGATAGGCACGGATGGGGAGGAGAAGGGTAGGCACGGGTGGGGAGGAGGAGGGTCTGAGAAGGCACTGGTGGGCAGGAGAAGGGTCAGGGTAGGCACGGGTGGGCAGGAGAAGGGTCAGTGTAGGCACAAGTGGGCAGGAGAAGGGTCCGGATAGGCACTGGTGGGCAGGAGAAGGGTCTGGGTAGGCACGGGTGGGGAGGAGAAGGGTCTGGGTAGGCACGGGTGGGGAGGAGAAGGGTCTGGGTAGACACAGGTGGGGAGGAGAAGGGTCAGGATAGGCACTGGTGGGCAGGAGAAGGGCCAGGGTAGGCACTGGTGGGCAGGAGAAGGGTAGGCACAGGTGGGGAGGAGGAGGGTCTGAGTAGGCACTGGTGGGCAGGAGAAGGGTCAGGGTAGGCACAAGTGGGCAGGAGAAGGGTCAGTGTAGGCACAAGTGGGCAGGAGAAGGGTCCGGATAGGCACTGGTGGGCAGGAGAAGGGCCAGGGTAGGCACAGGTGGGGAGGAGAAGGGTCTGGGTAGGCACGGGTGGGGAGGAGGAGGGTCTGGGTAGGCACAGATGGGGAGGAGAAGGGTCTAGGTAGGCACGGGTTGGGAAGAAGGGACTAGGTAGACATGGGTGGAGGAGAACGGTCAGGATAGGCACGGATGGGGAGGAGAAGGGTAGGCACGGGTGGGGAGGAGGAGGGTCTGAGTAGGCACTGGTGGGCAGGAGAAGGGTCAGGGTAGGCACAAGTGGGCAGGAGAAGGGTCAGTGTAGGCACAAGTGGGCAGGAGAAGGGTCCGGATAGGCACTGGTGGGCAGGAGAAGGGCCAGGGTAGGCACAGGTGGGGAGGAGAAGGGTCTGGGTAGGCACGGGTGGGGAGGAGGAGGGTCTGGGTAGGCACAGATGGGGAGGAGAAGGGTCTGGGTAGGCACGGGTGGGGAGGAGGAGGGTCTGGGTAGGCACAGATGGGGAGGAGAAGGGTCTGGGTAGGCACGGGTTGGGAAGAAGGGCCTAGGTAGACATGGGTGGAGGAGAACGGTCAGGATAGGCACGGATGGGGAGGAGAAGGGCCAGGGTAGGCATGGGGAGGAGGTGGGGTTAAAGGTCACATATTAACTAGGATGGACTACAATTCTACTCATCCCTTTTATAAAGATCATATGTTACCTGGTAAAAACCGTGGAATGAAGCCAGGTGTGGCCCGCAGGGTGGGCTGTTTTGGGGCTCTCCGATGGCCAGCGCCATGTAGCCCATCTCTTCATGCCTTATGGGACTGTCCAGTTGGAATCAAGTGATTGGCTGCCATTGCCCGGTCGGGGTTTGCATGGACATCATTTGTGGAGGTTTCATCCCAGGAATATTCACGGGGACCGTTTGGTGTAAATGTTTACCATGCAGTCTGACTTGCATTGCAATGGATGGGATATGTACCGCATCAAGCAGGGCCTGGCGCCCCCCGTCTCACGGCAAGCTGAACCGTGGCCACTTGTGTGACCAGGCGGCATCAGGGGCCCCAGGACGGACCACTCGTGACCCCGCATCTGGGCTGAAGAATCATGTCACCGGATCAGCTCGGGAAGCTCGAGGGGTTATTTACTGAGGAAGAAACCAGCATTTCTACTAGAAATCTTGTCCATGCAACAGATCAAAAGGCCACCCACAGTGTGGGCGTAACCTGCTGTTTTGTGTATGGGATGCGTAATAGGTGCTGATGGTGAGAGGATGCAGACAAGACCATTAACAAAACCAGCTCAGGAAACTCAGGCCACGAGAGTGGATGGGCAGCAGTAGTTTTGAATGTTCTCTCTTACCTTGTGATGTTAGACCCCGTTTGTTACCCAAATGTGTATTTGGACCAGCGAGCCAGGGGTTCCTTTCCTTTATTTAACACAGGAGAAGGGGGTATAACGTGGTTTAGAAGGGACTTATCCACGCCTGATACTCAGGATATCGTTGTAAAATAAATGTACATATAGCCTCTCTGAATGCAACTAATTTGGACATTCAGTAGTTATGTTGAATATCTCACTAAGATCATTCCCAATCTACGAGCGCCCTCTGTTCAGGCGCAGGTGAGACCATCAGTGCAGTCCAAGGTGCGCATTGTGTGAGGTGCACGAGTGGGTCAGTGGATGTTTGTTTCTGGGTGCTTTTGTTTAGGTTGGTTCAGGCAGGTGATCAGCGCACCTTCAATCCTCAGCCCTGGTGCGGGTCCGCGGGGAGGGCGCCTGGACGCCCGGGGGCCCATCTCCGCCCCACGAGCGCGCCTGCGGCGGGGTCTTCATTCAGATGAAAAACACTCACCAAATGACGAACCATAACTTGTTTACGTCGCTTGTATTTTTAATAAAACTGGCTTAAAGGATTTGCCGCAAAAGGTTTGGCAGGTGTTCGTCTGCAGGTAGTCGGTGGTATTTGCGGAGTAAGTTTGACGTCTTGCTATGATTGCGACGCAGCACCGATCCCAGACTCTGAGTTGGACGTGTGGCCTCGGAGGGGACGAGGATCTTTACAGGAGTAAAGTCTGGGACAGGCGGAGGCGTTTAAAGTGATGGAAATACTTTGTGTTTTCAGCGCCACATTTTCAACAAAGGGGTGAATGAATACTTCAAGTGTGATCACTACTGAGGACCGACACCCGCGTCCTGGTGGGTTCAGATCCAAGACATGTGTAGACCACCCGAAGCCAAGTGTCGGTGCCACCTGATGTACTAGGACACGTCTAGGCAATTCAGGCCTTTCCCTCAGTCTGTGGCCGGCTGGAGTTTAGCATCCGTCCTCTTGGCAAAGTTGTGCTTTCTTAGGTAGAGGTTCACCTTGCCTCCGATGGTCTCCCCTGAGGGTGGTACCCGTCTGTCCTACCCTCGCTCTTCCGGCAAGCCTGAGCCCGTGACTGATCTCTTCCAGTGTGTGCGACCCTCCACGCTGATTGTGCCAAACACCCGTGTCAGAGCACCCAGGCCTGTCCACACATCCTTCCGAGCACCCCTCTGTTTAGCTGTTCGTGCCTCGTCTCAGCCTTAAAGAGAAGTCTTTATAAACGGAAACTCAGTGCGGCGACCCTGTCAATCTGTACAGAGGACTAATGTCTCCTGCTTCCCGCACAGCAGCATCCCAGTGCCTTCCCGACAGCCCCTCAACATTACTAGTTAAGAAGGGGTCGCAGATAATAGCACCTTCTATAGTGAGGCAGCCCCTGTCTCTGGGGCCTTGTGTGGTAAGGCGGCCCCTGTCTCAGGGGCCTTGTATGGTAAGGCGGCACCCTGTCTCTGGGGCCTTGTATGGTAAGGCGGCACCCTGTCTCTGGAGCCTTGTGTGGTGAGGCGGCACCCTGTCTCTGGGGCCTTGTGTGGTGAGGCGGCCCCTGTCTCAGGGGCCTTGTGTGGTAAGGCGGCACCCTCTCTCAGGTGCCTTGTGTGGTAAGGCGGACCCTGTCTCGGGGGCCTTGTATGGTGAGGCGGCACCCTGTCTCAGGTGCCTTGTATGGTAAGGCGGACCCTGTCTCAGGGGCCTTGTATGGTGAGGCGGCACCCTGTCTCAGGTGCCTTGTATGGTGAAGCAGCCCCTGTCTCAGGTGCTTTGTGTGGTAAGGCGGACCCTGTCTCAGGTGCCTTGTATGGTAAGGCGGCCCCTGTCTCAGGGGCCTTGTGTGGTAAGGCGGCCCCTGTCTCAGGGGCCTTGTATGGTAAGGCGGCCCCTGTCTCAGGGGCCTTGTGTGGTAAGGCGGACCCTGTCTCAGGTGCCTTGTGTGGTAAGGCGGCACCCTGTCTCAGGGGCCTTGTATGGTAAGGCGGCACCCTGTCTCTGGGGCCTTGTATGGTGAGGCAGCCCCTGTCTCAGGTGCCTTGTATGGTGAGGCGACACCCTGTCTCAGGTGCCTTGTGTGGTAAGGCGGACCCTGTCTCAGGTGCCTTGTATGGTAAGGCGGCCCCTGTCTCAGGGGCCTTGTATGGTAAGGCGGCACAGTGCCTCTGTGCCTTGTATGGTAAGGTGGCACCCTGTCTCAGGGGCCTTGTATGGTGAGGCGGCCCCTGTCTCTGGGGCCTTGTATGGTGAAGCAGCCCCTGTCTCAGGTGCCTTGTATGGTGAAGCAGCCCCTGTCTCAGGTGCCTTGTATGGTGAAGCAGCCCCTGTCTCAGGGGCCTTGTATGGTGAGGCAGCCCCTGTCTCAGGGGCCTTGTGTGGTAAGGCGGCACCCTGTCTCAGGGGCCTTGTATGGTAAGGCGGCACAGTGCCTCTGTGCCTTGTATGGTAAGGTGGCACCCTGTCTCAGGGGCCTTGTGTGGTAAGGCGGCACAGTGCCTCTGTGCCTTGTGTGGTAAGGCGGCCCCTGTCTCAGGTGCCTTGTGTGGTAAGGCGGCCCCTGTCTCAGGGGCCTTGTGTGGTAAGGCGGCCCCTGTCTCAGGGGCCTTGTGTGGTAAGGCAGACCCTGTCTCAGGGGCCTTGTGTGGTAAGGCGGACCCTGTCTCAGGTGCCTTGTGTGGTAAGGCGGCCCCTGTCTCAGGGGCCTTGTGTGGTAAGGCGGCCCCTGTCTCAGGGGCCTTGTATGGTAAGGCGGCCCCTGTCTCAGGGGCCTTGTGTGGTAAGGCGGACCCTGTCTCGGGTGCCTTGTGTGGTAAGGCGGCACCCTGTCTCTGGGGCCTTGTATGGTGAGGCAGCCCCTGTCTCAGGTGCCTTGTATGGTGAGGCGGCACCCTGTCTCAGGTGCCTTGTGTGGTAAGGCGGACCCTGTCTCAGGTGCCTTGTATGGTAAGGCGGCCCCTGTCTCAGGGGCCTTGTATGGTAAGGCGGCACAGTGCCTCTGTGCCTTGTATGGTAAGGTGGCACCCTGTCTCAGGGGCCTTGTATGGTGAGGCGGCCCCTGTCTCTGGGGCCTTGTATGGTGAAGCAGCCCCTGTCTCAGGTGCCTTGTATGGTGAAGCAGCCCCTGTCTCAGGGGCCTTGTATGGTGAGGCAGCCCCTGTCTCAGGGGCCTTGTATGGTAGGGCGGCACCCTGTCTCAGGGGCCTTGTATGGTGAGGCGGCACCCTGTCTCAGGGGCCTTGTATGGTGAGGCAGCCCCTGTCTCAGGGGCCTTGTGTGGTAAGGCGGCCCCTGTCTCAGGGGCCTTGTATGGTGAGGCGGCACCCTGTCTCAGGTGCCTTGTGTGGTAAGGCGGCACCCTGTCTCAGGGGCCTTGTATGGTAAGGCGGCACCCTGTCTCTGGGGCCTTGTATGGTGAGGCAGCCCCTGTCTCAGGTGCCTTGTATGGTGAGGCGACACCCTGTCTCAGGTGCCTTGTGTGGTAAGGCGGACCCTGTCTCAGGTGCCTTGTATGGTAAGGCGGCCCCTGTCTCAGGGGCCTTGTATGGTAAGGCGGCCCCTGTCTCAGGGGCCTTGTATGGTAAGGCGGCACAGTGCCTCTGTGCCTTGTATGGTGAGGCGGCCCCTGTCTCTGGGGCCTTGTATGGTGAAGCAGCCCCTGTCTCAGGTGCCTTGTATGGTGAAGCAGCCCCTGTCTCAGGTGCCTTGTATGGTGAGGCAGCCCCTGTCTCAGGGGCCTTGTGTGGTAAGGCGGCACCCTGTCTCAGGGGCCTTGTATGGTAAGGCGGCACAGTGCCTCTGTGCCTTGTATGGTAAGGTGGCACCCTGTCTCAGGGGCCTTGTGTGGTAAGGCGGCACAGTGCCTCTGTGCCTTGTGTGGTAAGGCGGCCCCTGTCTCAGGTGCCTTGTGTGGTAAGGCGGCCCCTGTCTCAGGGGCCTTGTGTGGTAAGGCGGCACCCTGTCTCAGGGGCCTTGTATGGTAAGGCGGCACAGTGCCTCTGTGCCTTGTATGGTAAGGTGGCACCCTGTCTCAGGGGCCTTGTGTGGTAAGGCGGCACAGTGCCTCTGTGCCTTGTGTGGTAAGGCGGCCCCTGTCTCAGGTGCCTTGTGTGGTAAGGCGGCCCCTGTCTCAGGGGCCTTGTGTGGTAAGGCGGCCCCTGTCTCAGGGGCCTTGTGTGGTAAGGCAGACCCTGTCTCAGGGGCCTTGTGTGGTAAGGCGGACCCTGTCTCAGGTGCCTTGTGTGGTAAGGCGGCCCCTGTCTCAGGGGCCTTGTGTGGTAAGGCGGCCCCTGTCTCAGGGGCCTTGTATGGTAAGGCGGCCCCTGTCTCAGGGGCCTTGTGTGGTAAGGCGGACCCTGTCTCGGGTGCCTTGTGTGGTAAGGCGGCACCCTGTCTCTGGGGCCTTGTATGGTGAGGCAGCCCCTGTCTCAGGTGCCTTGTATGGTGAGGCGGCACCCTGTCTCAGGTGCCTTGTGTGGTAAGGCGGACCCTGTCTCAGGTGCCTTGTATGGTAAGGCGGCCCCTGTCTCAGGGGCCTTGTATGGTAAGGCGGCACAGTGCCTCTGTGCCTTGTATGGTAAGGTGGCACCCTGTCTCAGGGGCCTTGTATGGTGAGGCGGCCCCTGTCTCTGGGGCCTTGTATGGTGAAGCAGCCCCTGTCTCAGGTGCCTTGTATGGTGAAGCAGCCCCTGTCTCAGGTGCCTTGTATGGTGAAGCAGCCCCTGTCTCAGGGGCCTTGTATGGTGAGGCAGCCCCTGTCTCAGGGGCCTTGTGTGGTAAGGCGGCACCCTGTCTCAGGGGCCTTGCATGGTAAGGCGGCACAGTGCCTCTGTGCCTTGTATGGTAAGGTGGCACCCTGTCTCAGGGGCCTTGTGTGGTAAGGCGGCACAGTGCCTCTGTGCCTTGTGTGGTAAGGCGGCCCCTGTCTCAGGGGCCTTGTGTGGTAAGGCGGCCCCTGTCTCAGGGGCCTTGTGTGGTAAGGCGGCCCCTGTCTCAGGGGCCTTGTGTGGTAAGGCAGCACCCTGTCTCAGGGGCCTTGTGTGGTAAGGCAGCACCCTGTCTCAGGGGCCTTGTGTGGTAAGGCGGAAACCTGTCTCTGGGGCCTTGTATGGTAGGGCGGCACCCTGTCTCAGGGGCCTTGTATGGTGAGGCGGCACCCTGTCTCAGGGGCCTTGTATGGTGAGGCAGCCCCTGTCTCAGGGGCCTTGTGTGGTAAGGCGGCCCCTGTCTCAGGGGCCTTGTATGGTGAGGCGGCACCCTGTCTCAGGGGCCTTGTATGGTGAGGCAGCCCCTGTCTCAGGGGCCTTGTATGGTGAGGCGACACCCTGTCTCAGGGGCCTTGTATGGTAAGGCGGCACCCTGTCTCAGGGGCCTTGTATGGTAAGGCGGCACCCTGTCTCAGGGGCCTTGTATGGTAAGGCGGCACCCTGTCTCAGGGGCCTTGTATGGTAAGGCGGCACCCTGTCTCAGGGGCCTTGTATGGTAAGGCGGCACCCTGTCTCAGGGGCCTTGTATGGTGAGGCAGCCCCTGTCTCAGGAGCCTTGTATGGTGAGGCAGCCCCTGTCTCAGGGGCCTTGTGTGGTAAGGCGGCTCCCTGTGTCGGGGGCCTTGTGTGGTGAGGCAGCCCCTGTCTCAGGGGCCTTGTATGGTGAGGCGGCACCCTCTCTCAGGAGCCTTGTATGGTGAGGCAGCCCCTGTCTCAGGAGCCTTGTACGGTGAGGCAGCCCCTGTCTCAGGGGCCTTGTGTGGTAAGGCAGCCCCTGTCTCAGGGGCCTTGTGTGGTAAGGCGGCTCCCTGTGTCGGGGGCCTTGTGTGGTGAGGCAGCCTCTGTCTCAGGGGCCTTGTGTGGTGAGGCAGCCCCTGTCTCAGGTGCCTTGTATGGTGAGGCGACACCCTGTCTCAGGTGCCTTGTGTGGTAAGGCGGACCCTGTCTCAGGTGCCTTGTATGGTAAGGCGGCCCCTGTCTCAGGGGCCTTGTATGGTAAGGCGGCCCCTGTCTCAGGGGCCTTGTATGGTAAGGCGGCACAGTGCCTCTGTGCCTTGTATGGTGAGGCGGCCCCTGTCTCTGGGGCCTTGTATGGTGAAGCAGCCCCTGTCTCAGGGGCCTTGTGTGGTAAGGCGGACCCTGTCTCAGGTGCCTTGTATGGTGAGGCGGCACCCTGTCTCAGGGGCCTTGTGTGGTGAGGCGGCACCCTGTCTCAGGGGCCTTGTGTGGTGAGGCGGCACCCTGTCTCAGGTGCCTTGTGTGGTAAGGCGGCCCCTGTCTCAGGGGCCTTGTGTGGTAAGGCGGCCCCTGTCTCAGGGGCCTTGTGTGGTAAGGCGGACCCTGTCTCAGGTGCCTTGTATGGTGAGGCGACACCCTGTCTCAGGGGCCTTGTGTGGTAAGGCGGCACCCTGTCTCAGGGGCCTTGTGTGGTAAGGCGGCCCCTGTCTCAGGGGCCTTGTGTGGTAAGGCGGCCCCTGTCTCAGGGGCCTTGTGTGGTAAGGCGGACCCTGTCTCAGGTGCCTTGTATGGTGAGGCGGCACCCTGTCTCAGGGGCCTTGTGTGGTAAGGTGGCCCCTGTCTCAGGGGCCTTGTGTGGTGAGGCGGCCCCTGTCTCAGGGGCCTTGTGTGGTAAGACGGCCCCTGTCTCAGGGGCCTTGTGTGGTAAGGCGGCCCCTGTCTCTGGGGCCTTGTGTGATAAGGCGGCAGCCTGTCTCTGGGGCCTTGTATGGTAAGGCGGCACCCTGTCTCAGGGGCCTTGTATGGTAAGGCGGCACCCTGTCTCAGGGGCCTTGTGTGGTGAGGCGGCACCCTGTCTCAGGTGCCTTGTGTGGTAAGGCGGCCCCTGTCTCAGGGGCCTTGTGTGGTAAGGCGGCCCCTGTCTCAGGGGCCTTGTGTGGTAAGGCGGACCCTGTCTCAGGTGCCTTGTATGGTGAGGCGACACCCTGTCTCAGGGGCCTTGTATGGTAAGGCGGCACCCTGTCTCAGGGGCCTTGTATGGTAAGGCGGCACCCTGTCTCAGGGGCCTTGTATGGTAAGGCGGCACCCTGTCTCAGGGGCCTTGTATGGTAAGGCGGCACCCTGTCTCAGGGGCCTTGTGTGGTAAGGCGGCCCCTGTCTCAGGGGCCTTGTGTGGTAAGGCGGACCCTGTCTCAGGTGCCTTGTATGGTGAGGCGACACCCTGTCTCAGGGGCCTTGTGTGGTAAGGCGGCACCCTGTCTCAGGGGCCTTGTGTGGTAAGGCGGCACCCTGTCTCAGGGGCCTTGTGTGGTAAGGCGGCACCCTGTCTCAGGGGCCTTGTGTGGTAAGGCGGCACCCTGTCTCAGGGGCCTTGTGTGGTAAGGCGGCCCCTGTCTCAGGGGCCTTGTGTGGTAAGGCGGCATCCTGTCTCAGGGGCCTTGTGTGGTAAGACGGCCCCTGTCTCAGGGGCCTTGTGTGGTAAGGCGGCCCCTGTCTCTGGGGCCTTGTGTGATAAGGCGGCAGCCTGTCTCTGGGGCCTTGTATGGTAAGGCGGCACCCTGTCTCAGGGGCCTTGTATGGTAAGGCGACACCCTGTCTCAGGGGCCTTGTATGGTAAGGCGGCACCCTGTCTCAGGGGCCTTGTATGGTAAGGCGGCACCCTGTCTCAGGGGCCTTGTATGGTAAGGCGGCACCCTGTCTCAGGGGCCTTGTATGGTAAGGCGGCACCCTGTCTCAGGGGCCTTGTATGGTAAGGCGGCACCCTGTCTCAGGGGCCTTGTATGGTGAGGCAGCCCCTGTCTCAGGAGCCTTGTATGGTGAGGCAGCCCCTGTCTCAGGGGCCTTGTGTGGTAAGGCGGCTCCCTGTGTCGGGGGCCTTGTGTGGTGAGGCAGCCCCTGTCTCAGGGGCCTTGTATGGTGAGGCGGCACCCTCTCTCAGGAGCCTTGTATGGTGAGGCAGCCCCTGTCTCAGGAGCCTTGTATGGTGAGGCAGCCCCTGTCTCAGGGGCCTTGTGTGGTAAGGCAGCCCCTGTCTCAGGGGCCTTGTGTGGTAAGGCGGCTCCCTGTGTCGGGGGCCTTGTGTGGTGAGGCAGCCTCTGTCTCAGGGGCCTTGTGTGGTGAGGCAGCCCCTGTCTCAGGTGCCTTGTATGGTGAGGCGACACCCTGTCTCAGGTGCCTTGTGTGGTAAGGCGGACCCTGTCTCAGGTGCCTTGTATGGTAAGGCGGCCCCTGTCTCAGGGGCCTTGTATGGTAAGGCGGCCCCTGTCTCAGGGGCCTTGTATGGTAAGGCGGCACAGTGCCTCTGTGCCTTGTATGGTGAGGCGGCCCCTGTCTCTGGGGCCTTGTATGGTGAAGCAGCCCCTGTCTCAGGGGCCTTGTGTGGTAAGGCGGACCCTGTCTCAGGTGCCTTGTATGGTGAGGCGGCACCCTGTCTCAGGGGCCTTGTGTGGTGAGGCGGCACCCTGTCTCAGGGGCCTTGTGTGGTGAGGCGGCACCCTGTCTCAGGTGCCTTGTGTGGTAAGGCGGCCCCTGTCTCAGGGGCCTTGTGTGGTAAGGCGGCCCCTGTCTCAGGGGCCTTGTGTGGTAAGGCGGACCCTGTCTCAGGTGCCTTGTATGGTGAGGCGACACCCTGTCTCAGGGGCCTTGTATGGTAAGGCGGCACCCTGTCTCAGGGGCCTTGTATGGTAAGGCGGCACCCTGTCTCAGGGGCCTTGTATGGTAAGGCGGCACCCTGTCTCAGGGGCCTTGTATGGTAAGGCGGCACCCTGTCTCAGGGGCCTTGTATGGTAAGGCGGCACCCTGTCTCAGGGGCCTTGTATGGTGAGGCAGCCCCTGTCTCAGGAGCCTTGTATGGTGAGGCAGCCCCTGTCTCAGGGGCCTTGTGTGGTAAGGCGGCTCCCTGTGTCGGGGGCCTTGTGTGGTGAGGCAGCCCCTGTCTCAGGGGCCTTGTATGGTGAGGCGGCACCCTCTCTCAGGAGCCTTGTATGGTGAGGCAGCCCCTGTCTCAGGAGCCTTGTATGGTGAGGCAGCCCCTGTCTCAGGGGCCTTGTGTGGTAAGGCAGCCCCTGTCTCAGGGGCCTTGTGTGGTAAGGCGGCTCCCTGTGTCGGGGGCCTTGTGTGGTGAGGCAGCCTCTGTCTCAGGGGCCTTGTATGGTGAGGCGGCACCCTCTCTCAGGAGCCTTGTATGGTGAGGCAGCCCCTGTCTCAGGGGCCTTGTGTGGTAAGGCGGCACCCTGTCTCAGGGGCCTTGTGTGGTAAGGCGGCACCCTGTCTCAGGGGCCTTGTGTGGTAAGGCGGCACAGTGCCTCTGTGCCTTGTGTGGTAAGGCGGCACCCTGTCTCAGGGGCCTTGTGTGGTAAGGCGGCACAGTGCCTCTGTGCCTTGTATGGTAAGGCGGCACCCTGTCTCAGGGGCCTTGTGTGGTGAGGCGGCACCCTGTCTCAGGTGCCTTGTGTGGTAAGGCGGCCCGGGGCCTTGTGTGGTAAGGCAGCCCCTGTCTCAGGGGCCTTGTGTGGTAAGGTGGCACGGAGCCAGAGTTGCCTTGCGTGATGAGGCAATGCCTTGTCTGATGCTTTATTGTGGTACGGTACCGCACAGTCTTGTATGCGTTGGGTTGTGATGCCTTCTGTGGTATAGAACCGCTCGGACTGAGATGCCTGTATGGTAAGAGAACGCCAGCCGGAGATGCCTCGTATGGGAAGACTTCTACCAGCCACCGGCGCCTTACGCCAGGCATTGCCTGACCATATATCTTTGTTCCTAAATGACTTACGATCTTTTTCAAGGATGCTAGCAGAAACGTCTTCTATTAAGGCAAGTTTTCCGGACTTGAGAAAGCCCACTTTGCGAGGTGGGACAGTATCTGAGTGCAAACAAATCCCTAAACTGAAGATGTAGTACAATACAGATGTCACACAGCGCTCTAGAATAGCAGACGGAGGTCACCATTGCAATCTAGCACAGGGAATTAGTGTTCAAACTGGATGATTACGGTTGCTACTGATGTTGAGGTAATATAAGTAATTCCAAGTTACAGTTTTCCAGTGTCCTGGGTGTAGGTACTTAGGACTACAGCCAGCACGGTTTTCACTCTGTGCACCACCCCCTAGAGCACGATCATGGCAGGAATAAGCCCTACTGGAGTGTGTAGCAAGACACAAGTAGTCTTGTGTAGGTAAAAAGTACGGATCAAGTTCATATTTGTGGTAGTGTCTGTCTGGTCATATTGTGGCAGCGTCCGGGTCGGGTCATTGCACCGCGGCGGACGCTGGTGAACCCAACCAGACACGCCCTATGAATGGCGGTGTCGGTGGGTTCCACTTCCATGTAGGTAGCAGGGACGGGCGCTGATGCGGAAGCCGGTGCTGGACACCAAACACACCGGAGGGACCCGATAAAGAACCGCAGGAGAGCAGCGGAGTCTCCGGCCGCAGCGGCACAATCCGGGGAGGCTGTGACAGGATGGAGGATGTGCACCGACGTGCCATATGTGATGCCAGGCACACGCACACACTGGAGACGCCAGCTGGTTACAAGAGGGATACAATGAACATAGAACAGAGAGCGCAAGAAGCACAAGGAAGGGGAAGAAACATGTTAGTGGGAGCATAGAAAGGTGGATAGACATACAGGTGGGCGACGGATAGGTGACAGATAACAGGTAGATAAACAGATAGACACATAGATACATAGATGGATAGCAGTTACCAGACAGGTAGATAACAGACAGACACACACACACGCACAGGCAGACAGACACACACACACACACACACGCAGGCAGACAGACAGACAGACAGACAGACACACACACACGCAGGCAGACAGACAGGCAGACACACACACGCAGGCAGACACACACACACACACAGACAGACAGACAGACAGACAGACAGACAGACAGACAGACAGACAGACAGACAGACACACACGCACGCACGCACGCAGGCAGACAGACAGACAGACACGCACGCACGCACGCACGCAGGCAGACAGACAGACAGACAGACAGACAGACACACACACACGCACGCAGGCAGACACACGCACGCACGCAGGCAGACACACACACACACACACACACACACACACACGCAGGCAGACAGTCACACAGACAGATAAAAAGATAGCTAAATAACAGATAGATAATAGATACATATAGATAATAGGCATATAGACAGATAAGATAGATAACAGATAGATGAACAGATACCGGATAGATAAGCAGATATAAACAGATACCGGATAGATGAACAGATACCGGATAAACAGATACCGGATAGATGAACAGATACCGGATAAACAGATACCGGATAGATGAACAGATAGATGAGCAGATACCGGATAGATGAGCAGATACCGGATAGATGAGCAGATACCGGATAGATGAGCAGATACCGGATAGCTAGATGAGCAGATACCGGATAGCTAGATGAGCAGATACCGGATAGCTAGATGAGCAGATACCGGATAGATAAACAGATAGATGAGCAGATACCGGATAGATAAACAGATAGATGAGCAGATACCGGATAGATAAACAGATAGATGAACAGATACCGGATAGATAAACAGATAGATGAACAGATACCGGATAGATAAACAGATAGATGAACAGATACCGGATAGATAAACAGATAGATAAACAGATAGATGAACAGATACCGGATAGATAAACAGATAGATGAACAGATACTGGATAAACAGATACCGGATAGATGAACAGATAGATGAACAGATACCGGATAGATGAACAGATAAACAGATAAACATATAGAAAACCGATTGATAGGTAAACAAATAGGTAGATAACAGGTAAATAGCAGATAGATAAAAGGAAGGGTCAGTCACAGCACTACCTACAACTGCTATTTTTTTCATTAAAAAAAAATCTGGGCGTGCAATGATTTTTTTTCCGAATGCACTTAGCAGTTGCAATCTGTAAAGGCATTTAAGAAATGAAAGCCTTGATTGTGCCATGTGGTATACTGTAACTTTGGCTAGTGGCTGTGCCTTTTAGGTAAGAACCTCTTTTCATGGAAAGTTTACAAAATAATTTCCCTTTTCACGATGCTTTGTGTACATATAACTTTAATAGTTACTCAACAGACAAGAAAAGCGATAACAGCAAGGCGACCACTTGTCTGCATTATTAAACATAACATGACTGTCAAGCCGCACCACCCAGCAAATACATCAGGACAAAGGTGCAGAAAATAGCACTGTGTACAGAGTTACAGAATTGTATTATGGTTCTCTAAAGTCTCATAAATGAATAACTAAACACAGCCTCACATAAAACCCAAATGACAAAGTCAGACGATTACCTCAAATTCAGGAATTGCAGGGCTAAGTGAATCTGCCCCATTGCAAATAATTGCCACACATTCACTCCCCTCCCTCAAGCTTCTGGCTCAGTTACCCATTTCTGCTGGGACTGCACACACTACACACTGGGCTGCTTGTGTTGCAGCAGGCCACACTTGCTGACAAGCAATGCAGTCTCTCAATGGCGTCTCGGTCCAGGCTCGCACACCACCCTTGCACACGTTGCCACAGAATTCAGCTGCAGCCCAAACACACCATCCACCTCCCAGCAAAAAGATGGAAGCAGCAATACATCCCCGGGCAGCACCACCTGTCCCCCCTTCTCCTTCATCGGCACCGCCATGCTTGTGCTAGAGAGGTCAGGAATAGACAAAGAGAAACAAATTCTGCCCACACTGTATGACCACAGAGATTATACACTGTAGAAAAACCTCGGTTACAAATGAAAAGAGATGATCAATGTTATAGACACCGAAACAGTACCTACACATGTGGCGTAATGGCCAGACCTACTGTCTTTGGAGCTGGGTAACCATGTTCGAGTCTCAGTATCGGCTCAACAGCCTGTGATTGTGGGCAAATCACTTAATTTCCCTGTGCTAACCAAAAAATGAATGTGTACTTGTGTAAAGTAACTGGAGCTCACGTAAAGCACTTCAGTACCTTTGGGTCAAGTTTGTGCTATAAAAAACGACAAAAAAAATAAAGAACTAAACCTGCATGCAGCCCGTAAAACGTGCCAGCACTGCGCACCATGGTGCTACAGGAATCAGATTTAAAAATGAGCAGCATGCTAAATTTGTAGGTGAAATGTTTTGTGTCTGAGCTACTGATTGCCGGCATGCATGTTTGTACGAGACTGAGAGGGTCCAAAAAAATTGTATTGGCATCTTGTTAGTTGTTTCATTCAGTGAATGCACAGCAAATGTGACTAGAGAACAAGATTTACAGCCCGGTTTACAGCAGAGCTTGGAAAAGACTAGCACTCCTCTCAGTGCTCCAGGTGAAAGAATAAAGTAGTCCCTGAACAGATCTGAAAATGGTGAGGCAGTACATTTATATAGTACTTGGTCCGATCTCTGTGGGAGGACACAAAAAAAGACAGAAAGGATTGCCCATTAGCAAGCAAGGATTTTTAAGGGACACTGACATACACAAATAATAATCACTGGGCAGAGCTGAACCTCACAAAGCATATACAACAGGTCGCTAACCGACAGTGCAAGCTGTGTCTAGGCACGACGTAAACAGCCAGGTCTTCAACTGTTTCTAAAAAGTGGTCCATGAAGTACAACTTCTCAATGTTTGCGGAAGGTCGTTCCAGGGCTTAGGGCCTTGATGGGCAAATTACCGTCCTCCCATTTGACTCCATTGAACTGTCGGAACCATGCACAGGGAACGATTGCTGGAGCGTAGAGCACAAGCCGGTTGCTACACAGAATCTATAATATAGTACTATGCAAGTCAGAACTGGAGAGGTGAGTTGCGCTCATGAAGACCGCTAGTACTTTGCACCAAAAATGAAATACAAAACATAATTGTGTTATGGTTGAATCTGAATACTGACCATAGACCCATTCAAATATAGACAGTATATTTATGGATGAAATCTTCATTTGACGCATATAAGTTAACACTATTTGAACAAAACCACTGCTTAAGAAAAGTATTGCAAGTGGATTTAGAATGAGGTTAGGTGAAGAAGAAAGGTGGACTCCTGTGCATAATTACTTGTGATTCTTACTCTGAGGGCACACGGCCATTGTATGCTTGAGGATGAAAATACAAGTAGGACTTTTAATTCCCTTCTAGGTACTAACTTGATGGAACCAGGGGGCCTCTTCATGGTAAGAGTACTCCAAGACAGTGTTATCCCTCTCAGTCAGCAACGAAAGCCACAAAAAGGACACTTCTGTCTTTTTCTAGCCAGTACCTCTGCTGTATTCATTCATCAACACCTTAAAGTGTGTTTTATTTTTTTATTTTTGTAAACCAAACCTGCTGGTTGTATGTTATACTTTCTAGATAAAAAGATGAGTGTGTCGAGAAGCATGAGGAAAACACTAAAATATGGAGACATGTAAAACATTATATGCATGCTCACAGTTAAATGAAACTTGTAAAATTGAACTGGAGGATTTAAAAAATGTTATGAAAGAAATATGTGGAAATCTGTAAATTGGTGACAAATTGCATGAGCCCTAAAAACCCAAGTAGCTTAAGTAGTCCTCTGAGTGAACTTCAACAACCGTGGTGTTTCTTTTTATCAGTGTGAAGGTTCCTGCAGACTTGGATTAGATTTCACCCTAATCCATAAAGTGGGAGATGGCGGAGACTTAACACTGTAGTCTGGTGTACGTGACCTTGGACGGAAGGAAACTAATGGAGAGCGCCTGTTGATGATGGGGTTGGTGGGTGGACACCTTGAGACTGAATGACCCACAACATCGCTTCATTAATGGATTTACTTCAGTTTGCTCTGCCTGGCTATAACTGCTTGACCAGGTAGTGTGACCTAGTAAAACGATGGGTGTGGGCTATTTGAGTTTCAGCATGGCATGTGACACGGTAACAGAGAAGATCCGTAAGCAACTAAGCACGCCCATGGGCACCGATATGGTGGATTGGGACACTCACTTGCCAATTGGCATACAACAATTCAAGCTGGTGGGATTTGTTTAAACTCAAACAGAAAAACACCAGACCTGCCAACTCACACGGTGTCACCGTGTGACACACAATATTGGCTCCTTTCACACGGTCTATGGTGAGGAGCCAAAATCACACGGTGGCAGGGAAAACAATCTGAAAACCACTGGAAACTGTTTTTCATTTAATATTCAGAGGCTTTTAACTGCTGATGTCCATGAATGGGAGTGAAAACACTCCAGGACATGGCAAGAGCCTCAGCAAGCTTTTTTTTTTTTTTTAAGGGTTGGGGACAAAAGTGCCTCTGATGTGCTTCTCGGCCACACCCCCTCCAAGGCCCAGCACACTTCCTCACACTGAGGTTTTTGGTGCAGTTGGCAAGTCTGCAACACTAAGTTGAGGAGACGTATCTGCTGAGTGAACCTACTAGTACAGTGATTCCCATCCTGTGGTCCGTGGACCCCCGAGGGTCCGCAAAGCCTCCTCAGGTGGGCCGCGACTGCTTCGCAAATTACATAATATTAATAGATTAGATCCCCAGCTTTCCAAGAATGATTCAGTGGGGGTCTCCGGGTTCCAGTGAGGGTAAAGTGGGGGTCCACAGAAGTCGAAAGGTTGGGAACTACTGTACTAGTGAACTGCATACTATTAAAGTGCTGCATTGGCAGAAGAAGCGGACTGCTTAACCTTATAGCAAACAAGATGATTGCCTTTAGGAAAGTTGATTAAAGCAAAGCAAACTTTCCACTATTCCTAAAAAGGAGCAACAGAATGTAAGTTGTGTTAATTATTTAACAACAATTTCATTTGCAAAGTGAAAAGAAAGCAAATGTGACTGTGTTAATTTTTAGATGTGGGCTAGAGATCACTTTAGCTGTCTTCCAGGCTAGTGTAATCTGAAAAAATAATCATACTAATATCTTATTGCAGAAAGGACGTTAGCAGGCAAGTGGAACCACGCTTGCGTTAGACTTCCTTTTAGTCTGCCTTAGCCACGCATATGCTGAACAACGCACATGCGTGGTTAAGGCAGATAAAAACAGAGTCGCCATCGGGAGAGGATGCGGTCAGGTAAGTGAGGCTGGGTTGGGGGTAGTTTTTAGGAGTGTGGGTGGATTAAGGGCGGGGAGTCGGTGTAGTTTGGTTTTCTAAGGGTGGGAGGAATCGGGATAGTTCTGGTTTTTAGGGGCAGGGAATCAGGGCAGTTTTGTTTTTTAGGGGCGGGGGATCGGGGTAGGTCTATTTTTAGGCATGGGGGTCGGCAGTTCTATTTTTAGGGAAGGGGGAGTTTGATTTTTGGGGGTGGGGAATTGGGGTAGTTTGGTTTTTGGAGGCGGCAGTGGGGGATCAGGGTAGTTTGTTTTTTGGGGGTGAGGGGGTGGGGTAGTTTGGTATTTAGGGGGGATCAGGGTGATTTGGTTTTTAGGGGTGAGAGATCGGGGTAGTTTTGTTTTTAGGGGCAGGATGGGGGGTGCTGTTTTTAGGGTGGGTGGGGGAGGTTGGGTTTATGGCTCAGGGTGTTATGGGAGGTATCCGGGGTAGTTTTAATATTAGGGGTGGGGTACTTCTGGGAATTACGGCATGCGAGGGGTCGCATATTAGAACCACACATGCCTTTACTAGGCATGCTTTTACAACAAAAAATCATTGTAAAGGCATTCGTGGTAAAGGCATTTGTGGTAAGTCGTCGTCCCGACCGCGTTGTTCAGGCATGCGTGGTTCCAGCATTCGTTGTTCCATCATACATTTTTCTTTAGATGCTGTTCTTGAAATGAAAATGAAGTGACGCGTCGGTTTACAGTAGTACATATATACAGGATTGAAAAAGGCCCTCGTTGGCTATTGAATGGGATTGTCTCCAGTGTAAGTTTTGTCTTCATCAGCCCCCAGGGCAGGCATTGTTAATTGCACTGTCCATTATGGTGAGCGATGGCATTTAGCCCTTGCACAGGAGTCTGGCATTTGGGCAGCAGTGTGTGCAATGCATCTGCACTAGCGCCTGTTGTTTTTTAGTTCTGGTGTTAGCCAAAAACTTGTGATTTTAGAAAACCAGTACAAGTGGCATACTTACTCAGCCAGCCCTTTTATTTCATTGATCTGCAGTCATGTCATTCACATTATGTTTCTGCCTATCACTGCATCCTGGGTGGGGCAGCTGCTCAGCCCACTTCCGGAAGTGGTTTATTTCTGGGTGAGTGGCAGCTTTTTCCACGATAGTCGCCCACGCAGGAAGCAGTCGTGTCCCTGTCAGGGACTGACGGACCAGTGCACGTTTTTTAAAATCTGCTTTATTTTGTTATTGTGGTTTTGTAATAAATGCTTTGAAAATAATTACAAAAAACATTGGCAAAGCCAAGTGCTGGCATCTTTTGTTGTGGCAATCTTGGAAATGTAGTTATTGTGCCAGCATGTTTTTCTGAAGGGAGACGTGTGTAATTGGCTGCAGTGTGCTTCTTTATAAAGCAGATTTACGTCAGCGTGATAGTCTTGTATTGCCAATCCTTTTAATGTTTTGCTTTTCGTTTTTTTTCTTTTAGCAAGTTTAAATGGTTCTGTTTAACAACCATATGGTTTATCAGAGAATTAGTCTAGCACATATTAGAAGTGCCTGGACAGCCTGCATCCAGATGGGCAGACTGGGCTTTTTTTGCATGAAGGCGGTGGTGATATAGGATTTATCCACATGCATCTTTTCTTCTCGTTTCCATGTCCTCATTTTTGGTCTGTGAATCCCAGATCTAGTTTAGGTGACGTCATCCACCACAACCTAGTCTTCCTACACAGCTTCAGGTCACATTAAAAAATCTATGAACTACTTTCTATGGTAATAACCTTGTAGTTTGTGTGACATGATCCTACTGTACTCCCCAGATACGGGTAACTGCTCCTTGTTTTGAAAGCAAGTTCTCCATATATTTAAATACCTTTCCCTTTGGAACTATTTATCTCTTTAAATGTTTGTAAAGCAGCGGATGTACGCCCCTTAGGTACATCTGAGTTATACACTTTGCACTGAGAATGGACAGGGCGTGAGAGTCCTATCATTACATGTGTGACCCTGGTCTGATGTGTTCTTTTTTGGTGACCTGTCCTCTCTGAGGTGTAAGTTTGAAGAGTTCAGGTATCAGGTGTTCGTAAAGTGTTGTATGTCAAACTGTCTACTCCAAAATACAGGCTACCGCTTACTACACCATCAAGGTACGCATACGTGGGAAGTGTAGATTCACTATTCTAACTCCTTATCCACTTATCGTGAAGTAAAGTACAAGCCAATGAATGTGCAGCTTGATATTTAAAATCTCTGTCTGTCTAACGTGGGGGACGCTCTCTTACTCAGGAAGCCTGCTCCCGTCTTGGATGTATTGACCGAATGAGAACGCTTACATGGTTGATATGACTGAGTATTTTTATGTAGAATGCACTGTTTGCTAGAGAGTGTTCAGAGATGGACAGAATGACTGCTAGATTTAGAATCTTTCACTGCTAGATGTGCGATCCTGTATCACTGAGAGCGCTACAGGTAAGCAAGCGTGTGACTCCAGGAGCTCTTCAGTGTTAGCTATGAAAGGCGATGGTCGCAGCTCATCCGCGCAGATCAGGGGTTTCAGTCTTCCCATATCTCGACGACTGGCTGTTCAAGGTGGGCTCGACCCAGGCTGTCGCCTCCCCCCGTCCACATTCTGGCAGACCTCTCTCATTTGCTGGGGTTCACTATAAATGTGCTGAAGTCACACCTGACTCCCTCTCAGACGCTCCCTTGCATTGAAGCTCTTCTGCACACAGTGCAGTTCCGGTCTTATCCTCTTGAGCGGGGAGTCGAGGATATTCAGGCTATGATACCAATGTTTCAGCCTCCATCCTGGATTTCAGTGAGAACGACAGAGGCTGCTGGGCCTCATGGCCTCATCCATTCTGCTGGTGACACATGCCAGGTGGCATATGTGGACTCTGCTGTAGGACCTGAAGTTCCAGTGGGTGCAGCATCAGGGGAATCTCTCCGACATGGTCCAGATCTCGGAGGGAACTGCACGAGATCTGCATTGTTGGTTAATGAACCGCGATTGGGCCAGAGGCAGATCCCTGTCCCTTCCCCAACCATATCTCTCAGTAATGGCAGATGTATCACTCCTGGGATGGGGTGGTCATCGGGGAGAGGCGGAGGTCAGAGGCATCTGGTCTTGGGCAGAGTCCAGACTCTACATGGACTCCCTTTCAGGGCCCTAGTTTTGATGCACCAGTGGTCTTTGTTCTTCATGGCTCTCCGCTTCTGGCGTGGAAAGTCATGAAAAGAAACTGACCGCGCACCACACACGCCATTTCTGGTGCAGACGACAAACGCTGAGACGATCTACGCCACCTAACAGCGTGCGGGGTACCGCTCGAGAAAATCTCTGGATCAAGACTGACATCTGGGGAAATTCTAAGGTAAGTAATCTGCAACTAGAAATTGTTTCTACCAGATAAGGCGTTATCAAAGGTAAGTAACTTGTCCAACTGTTGAGCATGCTGCCTGCATCAATGAGAGCGCTACAAGTAAACTGTGTGACTCCAAGAGCTCTTCAGTGTTAGCTATACTATGTAACCACGCTCCAGTGTGGAGTACGCTGCCTGCATCATTGAGAGTGCTACAGGTAAACAAGCCACGTGACTCTAGGAGCTCTTCAGTGCTAGCTTTACTATGTAACCACGCTCCAGTGTGGAGTACGCTGCCTGCGTCATTGAGAGAGCTACAGGTAAACTGTGGGACCCCAGGAGCTCGTCAGTGTTAGCTATACTATGTAACCACGCTCCAGTGTGGAGTACGCTGTCTGCTGCCTGCGTCATTGAGAGCACTACAGGTAAACAAGCCATGTGACTCTAGAAGCTCTTCAGTGCTAGCTATATTATGTAACCACGCTCCAGTGTGGAGTACGCTGTACGCTGCCTGCGTCATTGAGAGGGCTACAGGTAAACAAGCCACGTGACTCTAGGAGCTCTTCAGTGCTAGCTATACTATGTAACCACGCTCCAGTGTGGAGTACGCTGCCTGCGTCATTGAGAGTGCTACAGGTAAACTGTGGGACCCCAGGAGCTCGTCAGTGTTAGCTATACTATGTAACCACGCTCCAGTGTGGAGTACGCTGTACGCTGCCTGCGTCATTGAGAGCGCTACAGGTAAACAAGCCACGTGACTCTAGGAGCTCTTCAGTGCTAGCTATACTATGTAACCACGCTCCAGTGTGGAGTACGCTGCCTGTGTCATTGAGAGCCCTACAGCTAAACAAGCCATGTGACTCTGGGAGCTCTTCAGGGCTAGCTATACTATGTAACCACGCTCCAGTGTGGAGTGCGCTGTACGCTGCCTGCGTCATTGAGAGCGCTACAGGTAAACTGTGTGACCCCAGGAGCTCGTCAGTGCTAGCTATACTGTGTAACCACGCTCCGTTGTGGAGTACGCTGTACGCTGCCTGCGTCATTGAGAGCGCTACAGGTAAACAAGCCACGTGACTCTAGGAGCTCTTCAGTGCTAGCTATACTATGTAAGCACGCTCCAGTGTGGAGTACGCTGCCTGCGTCATTGAGAGCGCTACAGGTAAACAAGCCACGTGACTCTAGAAGCTCTTCAGTGCTAGCTATACTATGTAACTGCTCTCCAATGTGGAGTTCGCTGCCTGTGTCATTGAGAGCGCTAAAGGTAAACTGTGTGACCCCAGGAGTTCGTCAGTGCTAGCTATACTGTGTAACCGCGCTCTAGTGTGGAGTACGCTGTATGCTGCCTGCGCCATTGAGAGCCCTACAGGTAAACAAGCCACGTGACTTTAGGAGCTCTTTAGTGCTAGCTATACTATGTAAGCACGCTCCAGTGTGGAGTACGCTGCCTGCGTCATTGAGAGCGCTACAGGTAAACAAGCTGTTTGACTCTAGGAGCTCTTCAGTGTTAGCTGTACTATGTAACCAGGCTCCAGTGTGGAGTATGCTGCCTGCATGTAGGAGGCTGGCCTGGCTTATAGTGGGTACCTGATGGTACTTACACCTTGTGCCAGGTCCAGTTATCCCTTATTAGTAGATTAGTAGTGTTCTAGCAGCTTAGGCTGATAGAAGTAGCTATAGCAGAGCAGCTTAGGCTGAACTAGGAGAGATGCAAAGCTCCTACTATACCACTTATCTCATGTAGCACTATATCACAAGAATCACAATACTCACTTACTAAAAATAAAGATACTTTATTTTAGTGACAATGTGCCAAAAATATCTGAGGATATACTCCCTTAGCAGGTAAATACAATACACAAAATATACACACAAACCAAAATCAGGTAAGTAAACAGTAGTGCAAACACTGTAGAATACAATAGGATGCAATAGGCCTAGGGGCAACACAAACCATATACTATGAAAGTGTAAAGCGAACAACTTAGGGACCCCTAGCCTAGTGTAGTGTGTAGAGGGTCGCTGGGAGTGTCAGAAAACACTAAGGGTGTCCAAGATACCCCACAACCCTGAAAAGTAGGAGTAAAGTGACCCTACTTCCCCAGAAACACTCTAAAGTCGTGATAGGAGATTCTGCAAAGACCACAACTGACTGCAAAGCATTGAAGACTGATTCCTGGACCTGAGGACCTCTAAAGGAAGGGGACCAAGTCCAAGAGTCACGAAAGTGTCCAGGGGGGCAGGAGCCCACTAAACCCCGGATGAAGGTGCAAAATGGCTGCCTCCGGGTGGAAGAAGCTGAAGATTCTGCAACAACGGAAGGTGCCAGGAACTTCTCCTTTGCACAGAAGATGTCCCACGGAATGCTGGCGGATGCAGAGTTGTTTCTTTGGAGAAAGACCGCAAACAAGCCTTGCTAGCTGCAAAGGTCGCAGTTGAAGAAAAAGGGTGCTGCCCAGGACCAGGAGGTCACCACTTGGAAGAGGAGACAGAGGGTCCCTCAGTAACACAGAGAGCCCACGCACAAGAAGGCATTACCCGCAGAGATACTTGAACACGGGTTCAAGGAAACTGAGCACGGTGGTCGTCTCAGCACTACAACAAAGGGTCCCACGTAGCTGGTGGTCAACTCAGCGAGTTGAGCAATGCAGGATGGAGTGCTGGAGACCTGGGCTAGGCTGTGCATGAAGGATTCCTTGCAAAAGTGCACAGAAGTCCTAGCAGCTGCAGTTCACGCAGTACACAGGATTACTGTCTGGCGAGGGGAGGCAAGGACTTACCTCTGCCAAATTTGGACAGATGGACCACTGGACTGTTGGGGTCACTTGGATCCACCACCTGTGTTCCATGGACCAGGCTTGTCACGATGAGAGGGGACCCAGAGGACCGGTGAAGCTAATGTTTGGTGACTGCGTTAGCAGGGGGAAGATTCCATCAACCCACGGGAGATTTCTTCTTGGCTTCCAGTGCAGGGTGAAGGCAGACAGCCCCCAGAGCATGCACCAGCAGGAAACAGTTGAGAAAGCCAGCAGGGTTAGGCGTTACAATGTCGCTGGTAGTCTTCTTGCTACTTTGTTGCAGTTTTGCAGGCGTACTGGAGCAGTCAGCGGTCGATCCTTGGCAGAAGTCGAAGAGGGTGATGCAGAGGAACTCTGGTGAATTCTTGCATTCGTTATCTGAGGAGAAGCCCACAGGAGATCCCCTAAATAGCCCTCAGAGGAGGATTGGCTTCCCAGTCAGGTAAGCACCTATCAGGACGGGTCTCTGACGTCACCTGCTGGCACTGGCCACTCAGAGGCCTCCATTGTGCCCTCACACCTCTGGATTTAAGATGGCAGAGGTCTGGGACACACTGGAGGAGCTCTGGGCACCACCCCTGGGGTGGTGATGGACAGGGGAGTGGTCACTCCCCTTTCCTTTGTCCAGTTTCGTGCCAGAGCAGGGGCTGGGGGTTCCCTGAACCGGTGTAGACTGGCTTATGCAAGGAGGGCACCATCTGTGCCCTTCAAAGCATTTCCAGAGGCCTGGAGTGGCTCCTCCTCTCAGGCCCTTAACACCTATTTCCAAAGGGAGAGGGTGTAACACCCTCTCTCAGAGGAAATCCTTTGTTCTGCCTTCCTGTGACTGGGCTGCCCAGAACCAGGAGGGCAGAAACCGGTCTGCGGCGGCGGTAGCTGCAGTGAAAACCCCAGAGAGCTGGTTTGGCAGTACCCGGGGTCCATGCTAGAGCCCTGGGGGTGCATGGGATTGGCACCCCAATACCAGATTTGGCATGGGGGCAATTTCGTGATCTTAGACATGTTACATGGCCATATTCGGAGTTACCATTGTGAAGCTACATCAAGGTAGTGACCTATATGTAGTGCACGCGTGTAATGGTGTCGCTGCACTCAGAGTCCCGGGAAATTGTCCTGAACTATGTAGGGGCACCTTGGCTAGTGCCAGGGTGCCCTCACACTAAGTAACTTTGCACCTAACCTTTACCAGGTAAAGGTTAGACATATAGGTGACTTATAAGTTACTTAAGTGCAGTGTAAAATGGCTGTGAAATAACGTGGATGTTATTTCACTCAGGCTGCAGTGGCAGGCCTGTGTAAGAATTGTCAGAGCTCCCTATGGGTGGCAAAAGAAATGCTGCAGCCCATAGGGATCTCCTGGAACCCCAATACCCTGGGTACCTCAGTACCATATACTAGGGAATTATAAGGGTGTTCCAGTAAGCCAATGTAAATTGGTAAAAATGGTCACTAGCCTGTCAGTGACAATTTGGAAAGAAATGAGAGAGCATAACCACTGAGGTTCTGATTAGCAGAGCCTCAGTGAGACAGTTAGTCACTACACAGGTAACACATTCAGGCACACTTATGAGCACTGGGGCCCTGGGTTACCAGGGTCCCAGTGACACATACAACTAAAACAACATATATACAGTGAAAAATGGGGGTAACATGCCAGGCAAGATGGTACTTTCCTACACAACCCCCCCCCCCCCCCAAACGAAGGACAATAAGACTAGCCATTACCTGATGAGTCTTCATTGTCTAAGTGGAAATATCTGGAGAGTCAATCTGCATTGGAGTGGCTACTCCCAGGTCTATGTTCCACTGTATAGTCCATTCCCTGTAGGGATATGGACCACCTCAACAATTTAGGATTTTCACCTTTCATTTGTTTTAGCCAAAGTAGAGGTTTGTGGTCTGTCTGAACAATGAAGTGAGTGCCAAACAGGTATGGCCTCAACTTCTTCAGAGCCCAGACCACAGCAAAGGCCTCCCTCTCAATGGCAGACCAACGCTTTTCTCTAGGGGTCAACCTTCTACTAATAAAAGCAACAGGTTGATCCTGGCCCTCAGAATTAAGTTGTGATAGGACTGCCCCTACTCCTAATTCAGATGCATCAGTTTGGACATAGAATTTTTTAGAGTAACAAGGGTTTTCAGGACAGGTGCAGAGCACATGGCCTGCTTCAGCTCCTCAAAAGCTTTCTGACAGCTTGCTGTCCATAATACCTTTTTAGGCATTTTCTTGGATGTGAGGTCATTAAGAGGGGCTGCAATGGAGCCATAGTTCTTAATGAACCTCCTGTAATACCCAGTGAGGCCTAGGAAGGCTCTCACCTGAGTCTGAGTGGTAGGGGGAACCCAATCAATAATAGTTTGGATTTTCCCCTGAAGTGGTGCAATCTGTTCCCCACCAACAAGGTGTCCCAGATAAACCACCTTACCCTGCCCTATCTGGCACTTTGAAGCCTTGATAGTGAGGCCTGCCTTTTGCAGAGCCTCCAAAACTTTCCATAGGTGGACCAGGTGATCATCCCAGCTGGAGCTAAAGACAGCTATATCGTCCAAATATGCTGCACTGAAAGCTTCCAGCCCTTGCAGGACTGTGTTCACCAACCTCTGAAAAGTGGCAGGTGCATTTTTCAAACCAAAAGGCATTACAGTAAACTGGTAATGTCCTCCAATGGTAGAAAATGCAGTCTTAGGTTTAGCATCTTCTGACAATTTGATCTGCCAATACCCTGCAGTCAAATCAAAAGTGCTTAGATACTTGGCAGATGCCAGTGTATCTATAAGCTCATCTGCCCTGGGTATAGGGTGAGCATCAGTTTTGGTTACCAAGTTGAGACCTCTATAGTCTACACAAAACCTAATTTCCTTCTTTCCATCTTTAGAATTGGGTTTTGGTACCAGTACCACAGGAGAAGCCCATGGACTGTCAGAGTGCTCAACCACTCCTAGTTCCAACATTTTCTGAACTTCTTGCTTTATGCAGTCCCTGACATGGTCAGGCTGCCTATAGATCTTACTTTTGACAGGTAAACTGTCTCCAGTATCTATAGTGTGCTCACACCAAGAAGTGGTGCCTGGCACAGTAGAGAAGAGTTCTGAAAATTGTCCTAGGAGATTTATGCAATTATCTTTCTGCTCAGCAGTAAGACAATCAGCCAAAACTACACCTTCCACAAGAGCATCTTGTTCTGTGGAAGAGAAGAGATCAGGTAGAGGATCACTGTCTTCTTCCTGTCCCTCATCTGTTGCCATGAGCAGGGTGAGATCAGCCCTGTCATAGTAGGGTTTTAGGCGGTTGACATGGAGCACCCTAAGGGGACTCCTGGCAGTGCCTAAGTCAACCAAGTAGGTGACTTCACCCTTCTTTTCAACAATTGTGTGGGGTCCACTCCATTTATCTTGGAGTGCTCTTGGGGCCACAGGCTCCAAGACCCACACTTTCTGCCCTGGTTGGTACTGAACCAAAACAGCCTTCTGATCATGCCATTGCTTCTGGAGCTCTTGGCTGGCCTGAAGGTTTTTACTGGCCTTTTTCATGTACTCAGCCATCCTTGATCTGAGGCCAAGTACATAATCCACAA
This sequence comes from Pleurodeles waltl, assembly GCF_031143425.1. Classification (NCBI taxonomy): domain Eukaryota; kingdom Metazoa; phylum Chordata; class Amphibia; order Caudata; family Salamandridae; genus Pleurodeles; species Pleurodeles waltl. The sequence goes on from NC_090449.1 coordinate 1,061,290,833, forward strand.
TATCCTGCTTAGGAGCTTTTAAAGGTTGTTCCCAACCCTCCTTTACAAGTGTGAGTGGACCCCTAACAGGGTGTCCAAAAAGAAGTTCAAAGGGGCTGAAGCCCACTCCTTTCTGGGGTACCTCCCTGTAGGCAAAAAGGAGGCATGGTAGAAGGATATCCCATCTCCTGCGGAGTTTTTCAGGGAGACCCATAATCATGCCTTTGAGAGTTTTATTAAATCTCTCCACCAGTCCATTTGTTTGTGGATGATAGGGTGTTGTGAACTTGTAAGTTACACCACACTCCTTCCACATGGCCTTTAAGTATGCAGACATGAAATTGCTTCCTCTGTCTGATACTACTTCCTTTGGGAAGCCCACCCTGGAAAATATTCCCAGGAGGGCCTTTGCCACTGCAGGAGCTGTAGTGGTCCTTAAAGGAATAGCTTCAGGATATCTTGTGGCATGGTCCACTACCACCAAGATAAATCTATTGCCTGAAGCAGTAGGAGGGTCAAGGGGGCCAACTATGTCAACCCCTACCCTTTCAAAGGGAACCCCAACCACAGGCAGTGGAATAAGGGGTGCCTTTGGAGTGCCACCTGTCTTGCCACTGGCTTGACAGGTTTCACAGGACTTACAAAATTCCTTTGTGTCCTCAGACATCCTAGGCCAATGAAACAATGGAACCAATCTGTCCCAAGTTTTCATTTGACCCAGGTGCCCAGCTAGGGGAATGTCATGTGCCAGTGTTAGGAGGAACTTTCTGTACTCCTGAGGAATCACTAATCTCCTGGCAGCTCCAGGGTTAGGATCCCTATGCTCAGTGTACAAGAGGTTGTCCTCCCAGTAAACTCTGTGAGAGTCACTGACATCCCCATTAGCCTGTTTGACAGCTTGCTGTCTTAGACCCTCTAATGTGGGACAGGTTTGCTGTGCCACACTCAGCTCCTCTCTGGCAGGCCCCCCTTCACCCAAAAGCTCAGCAGTGTCTGCTTCCAGCTCCTCTGGTGTAGGTTCTGCACAGGGAGGGAATTATTCTTCCTCAGAATTAGAATCCACTGTAGAGGGAGGGATAGTAGGAAGTGGTTTGCTTCTACTAGCCCTAGCTTTAGGGAGCAATTGGTCCATTGTTCCAGGATCCAAGCTTCCCTGTCCTTTTTGCTTTTTGGCCTGAGCCCTTGTCAAAGCAAAAATATGCCCTGGGATGCCCAGCATTGCTGCATGGGCCTCCAACTCCACATCTGACCAAGCTGATGTCTCCAAATCATTCCCTAATAGACAGTCTACAGGTAAATCTGAAGCTACCACAACTTTCTTTGGACCAGTTACCCCCCCCCCAGTTGAGATTTACAACAGCCATGGGGTGGCTTTGTGTTATGTTGTGAGCATCGGTTACTTGGTACTGGTGTCCAAGTATGTGTTGTTCAGGGTGCACCAGTTTCTCAATCACCATTGTGACACTGGCACCTGTGTCCCTGTAGGCCTGGACCTCAACACCATTTATTAGGGTTAGTTGCTTGTACTTCTCCAAGTTATGGGGGCAAGCAACCAAAGTGGCTAAATCAATAGCCCCTTCAGAGACTAAAGTAGCCTCTGTGGTCTCCCTAATCAGACCAACCCCAACTAAATTACCAAAAGTGAGCCCAGCTACTCCCTTGGATTGGCTATTAGTAGGTTTGCTCCCACCACCACTGCTATTAGTAGGGACACTAGGAGTAGCAGTAGGGGTTGTAGTGGTAGGAGCTGTGGTGCCTTTCTTTGGACAACTGGGATCTGTTGTCCAATGGCCTTTTATTTTACATAAATAGCACCATGGTTTCTTTTCCTTGTTCTGATTAAAGGAGGATTTGGACCCACCACCCCCACCAGAGTGTTTTTGTGGGCCTGATGAAGACTCATTTTTAGATTTGTCCCCACCCTTGTCAGAAGACTTACCATCCTTCTTTTTGTTGCCATCTTTGTCACCCCCTGTATGAACTTTTCTGTTCACTCTTGTTCTGACCCATTTGTCTGCCTTCTTTCCCAATTCTTGGGGAGAGGTCAGATCAGAGTCCACCAAGTACTGGTGCAACAAATCAGACACACAATTATTAAGAATATGCTCTCTCAGGATTAAGTTATACAGGCTGTCATAATCAGTAACTTTACTGCCATGTAACCACCCCTCCAAGGCCTTCACTGCCTGGTCAATGAAATCAACCCAGTCTTGTGAAGACTCCTTTTTGGTCTCTCTGAACTTTATCCTGTACTGTTCAGTGGTTAAGCCATAACCATCCAGGAGTGCATTCTTAAGAACTTGGAAATTATTGGCATCATTTTCTTTTACAGTAAGGAGCCTATCCCTACCTTTTCCACTAAATGATAGCCATAGGATAGCAGCCCACTGCTTTTGAGGGACATCCTGTACAGCACAGGCCCTCTCAAGTGCAGCAAACCACTTGTTAATGTCATCCCCCTCCTTATAAGGGGGAACTATCTTGTGCAGATTCCTGGAATCATGCTCTTTTGCAGGATGACTATGGGGAATACTGCTGCTGCCACCATGGGTATCTAAACCCAACTTCTGTCTTTCCTTCTCTAATTCTAAAGACTGTCTATCCAAATCCAGCTGTTGCTTCTTGAGCTTCAGTCTGGTTTGTTCCACTCTCAATCTATTGAGCTCCCTTTCTAACAATCTGTCATCAGGGTGGGTGGGAGGGACATTTCTAGATACAGAGGTATGATGGGAATGAACAGAAGGAGACCTGTCCCTTACAGAGGGCACCCTAACAGCTTGGCTACCAGTATAATGTGAGAGCACACCATTAGTATGATGTGATTCAACCTCTGTACCAACTATGCTAGACTGTCTAGTAATGGGCAGGCTGAGAAGTTTCTTTCCTGAACCTTTTCCTGGGGGAGTCCCTGGATCAGATTGAGAACCATTAGCTACTTTTTCTACAGATTGGGCACTTATGGCCTTATCCTGTACTCTAAGCATGTTAATTAACAGTTCTAAGGAAGGATTCTTCCCTACACTCAAACCTCTCTCTATGCAGAGACTCCTTGCTCCTTTCCAGCTAAGGTGATCATATGCAAGTTTGGACAGTTCAACATTTTTTCCTGTGCCAGACATTTTTTAGAGAGAGTTAAAGTGATAAAAAAAAAAGAAAAAAAGTTTTCAGAACTTTTTGGAAAGACAGAAAAAACTTTTTAAACTTTTAAGAACTTTTTGAAAGTTTTAGAAGTACTTTTCAGCACTTAGAAAAGAGTGAAAAGAGGAAATGCAAAACTTTTTGGCTATGTGTATATACACTGACCTTGTTTTGTATATTTTTCTCTTATGAAAAGTACAATGACAAGAGTGGTAAGTAGTCTCAAGCACTTATCCCACCACTGCACAACCAATGTAGGAGGCTGGACTGGCTTGTAGTGAGTACCAAGGGGTACTTGCACCTTGCACCAGGCCCAGTTATCCCTTATTAGTGTATAGGGTGTCTAGCAGCTTAGGCTGATAGATAATGGTAGCTTAGCAGAGCAGCTCAGGCTGAACTAGGAGACGTGTGAAGCTACTACAGTACCACTTAGTGTCATATGCACAATATCATAAGAAAACACAATACACAGTTATACTAAAAATAAAGGTACTTTATTTTTATGACAATATGCCAAAGTATCTTAGAGTGTACCCTCAGTAAGAGGATAGGAAATATACACAAGATATATATACACAATAGCAAAAATATGCAGTATAGTCTTAGAAAACAGTGCAAACAATGTATAGTTACAATAGGATGCAATGGGGGAAACATAGGGATAGGGGCAACACAAACCATATACTCCAAAAGTGGAATGCGAACCACGAATGGACCCCAAACCTATGTGACCTTGTAGAGGGTCGCTGGGACTATTAGAAAATAGTGAGAGTTAGAAAAATAACCCTCCCCAAGACCCTGAAAAGTGAGTGCAAAGTGCACCAAAGTTCCCCTAAGGACAAAAGAGTCGTGTTAGAGGAATAATGCAGGAAAGACACAAACCAGCAATGCAACAACTGTGGATTTCCAATCTAGGGTACCTGTGGAACAAGGGGACCAAGTCCAAAAGTCACAAGCAAGTCGGAGATGGGCAGATGCCCAGGAAATGCCAGCTGCGGGTGCAAAGAAGCTTCGACTGGACAGAAGAAGCTGAGGTTTCTGCAGGAACGAAAAGGACTAGAGACTTCCCCTTTGGTGGACGGATCCCTCTCGCCTTGGAGAGTCGTGCAGAAGTGTTTTCCCGCCGGAAGGACGCCAACAAGCCTTGCTACACGCAAATCGTGCGTTTGGCGTTTTTGGACGCTGCTGGGGCCCAGGAGGGACCAGGAGGTCGCAAATTGGACCTGCAGAGAGGGGACGTCGAGCAAGACAAAGAGCCCTCACTGAAGCAGGTAGCACCCGGAGAAGTGCCAGAAACAGGCACTACGAGGATGCGTGAAACGGTGCTCCCCGAAGTTGCACAAAGGAGTCCCACGTCGCCGGAGACCAACTTAGAAAGTCGTGCAATGCAGGTTAGAGTGCCGTGGACCCAGGCTTGGCTGTGCACGAAGGATTTCCGCCGGAAGTGCACAGGGGCCGGGGTAGCTGCAAAGTCGCGGTTCCCAGCAATGCAGCCCAGCGAGGTGAGGCAAGGACTTACCTCCACCAAACTTGGGCTGAAGAGTCACTGGACTGTGGGGGTCACTTGGACAGCGTCGCTGGATTCGAGGGACCTCGCTCGTCGTGCTGAGAGGAGACCCAAGGGACCGGTAATGCAGCTTTTTGGTGCCTGCGGTTGCAGGGGGAAGATTCCGTCGACCCACGGGAGATTTCTTCGGAGCTTCTGGTGCAGAGAGGAGGCAGACTACCCCCACAGCATGCACAAGCAGGAAAACAGTCGAGAAGGCGGCAGGATCAGCGTTACAGAGTTGCAGTAGTCGTCTTTGCTACTATGTTGCAGGTTTGCAGGCTTCCAGCGCGGTCAGCGGTCGATTCCTTATCAGAAGGTGAAGAGGGAGATGCAGAGGAACTCGGCTGAGCTCATGCATTCGTTATCTAAAGTTTCCCCAGAGACAGAGACCCTAAATAGCCAGAAAAGAGGGTTTGGCTACCTAGGAGAGAGGAAAGGCTACTAACACCTGAAGGAGCCTATCAGCAGGAGTCTCTGACGTCACCTGGTGGCACTGGCCACTCAGAGCAGTCCAGTGTGCCAGCAGCACCTCTGTTTCCAAGATGGCAGAGGTCTGGAGCACACTGGAGGAGCTCTGGACACCTCCCAGGGGAGGTGCAGGTCAGGGGAGTGGTCACTCCCCTTTCCTTTGTCCAGTTTCGTGCCAGAGCAGGGGCTAAGGGGTCCCTGAACCGGTGTAGACTGGCTTATGCAGAATTGGGCACATCTGTGCCCAAGAAAGCATTTCCAGAGGCTGGGGGAGGCTACTCCTCCCCTGCCTTCACACCATTTTCCAAAGGGAGAGGGTGTCACACCCTCTCTCAGAGGAAGTTCTTTGTTCTGCCATCCTGGGCCAGGCCTGGCTGGACCCCAGGAGGGCAGCTGCCTGTCTGAGGGGTTGGCAGCAGCAGCAGCTGCAGTGAAACCCCAGGAAGGGCAGTCTGGCAGCACCAGGGTCTGTGCTACAGACCACTGGGATCATGGAATTGTACCAACAATGCCAGGATGGCATAGAGGGGGCAATTCCATGATCATAGACATGTTACATGGCCATATTCGGAGTTACCATGGTGAAGCTACATATAGGTAGTGACCTATATGTAGTGCACGCGTGTAATGGTGTCCCCGCACTCACAAAGTTCAGTGAATTGGCTCTGAACAATGTGGGGGCACCTTGGCTAGTGCCAGGGTGCCCTCACACTAAGTAACTTTGCACCTAACCTTTACCAGGTAAAGGTTAGACATATAGGTGACTTATAAGTTACTTAAGTGCAGTGTAAAATGGCTGTGAAATAACGTGGACGTTATTTCACTCAGGCTGCAGTGGCAGGCCTGTGTAAGAATTGTCAGAGCTCCCTATGGGTGGCAAAAGAAATGCTGCAGCCCATAGGGATCTCCTGGAACCCCAATACCCTGGGTACCTCCGTACCATATACTAGGGAATTATAAGGGTGTTCCAGTAAGCCAATGTAAATTGGTAAAAATGGTCACTAGCCTGTCAGTGACAATTTGGAAAGAAATGAGAGAGCATAACCACTGAGGTTCTGATTAGCAGAGCCTCGGTGAGACAGTTAGTCACTACACAGGTAACACATTCAGGCACACTTATGAGCACTGGGGCCCTGGGTTACCAGGGTCCCAGTGACACATACAACTAAAACAACATATATACAGTGAAAAATGGGGGTAACATGCCAGGCAAGATGGTACTTTCCTACACCCCCCCACTGTGTTATTAATGGAAGCCAGGAAACCCAAGTCTAAGCACTCTCTAGTCTTAAGGTCGGTTAGTATGAGCACTTTGGAGACGGGCTGAGTGATTCTCGGATGGCCCTCTTGATCACTGAGAATGAAGGTGCTCGCTGGTGTGGATACAAATGCTCCTGTAATGGTTTAATGGGTGCATGACTATGAGATTGATTGAAGCTGTGATGGGCCTCTCTTTAGGTGAGAGTACTCCTAAGTTTAGGAAGATATTGGGTGCTTCTAGAATAGGCCTTGAGTTGAGTGAGGTTATTAAAGTGGTTCTGCTCGGTACGTGAGATCTTCTCCCAACTGGATGGTTCTTTGTGTGGGTGAGTATATGAGCTGCTCTCCAGTTGAGGTGGAATTGGCCCCTGGTCAGGTGGGTATGAGACTACTATTGTCTGGTATGGACCTCAGGTCAGGTGTGTATGAGAGCACTCTACCAGGATGGGCCTCAGTTCAGATGTGTATGAGAGCACTGTTGGCTGGGATGGGCCTTGGGGGTGAGGTAGGTTGAGAATACTCTTGGCTTGGATGGGCCTTGGTTGAGATGGGAATACGCTTGCATGGGCCTCTGGTTAGGTGTGTGTTGTTTTCTGTGATGGCTCTTAACTGCTCAAGTTCCCCTTGTCTGAGATAGCCAAATCCTGCTTTGCACAGGCTGTGTCCCACAGACGTCTGGTGGGTGAGTTTGACTTTCTTCTGGGCCTGAAGGATATGAGTGTTCCTGAATGGCTGTGCCATTTCCCTCTGGCTGGAATAGGTCTCTGGTTGTTGGGTAGGGAGACTACATCTGGCTGGAATAGGGTTGAATAAACGAGTTTGCCTGCCATCCACCCATGTCATCTTTGCTTGGGAGCCCCTGGCATGCTGTTTAGGGCCCGCTCCTCTGGTTACTGTATCCCACGGACATGTTGCTGGGATGGTCCTGTGGATGGTTGCATTTGAGCTGGGACTGCTGTTCTCAGTGGTTCTGTCCCAGAAACGCAGATGTGTGGCTTGGCTGTCTCTTGGGGTGGGTGAGTATGAGTTTCCCTAGGACTGGGCGGCTCTTAGGGTTCCCTCCCTAGCCCCCCCCCTCGGGCTACAGTGATCCTTCTCACCAGCTCCATCCCACAGCACAGTCCTCTGTTGGAATAGCCCTTCTCTCCATCTCGTCCACAGACGTGTGGCTGGAGCGGTCCCACATTGTGGGTGAGTAGGCGTGGTGATTATGAAAGCTCCCACGTGCCTGGGAAGGCCGTCTTCACAGTCTCTAGCCCACAGACCTGTGGTGGCCCTCTGTGTGGGTGAATTTAAACCTCAGATGCAGACTTGTTGTTGCTGCGGCCCCCAGGGTGACAGAGTAAGCCTTCTCTCCGGCTGAGTGATTGAGAGCTCCCCCTTGCCTGGGATGTCCCTTCTCACCAGCTGTACCTCAGACACAGCCTGTGGCTTCCTCTTTATGGTTGAGTTTGAGCCCCCTTTATTTGGAATGCGCTTGTCCAGGTCTCTTCCACAGACTCCGACGTGTGGCTGCAGCGCCCCCAAGGGTGGGTAAGTAGGCGTTCGCTTGGCTGGGTGATTATGCGTGCTCCCCCCCTGCGGCCCTTCTCACGGGCTCCACCCCACAGACGCAGATCTGTAGCCGGGACTCACCGCATCAGGTCTCTGAGATGATATTTAATATTGAATGGCGTGTATTAAGACAAATGCCGTGATGTATAATTCACTTGGCATTGTAAATGCATTTATCTTGTGACGCGCGGGGGACCCCCGCTGTCTCCTGGGTACTCGGTAAAGGGCTGCAGTAAATAAATAATCCCATCACTTTGGTATACAATCTAACAGAATTAAATATTAAGGCCAGCCGATGATTGATTTTAATACTTAATTAACTTATTTAAAGCCCAGTGTCACTACCGCTCTCTGGTTTGTATTAAAGATTGAGTGGGACCCATAAGACGGGGCCTGACCGTTCTACTTGAACAGGAGACAAGTTAATTTATTTCTGTCGATTAATAGAATTGTTTGATGTTCTGACTGTGCAGACTTTGATCTGTTGGGGCGGTACGCTGGGGAGGGGGGCAGAATAGCCCTTGTAGCCTTGTTTGTTGTGGTCATGTGATATTGCTAGGTCTGTCTGCTCCTAGAAGCACTGACTTGTTGTCCTGTGGTGATTGGCTGCAGGGAGGGGTGTGTCCTGGACGGTAGTTGCAATGCCACTGGATGGGAGAATGTGGAGGAGCATCACATGTCCAGCAGGGGGCGCAGACCCTCCGATTGATGATTGGAGATTAATGCATTGAGTATAGTTCTGTCTATTATGAGATATCACCCAGGTGGCTCGCCTTACCAGCTCTTTCCACCTCTGCTGCTGGAGGGGTAAGCACCAGTGCAGGTTCAGCTTCCCTCACTTGCAGCCCACAACTTACTAGCCTTAACTGCCTAACATCACTCACCCCTCCCAGTGTGCCTTCACCTGCACCTTCTCCATCTTTTCTTTGTTCAGCATGGTAGCAGCCCCTTGCGTCTCAGAAGTGCAGCCCAGTGCTGGCATGCAGCATGATGCTTACACAAGTTCCTCAAGGTTTTCCTTCAGAACCACAAGCCAATTTTTAGAACGACAAACTTTCGTGTCCCCACATAGCTTTAGCAGACATGAGGCAAGAGCACTTTTTTCTTGTAATATTATACGTGCTTTCAAATGCTGTGAATTACCAAATATGGGTAGTGGTTTTAAAACGTTTGGGAAATACTATTAGGCCCAAGCAGATAGGGAATGCAGCATTATAAAATTGCTGCGTATCAGTCTAGCACTCAAGTCCTTGAATGCTGCATGTCTTCTAGGACACTGTGTGCGCGCGCCCTCTGGCATATGGCGGGCACCCTACGCTTCTCTAGGAATTCCCCATTCACTTTCAAGACCTCATCAGTTGGATTTTTCTCTTATGTTAAGTTCTCTCTGATAGACCTCTCCTTCGAAGGCACCAGCCTATTTGGGAAGGTCAGTTCAGCCTTGGGATGCTTAAGGCAAGTTCTGCCATTGGCCCATTCCCTTGGTTTGCAACCCTAAAATAAATATCTCCATGGGTTTCAGAAATATTGTCTCTCTGGGCCAGGCCTCGACTTCTGTCAATGCATGCAGCCTTCACTCGGCAACAAAACCTTAGCTCTATCCTGCGCAAGTTTAGGGGTCGTGGAAAAGGTAGTGTATGTGTAGCCACCTAGTCATTCCTTCCTTCTCATCCTTCTTCCCATCCACTGCAGGGAAGCAGCCAGTTCTCCCCTGTTGATTTGTTCAAGGGCAGTAGGAGGGAGGTTTCTCTGTTTCTGCGGCTGGGCCTTCAACTTTTTTCACTGCCAAAAGTTCAGGATGCTGTCTCTTGTGCAGGCTCCATTGGCGCTCGATTTGTGGGACCAGATGGTGCCACTCCATGTACAGGATGCGTGGATGCATGCCACAGAATGTGGCTACTGGTAAATCCTTTGATGGGCTCACTGAACATCATCTTGCTGACCACAAGTGGCACCTCCACCTGGAGGTCCTGTATCGTATCTTCGATTTATTGGGCATGCATCACATCGGTCTCTTTGTCACTAGTTCTGATTAACATTTCACGAAGTTCTGTACCCTCCTGTATCCGATGCAAGGAGCGTTAAGGGACTTGTTTTCGTAGCCTCCCGTATCTGATGCAAGGAGCGTTAAGGGACTTGTTTTCGTACCCTCCCGTATCTGATGCAAGGAGCGTTAAGGGACTTGTTTTCGTAACCTCCCGTATCTGATGCAAGGAGCGTTAAGGGACTTGTTTTCGTAACCTCCCGTATCTGATGCAAGGAGCGTTAAGGGACTTGTTTTCGTAACCTCCCGTATCTGATGCAAGGAGCGTTAAGGGACTTGTTTTCGTAACCTCCCGTATCTGATGCAAGGAGCGTTAAGGGACTTGTTTTCGTAACCTCCCGTATCTGATGCAAGGAGCGTTAAGGGACTTGTTTTCGTAACCTCCCTATCTGATGCAAGGAGCATTAAGGGATTCTTTTTGGTAACTGGGAAAGTTTCACCTCCAGTACAGGTTCCCTCTGATACTACTGATTCCTCGGGTTCTGAGGAAGATCTGCCAGGAAATGGCCCAAGTCATTCTTGTGGCCCCGGATTGGCTGAGAAGTGTGCAGTACGCCTATCTTCGGCACCTCTCAGTTTGTCCTGCTTTCTTTTCCTCTCAGGGTGGCGCTCTTCTCCCAGTCGAAGGGGCAAGTTCTCCACCCGCAACTCCAGAGCATACTGGTTAATGTGTGGAGACTGAATCAGGAGACTTGACTGGATTGCAGCTGTTTGGTGGTATGGTCGATGTGATTTTAAGTGCACGCCGTTCTTCCACCAAATCTGCGGACTCTGGGAGATGGCACAAGTTTGTAGTTTGGTGCGCAGATCATCAGATTGTCCCTTGTATGTGCAACTTTCTGACATCCTTAGGTTTGTGCTTTTGTTAGCAGTAGAGGCTGAGCTGTGGATATGGTGAAGTGGTATCTGGAGTCCTTATCTGCTTTCCTTCTACTGAACTGAGCATCCCTTTTAAACTCCGCTCCATTGTTTTGCAATTTTTTAAAGGTCTGACCAACATGTTCCCTCTCACTCCCTTAGTTAAGCTGCTCTGGTATTTAAATCTGGTTCTTACATTTTTGATGGGGGCTCAGTTTGAGCTTATTCACAGTTGTTAATTATGACTATTGACGCGTTTTCTTGTCACCATAGCTTCTACCAGACATGTCAATGAGTTGCGCCAACTGTCTATCAGGCTCCCATTCACCACTTTCAACCCCAACAAGTTAGTCCTCAGAACTAGAGCTGCTTTTCTCTGAACGTGATGATCCACTGCCATCTGTGTCAGTCCATTAAACTGCCATGTTTCTACCCTCCACCTCATCCTTCCGAGGAGGAGGAGAGGTTGCATACGCTGGATCCTGAAAGATTGGTGAGTTTTTTTTATATCGCAAAGAGGACGTCCGGGAGGGTGACCAGATTTTTGTAGGATATATCAGCTACAGGAAAGGAGTGGGAGTGCAGAAAAGGACCTTGTACAGATAGCTGATTTTAGACATCAAACTTTGCTGTGCTATGACCCATGAAGATCTACCAGAGGGCATTAAGGCTCATTCTACAAGAACCATACCCCCCCATGTCTGCCTTGCCTTGAGGAGTTCTTGTAGGGGACATCTGCATTGGGGCCACTTAGTCACCCCTTCACACCTTTGCTAAGTCTTATTGCCTGGATTTTGGGGTAAGGAGAGATGGGCATTTCGCCCGATCTGTGCTAATCGACTTCTTCATACAGCGATCCACCGAGGTCCTCCATCCCGTGGGCACTGCTTTGGAATCTATTCAGAAGTTGGGGAATCTGCAGGTAGAAGTGTCCATGAGACGAAGAACTTACTTACCTTCAGCCACGATATCTCTGTTGGATATTCTGTCTACCTGCAGCTTCCTCACCAGTCCCTCCTTCCTCCCTTTTGATGTTTGGTTATGGGAGAGAAATAAGATTCAAATTTTCTGATGCTGGACTATATTTCTTATCCAGTGACAATCTCATTCTGCTTCCTCGTTGTTGCAGAAAAACCAATGAAAAATTGACGTCGGCACGACGGTGGGGGTGGTTTATGAAGTTGGTGACGTCACTTCTGGCATCTCAAGGAGCCAGTGCGCCCTACAATCGGGGAGACCTATGGAGGAACGTTTTCTGGACCAGTCTGCCTTCTCGGGATTTATCAAGAGATGACCAATGTGCAGGTAGGTAGAGTATCCCCCAGAAATAATGTTGCCAAAGGTAAATTGAATTTTTCTTCTGCTCTGTACCACACGATCAGAACTGAACAACATCTATCTTTACAGCGAGTCGAGAGTCCTTTATAGGAGTCTTTGAATCTGATTTTCGGGAGTGAGTGGTGTAGTAAAGGCTGAAGAGCTTCTTTTGATCTAAATGTGAATTTCAGCCACAGCTCCCTGGGTGCTGCTGTAGCTCCGATGATCACTGCACAGGTTTCGCAATGCATTTGGCCAAAGACTGGGTTTGTGTGAATGAACGTCGGTGCGCTGGTGTCATCTTTCGGGTTACTTTGCTGGTTTGAACAAGTTTATTCGCAGTCTCGACATAGGGTAGGGCTAGATTTTTTTAAAGAAGCTGAATAAGGCAGCAGCATCTCTGCTTTATTGACTTTGGCAACCCTTTCGCTGAGCAGATCTGCGTCCTAAGGTCTCTGCGGACCACACGTTTGTATGTCATCGACACTGGAGTAAACCCGTGTTGATCCACCAGGAGACGCCCCATCTTCTTAGACCTTGAGAATCTCCATCCTTTGATACCTGGAGGATGCCCATCTTTTGACTCTTCGAACCTGCCAGTTTGAGTTCCTCCAGCCTTTTACTGTGTATATGTGTTGCCATTTTCATTGAAAGCTCCAACTCCCTTGAACACGAGGATTATCCACTGGTGTGTGGACATTTAAGCCGGCTTGTGAGCCACGCAGAGGTTGTCAGTGGACTGAGAGCCACGCAGAGGTTATCAGTGGCCAGTAGCAACACTGATGCCCTGAGGCTGAGACCTCCAGAAGCTGAAGGGGACATCACTGCTGCCAAGGGTTACTTGTGAATGTCTCTTAGAGAGACACAGGTTGTCATCCCTTGAGGTGCCTTTGGAGGCCAAGTGGTGTGCAGAGTTGACCCTGTATTGTGCTGAACAGCGTCAGGGCCCTCCTTAAGGCCGCTTCGGTGTGGTTTTGATTTCAAGGAAATAAATATGGAGTAACAACTATTGAACCTTTGATTCTTTGAGTACAGTTATACCTAAATGTCTTTATGAAAGTATTGTCTGCGGAAGATCACTCGTATAATTTGGTATCTTTTGGCTTATAAATAATGTCTTTTTATGCTAACCTTTTGTTTTCTCTTCTACGCAGTTTGCTGCCATGTACCAGTCTGTGTCTGAAACCAGCCATCCTCTGCAGTCTGAGGACCAGGAAATTGGCATTGATCCCCTCCAGAGCTACCTGGGCAGGGAAGAGACGGGTAAGCTCCGTGTTCCCTGATCTGTTGTCTTCCAGTACCTAACCTTTGGCAGGGTCTGCAGAGAGCCCCCTTTCAACATTTGGTTCTTTCTGTCCTCTGTATTAGATGGGGCCAACTTTTGGATGGTTGCACCTAGGATATGTATGGCAGCACCCCGGCACAAATGTCCACTTCCAGCTGCATAGAAAGCTATTGACACACACCTGTCATGGTACTGACTGCATGTCTTGGGATATGCCCCAGAACACGCCTCCTGTAACATCCCCGCGTTATCAGACACCTAAAAACCCGTTTTCCCACTCCAAAAAGGACTGCTTCATTGTATTGCACGACAAGAAACCCTGCCCCCACCCAGCATGTACTTATAATTTCCTGTACATTTACTACATCATCATTTTATCAATTAGCACCACTCATCCTGAAGGATTTCTGGTTGGGGCCTATCTCCCCCAGAGTTTGGGTGGATCTGCACTGCAACCTCAGCAGCTCATCCTGGACACCTCAGGGCACCGCCTGGTGTCTTAAGCTGCCCCTTTGAGTCCTGTGACAGTCTTGGCATCAGCATGGGCATGTCTTGGTCTGCTTGACCAGCAGGCATTTGTGATGCCACCAGAACTTACTTGATTGGCTGAGAGCTTGTCATAGTGGGTGAATGTGGTAATCAGTCAACGGTTGGATGAATTAATAAGTGAGTGAATGTCTGTATATACAAGTGCATTAAAGGATAGTTGGGTGAATTGGTGAGTGGCTGAATGGATCAATGAGTGTGACCGTGGATGGATACAGACATGTTATAACAGTACTTCAGGATGAGGCCTCAGACTCCAGTAGCGCATAGTATTATAAAAATACTAAGAATTACCAAAGTGATGCCAGTACAAGCATTACACTAAGGCTTGCCAGCATCATGCCAAGAGTGCCGAAAATATATATATATATATATATATATATATATATATATATATATATATATATAATAATTGAATTACATTGTTAGTACCAACAATGTCTATTGGGCGGGCACCATCTTTCAAAAAGTGTCTTTAATACGCAAAACATTAACACCGATTTGGCATCGCAAGAATTGTGCAGGACTGGGCACTGTTGTGTAACTAATGCCTGCCCAATTCACAAATTACTGCCATTGTGTGCACAGGTCTACCCTCGTACACAGAAATCTGTACTGCATGCTCGGTTCCACCAGGAGTCAGTAATCCTAACTGCTTCTTTGGATTTGTTCCATTAGTAGAAATTCTTAGTGCTTGTTTTAAGCCCTTTACTCCATAATTTGCTCCAGCTCTCAGTCATCTTGAATGCTGCTTAGATTTGCCCCAGAAATCTTGAGCGTCACATTTGACCCATTACTTAGAACACGAGTCTGCCTGGGTGCATCTGCACCATCACCTAGGAAGGCAGATTATTATTTGGGGTGGACAGTTGCCAACCACAAGGAATAATGACACTAACTGGTCAGGGTGAATCCCAAAGTCACTACATTACCCTGAACTCAGTCCTCTGGTATCTGGCACCGAGCAGTCAGGCTTTACCAAGGGCAATGTGCAATGTATTTATGCAGTACCAAAGCAAGCAATAAACCCCCAAAAGTACTAAGTGCCAGTGATAGTCTATGGAAGCAGTACACTAGCATCTAGGCATGATTTCAGGCTGAATGCGATGGAGTGTGGCTCAGATAACCCACACAGGTTTGTCTCAGTCAAAGATTTTACCTTCTTAATTAGTCTTTTCCTCAAAATCCTCGGACAGGGCAAGCGTGAAGCTGTATCCAGGGAAGGTGCATAGAAATCAGTCACCTTTGTTACAAGGTCTCTGTGACAGTGCGAGGAGCAAAGTTCCAACTTTTCAGGAGCAGCTCTTCTTGGCCACTTCTAAGGATCTCAGGGACAGTATTCACTCCAGTAGAGGCCACCAGCAAGGTCCATTTGGTACTGGTCACTTCAGGAAAAAGGCCTCTTGCAGCTTCTTCTGTCCCTGTAGCCACAGAGGTGGTCAGCCAGTTGACCGTTTGAGTCCACTTCTTAGTCTTGGCTACTAGAGAGAGCTGGTCCGGTCCTTCAGTGCTCTTCTCGGGTTACAAAAATCAGTGTCCCATCCTTTTATGATCTTAGTGTTTTCAGGAAGGTGCCTCTCCCTTGCCAGGAGGAGTGGCCAGGGTAATGAGCAGTTCCCTCCTCTGTAGTCACTCAAAAGTAGTTTTGGGGGTAGCTCCCCTCTGTGTTTGGAGCCAGTCTGGGCGCAGGCGGGGGGGGGCAGTGAAGGGTGGCCATTTCCAGGTCTCATCTTACATTTGTTTACAAGGATAAGCCCAACACGCAGGCCATTGCCCCTGCTGTGGGAGAAGATTGCACACCACATTAGGGTTAAGCATGTGGCTAGACAACTGCTGGAAAGCTAATGTAAATTAGTCTACAAGAGCTTCTGAAAAGGAACAGATACATTTCAAAAAGTTTCTTTTCCTAAATACTTATTTAAAAATCGGATTTCTCTGTTGAATTGGGATTTCAATAAATGTTTAAAACAGCCCTTGAATGACATATGTAACTGTTTTCTCTCCAGTTTTACAGATTAACATTTATTTTCTGGGCTTCGACTTATTCTAGAATTCAGCTGCAACCCTGCCAGTGACAAAAGCCTTCAGTCATAGTCACTGCAGAAATATGCTACTTTTTATTATGCTCATGAGCCACTTTTAAATTTGAGACACCAGTCCTTGTTGTGCTAAGGTGTATTCAGAGGTAATTTCTTAATATTTAAAAACAGGGTTCCCGCCTGTCAAAGGATTATTTGACAGGTCTGCACTGCAGGTTTTAGGCTGCGCTAGGTAGTCCTGAAGCCATATCTTCTCTGTCACTTTAGTGGATGGCACAATCAGTGCTGCAGTCCACAAGTCACATTCAACTTTCCATGTCATGGGTGTATCCGGCAACGTATTCTATGGCCTTATAGGAAAGGTAAATATGCAAATTAGGGTTGCCATTTATGACCTGTTAAAGGGGGCGCACAGGCAGTTTACGCCTGGTTAATAGAGGTAAAGTGAACGGAGTTCTAAATCCAGCAAAACAGATGGGGCAAAAATTGGGGAGAACCCAGTCAACAAATGGTAATTTCCTATAATCTCTAAGGAATACTACTATGTTCAAATTTGGGCCATTACTCAAGAATCATTCGTGCATGTTGACATTTTTACTATGGCCTGCTAATTCTCAGTACCTACCGATATTTACATCATTACTTTGTACAGTTACATTCAATGTTCATACTTACCAGCTATGATGCTACATTTGCGGATATTAAAGTAGTGCATTTTCCCATGTAAATGACCGTGTCAATGCCGATGACCCTGCTCAGTTTTTACCAGTGGTCATTTCTTCTGCTCGTTCCTCCTCACGCGCTCAGCGTCTCAAGACTCGGTTCCTCAGGTCATTACTAGGCGCTCCTCAAGTGAACAGAACTGGCCTAGTACCTCCGGTCGTTGAAATGCTGCGAGCTAAAATGGAGTTAGTAGGGGTGCTGTAACTGTGGTCCTTACTAGATGTCTGTGTGAAGTGGAGTCAGTAGGTGTGCTGTAATCCTTACTTAGAGGTCTGTCTAGAGTCAACGGGGTGCTGTAACTGTGATCACAATGAGATGTCCCTCTAGAGTCAGCAGGGGATGCTGTAACTGTTGTCCTTACTAGATGTGTGTCTAGAGTCATCAGGAGTGCTGTAACTGCGATCCTTACTAGATGGCTGTCTGAAGTGGAGTCAGTAGGTGGGCTGTAACTGATCCTCACTTAGAGGTCTGCCTAGAGTCAGCAGAGGGTGCTGTAACTGTGATCACAATGAGATGTCCCTCTAGAGTCAGCAGGGGATGCTGTAACTGTTGTCCTTACTAGATGTGTGTCTAGAGTCATCAGGAGTGCTGTAACTGCGATCCTTACTAGATGGCTGTCTGAAGTGGAGTCAGTAGGTGGGCTGTAACTGATCCTCACTTAGAGGTCTGCCTAGAGTCAGCAGAGGGTGCTGTAACTGTGATCACTACGACATGTCCTTTTACAGTCAGCAGGCGTGCTGTAACGTGATCCTTACTAGATGTTAGTCTAGAGCCAGCAGCCGTGCTGTAACGTGATCCTTACTAGATCTCAGTCTAGAGCCAGCAGGCGTGCTGTAACGTGATTCTCACTAGATGTCACACTAAAGCCAGCAGGCGTGCTGTAACTGTGATCCTTACTAGATGTCAGTCTAGAGCCAGCAGGCGTGCTGTAACTGTGATCCTTACTGGATGTCAGTCTAAAGCCAGCAGGCGTGCTGTAACTGTGATCCTTACTAGATGTCACACTAGAGCCAGCAGGCGTGCTGTAACTGTGATCCTTACTGGATGTCAGTCTAGAGCCAGCAGGGGTGCTGTAACGTGATCCTTACTAGATGTCAGTCTAAAGCCAGCAGGCGTGCTGTAAGGTGATCCTTACTAGATGTCAGTCTAGAGTCAGCAGGAGTATGCAACACCGTCATTAATTAACAGGTGCCCTGCTCACACAGACTCCTCTCCTACCCCAACAGGGAAAAAAACAAACTAAAGTGCTGTTCTTATATCCGTGCTGTAAAATGCTAAAGGTTGCCCTGCCCCAAGAAACCAATCTTGCAAGGAAAGTGAGCTGCCAGCTCCCTATTTCCTTCTCAGATCCTTCGCAAAAGGTTTAATAAAAAGATGAAGCAATGCCCCTAGGGTAACCAGATGTCTGTGTGTCACATCTGCACGTGTGTATCAGAGCGGTCAGCCGCTGGGGAGTGCAGTGCCTTGCTGAATAATAGATCTGTCTAGTATAACTGTCCTGAATGATTTTACCTGTAAATGTTGTGTAACACAACCAGTTAGATTGTCCAGTGACCGAGAATCCCTGGGCTTTACGTTCGGAAAGCAAACCATGCATCTGGTACCAAAGTGCTGCACAGATGCACGTATCGCAGGAGAAGAGGGCTTTCAGAAACCAGGATATCGGCAGCTGCCAGGCTGACTGTCACCAGCCTCTGCCTGACCAGGCAGAAGGTCAGTCTGTGGCCTTCCTTACCCCATCTCCAGGTGGGATCTTTCACAAATCCAGGAGGCCTTTCAACTCAAGCTCCCGCAGCCTCCGGCTGACAGTACTTGGTTTCTGCGGTGTCTGTCCATTGCGTGTCCTTCTTCTGGACATACATTCTGTGCAGTGATAGCCAACCTGAGTCTAGGAAGGCCTGATCCATGCCAGGTTTACCGATGTACACATGGGTTAAATTTACATAGCTTAATTCAGTCAGTGGTTGTCCCTAAAACGTGGCCTTGCTGTGTCCCGCCGGGACATGCCTGCACACCCCTGGATTAGGATGCCTGTGCCAGTTTAGAAAGTTGCTCAGAAGCTGCCTGTTTCAACAGCAGTGTCTCCAGCAGACTATATGGCCAGATATCGCTGATGCCTCAGGATAGATTGACCCTTACACCCCCCAAAACACTCAGCCGCACAGTAGCCCATTGTGTTTTCAGTTTTATTTACAGCTACTAGGTGCCTAACCTTAACATAGACACTAATACAGTCATTTTTCCTAACAATATCTAAAAACATGTTCCTGCGCATCCACAGAAATTAGTTTCGAGTGAGATCATGACTGGTCCCAGTGTCCCTTGCGCCGACCCTCCCTTGCCCAGCCAGAAATTGACCTGTTGGGTCCCTCCTTAGGAGAGAACCCCACCCACCTACCCCCCCTACTGGGATGAGTAACAAAGAGAAAATCCGGTGGCACTGAGCGGGGGCCCTGGAGGAGCGGCGTCTGCTCTGTCCAAGGTGGTGAGCAGGAAAGCGACCTGCTCGCTGCCCCTTCTATGGGTGGGGCTTGCCACTCCCCGACAGGTAACGACCCCGGAACCATGGGCGTAGGAAGTGTGGGGGACGCGGGGGATGTATCCCCCCCCCCCCAAGATTTTGGAGGCTGGGGGACGAAGGTGGGGGAGAAGATCTAAAGAGGAAACAGAGTCCCACTCACCCTGATGCCTGCAGGCTAGAAAGGAGACTCTGTGAAACACAATATTTGTATTTGACTAAGATCACACCAGTTGGTGAAACAGTGAAGTTGAGATTGGGCCCAGATTTTTTCTTTTCACACAACAATTTAGCTATTTGAAGGGTATATTTTTCTAACATTTATGTTTAATGTTTTGTTATCTAGGTAATGAAGGGCTTGATTATAGCGTGGCTAACAGGGAGAAGCCATATTTCATTTTTAGGCCGTTATGCCTAGCGTTATTATTTATGTTGTTGTTATCGTTACATACTTCAGCATATTGAAGTATAGTATCTTTTCTTTATCTTTTCTTCACTGTACTCTGAAACAATCTAGCCTATGCCACTGCACACTACACCACTTTTCTCCACTCTGTGCTACTCTACGCCACTGCAATCTATGCTGTACCACTCCACTCTACATCACTCTACTCTGCAGCACTCTACACTACGCCACTGCAATCTATGCTAGTCTACTCTAACCATTGTACACTACACCCCTGCACTCTGCCAGTGCACTCTTCACCACTTTACTCAAAACCAATGCACTCTATGCCAATCTACTCTGCACCACAGCACTCTATTCCACTGCTTTCAATGCCACTGTACTCTGCGCCACAGCACTCTAGGCGACTGCCCTCTATGCCACTCTACAATTCACCACTGTACTCTGCGACCCTCTAATCTGCAACATTACACTCTGACACTGAACTCCACACCACTCTACTCTGCACCACTGCATTCAATGCCACTGTACTCTGTCCCACTGCACTCTTTTCTGCACCACTGCACTCTTTTCTGCACCACTGCACTCTTTTCTGCACCACTGCACTCTAATTTACTCTACTCTACACCACTCCACTGTAGGCACTTCACTCTACTTTGAAATCATCTCCTCTATGCCACTGCAATCTACGCAACTCCACTCTATGCTATGCCAGTCTAATCTACCCTGCACCACTCCAATGTACCCTGCGCCACTCCAATCTGCTCTGCACCGCTCTATGCTACTGCACTCTACATCACTGTGCTCCACTCTGCAACAATCTACTCTTCACCACTATACTGCACTCTGCCGCAATCTACTCTATGCCACGGCACTCTATGCAACTCTATTCTACTCTGCACCACTGTACTCTAAGCCACTCTTCTCTACTCTGCATCACTCTACATCACTGCACTCTACACCAATGCATTTTATGCCACTCTACTCTACACCACTGCCCTTTATGACACTCTACACTGCACTCTGCCACTGAACTATACTCCTCTCTACTCTGCACCACGGCTCTCTACTCTGCACCGCTCAACTATATGCCACTCTACTGCACTCTACACCAATGTACTCTATGCCACTACACTCTATGCCACTCTACTCTGCATCACTGCACTCCACCACTGCACTCTACACCAGTCTAGTCTGCCTTGCACCACTCCACTCTATGATGCGCCGCATAACTCTGACACAGCACTCTGAACCACTGCAACCTATGCTGTGCCACTCCACTCTGCTCCCCTCTCTTCACCACTCTACACTACTGTACTCTACGCTAAACCAGTGCAGTCTTCGTCCATACACTCTACACCACTTTACTCAAAGCCAATGCACTCGATACCACCACACTCTACACCAATCTACTTTGCACCACTGCACTCTATGCCACTTCACTCTAGACCACCCAACTCCACTCTATGACACTTCACTCTGACATTACACTCCATGATACTAGACTCTGAAACTCTATTCCATTAAACTCTAACACTTTCTCCACTCTGTAACTCCCTACACAACTCCCTATACGCCACTCCATTCCACTTTACTCCACTCTATGCCTCTACAATACTCTACTCAACGCCACTGCACAACCCTCTATGCCACTCCACTGTACAACAATGTACTATGCTCAACAACACTCTACCCAACTTTCTCTCTGCTAGTTCACGTTACTTTACTTCACTCTACTCCAGTTCACTCTTATTTATGCCTTTCCACTCTACGACACTCTGCCACTCCACTCTCTGACACTCTATTACACTGTGACACTACTCCACTCTACTACTACTTTATGGCATTGGCGCTTGATTAGAGATTCAGATCTCTATTGATTGCCTTGTCACTCATATGAGACGTGAGTCCGATTTATCTTGGCCGTTTTGGTTACAAGCACTCTGTAACCCTTTTAACTCAAGCTTAACAAAGGCTTAGGATGATCCTGATACTTGTCTAGGGGATCGAAATATCGTCGGCCAAAGTACCTTGACTTGAATTTGTGATATTGTACATAAGTTGGCATAAGCATAGGTACCATGAGCTAATGACTTCTTGAATCACTATTTGAGTCATTCATGTAAAAGTGGGTGTATAAAAGCTTGTAAATCATTATTGTGGATGCTAACCTTGTAGGAAAGTAGCCTCTTTCTAGCTTGGTTACCCCCACATTTGGCCTGTTTGCCAGTGTGTTTGAGTGTGTCCAATGGCATCCTGCTAATCGGGACCCCAGTAGTTATGCTCTCTCCCTTAAATTATGGTTGTTGTATACTGGTAACCCAGTATTTCACCCAAGATTGGCATACTGGTGCCCCCTTATAAGTCCCTAGTATATGGTACTTTGGTACCCAGGGCATTGGGGTACCAGGGGATCCCTCTGGGCTGCAGCATTTTTTTTGCCACCCATAGGGAGCCAATGCAAAGGCTTCTGCAGAACTGCCATTGCAGGCTGCATGAAATGGTGCATGCACCCTTTCACTGCCAGTTACACTGCACCAGGTCACTTATAAGTCACCCCTATAGCAGGCCCTCCAGCCCTGAGGGCAGGGTGCAGAGTACCTGTGTGTGAGGGCACCCCTGCACTAGCAGAGGTGCCCCCACGACCTCCAGGACCATTTTCCCAGACTTCAGGAGTGTGGGGATGCCATTTTACATGTGTACTAGAAATAGGTCACTACCTTTTCCCAGCTACATAATGCTAACTCCGAACATAGGTATGTTTGGTATCAAACATGTTGGAATCATACCCCAAGGCTTTTGTAAGCATTGGTTGTATGATTTCATGCACTCTGGGGGCTCCTTAGAGGACCCCCAGTATTGCCATTCCAGCCTTCTGAAGTTTTCCAGGCAGCCCCAGCTGCTGCCACCTCTCAGACAGGTTTCTGCCCTCCTGTTGCTTGAGAAGCTCAAGCCCAGGAAGGCAGAACAAAGGATTTCCTTTGGGAGAGGGGTGTTACACCCTCTCCCTTTGGAAATAGGTTTGGAAGGGGTAGCTTCCTTCCCCAGGCCACTGGAAATGCTTTGAAGGGCACATTTGGTGTCCTCCTTACATAATCCAGTCTACACCGGTTCAGGTATCCCCAGTCCCTGCTCTGGCACGAAACTGGACCACCACCCCAGGTGTGCTGCTCAGAGCTCCTCCAGAGGGTCCCTGGGTTTTGCCGTCTTGGATTCCAAGTTGGCAGTGAACGCTGGGAGCATCTGAGTGGGCAGTGCCAGCAGGTGGTGTCAGAGCCGTCCCCTGATAGGTGCTTACCTGTTTAGCTGACCAATCCCCCTTTCAGGGCTATTTAGGGTCTCTCCTTTGGGAGGTGATTCAGATTGCAAGACTCCAGCAGGAATCCTCTACATCCTTTACTTCACTTTCTCACTGAAGAAACTGCATCTGGACCCTCCAGGAACTCCACAAACTGCAAAGACGACTTCTGCAACATTGTATCTCCAGCTCTTGCCAGCAAATGCAACTGTTTCCCGGTCGTGCATCCTCGGAGGACAGCCTGTCTTCAGTCTGCACCAGAAGAATGAACGAATCTCCCTTGGAGTGAAGGAGTCACTCCCCTGCTTCAGCAGGCACCTCTCTGCAACAATGACCATCTGCGTGGGTCCCCTCTCCTGACAAGTTGCATGGATCCTGCATCACAGGTGGTGGACTGAAGTGGTCCCGATGGTCCTGACGTCCTACTATCCAACTTTGGTGGAGGTAAGAGCTTGCCTTCCCACGCAAGACAGTACCCTGTGCACCACATGTTTTTCAGTTGCCAAGGCGTGTGGCATCCTTCTATGAAATTCTTTGTGCACAATGTAGCTCCGCCCCCCAGCACTCCTTCCTGAGATGCACAGCTTCCTGAGTGGCTCTCTGGCGGCGTGGGATCCTTTGTTTTTGTGCTGCGTGGGCCTCCTTTTGCAACTCCTTTGTCCCCGTGCTGGGGGACTCCTGTGTGCGCTGGCTGGTATTTTGTGGGCTCTCTGAGTTGCTGAGAGCCCCCTCTGACTCCCCCTCCTGGGTAGAGTCCACCAGGTCCCTCCTGGTCCCGGGCAGTGCCATTTTCCGCTAACCAAGAGCTTTGCCTGTGCCAAGGCTTGTTGGTGGAATCCAGCAATGCAACCAGACTGCAATCATCCATCCGGTGTGGGATATCATCTGCACCAACCTGCATCCATCTTCTTGGGTGCAGTACTGACTGTTGTTCTTCACCAGTGGTTCTTCTTTTGCACCTTGATTCAGGTTAGCAGGGGCTCCTGTCCTCCCTGGACTCTTCTGTGCTTCTTGGACTTAGTCCCATTCTTCCACAGGTCTTTAGGTCCAGGAATCCACCCTTTGTGTCTTTAAATATCTTCTGGTTCTTGCATTATCTTCTTTCTCGTGTTCTTGTGTGTTCTAGGAAAGTTACTGTGATTTACTCCTGCTTTCCTGGGCTCTGAGGTGGGTTCTATTACTTACCTTTGGTGTTTTCTAATACTCCTACCGCCTCTCTACACACCACACTTGCCTAGGTCGGAAACAGACATTCGCATTCCACTTTCTTAGTATATGGTTTGTGTTTCCCCGAAGCCCATTCCTAACCATTGTAATTTTCACTAATTGCACTGTTTTCTAACCGTTTTTATTGCTATTGCTGCATACTAGTGTATATAATTGGTGTATTACTTACCTCCTAAGGGAGTACAGTCTCTATGGTATTTTTGGCATTTGTGTCACTAAAATAAAGTACCTTTATGTTCGATGGCATCTGTCGCTGTAGATACGCATGTTCTGCAATAGCTCGCCATCTGGTGTTGGGCCGGAGTGTTACAAGTTGTTTTTCTTCGAAGAAGTCTTTCGAGTCACGGGACCGAGTGACTCCTCCTTTTGTCTCCATTGCGCATGGGCGTCGACTCCATCTTCGATTGTTTTTTTTCCGCCATCGGGTTCGGACGTGTTCCTGTCGCTCCGAGTTTCGGAACGGAAAATTAGCTAATTTCGGAAGATTTTCGTCGGTATTGTTGCGTTCGGGATTGGCGTACTTAGATTCCACACCGCATCGAAGATCGAAGAGCTCCGGTGCCCTTCGGGGTAGTTTTTCGATACTCCGTCGGAGCCTGGTCGGCCCGACCGCGTGCTGAAGAACGCCGATGGAACGGACCCCGTTCCGTTTCTGCCCCAAATGCCACAATAAATACCCCTACACAGACCAACACTTGGTCTGCAACCTGTGCCTGTCACCTGAGCACAGCGAAGACACCTGCGAGGCCTGTCGTGCGTTCCGGTCCCGAAAAACACTCCGAGACCGTCGAGCCAGAAGACTTCAGATGGCGTCCGCACCGACAGCCCAACGGGAGTTCGAGGAACAGGAAGAGGAAGGTACCTTCTCGATCCAAGACTCAGACTCCGAAGGATTCGACGATACACAAACCGTGAGTAAGACGTCGAAATCCACTCAGAGGAACATTTACAAGGCCCAGGGGACGCCACTGCCACCAGGCCATGGCTCGACCCATAAATTCGGTGACCGACCGTCGCACCGAAAAAGGCCCAAACAGTGCCGAGATCGTCCGACTCCGGTCGAGACACCGGCACGCAGCCTTCTCGGGACCGAGAAAGTGCTGGAGACAAGCCTCGACACCGAGATGCCGGTGTGGACACGGCTCGACGCCGAGACAGCGGCACCGAAACAGATCGACGCCGAGAGGTTTCGGCCCCGAAAAGGAAAAAAGTCACCTCGGAGCCGAAAAAACACGCAGACAAAGTTTCGATGCCGAAACAAACTGCAAGCGACCCAGCTTCAGGCTCTTATACAGAAGAGCACTCGCTAACCTCCCAAATGCAGAAGCATAGGTTTGAGGAAGAGCTACAAGCAACTGATGTGGACCATACGCAAAAGCGTATCTTCATTCAGCAGGGGACAGGAAAAATAAGCACCCTTCCCCCCATTAGGAGAAAGAGAAGGTTGGAGTTCCAGACGGAACAAACACCACAACCAAAAGTGGTGAAAAGAGTTACCCCACCACCCTCTCCTCCGCCCGTGATTAACGTTTCACCAGCACAAACTCCATCACACTCCCCAGCTCACACCACCATGAGCCAGGGTGACCAAGATCAGGACGCATGGGACCTATACGACGCCCCAGTGTCAGATAACAGTCCGGAGGCATACCCTACAAAGCCATCTCCACCAGAAGACAGCACCGCGTACTCTCAAGTGGTGGCTAGAGCAGCACAATTTCACAACGTAAGCCTCCACTCAGAACAGGTCGAGGATGATTTCTTATTCAACACACTCTCCTCCACCCACAGCTCATACCAAAGCCTGCCTATGCTCCCTGGTATGCTCCGGCACGCAAAAGACATCTTTAAGGAGCCGGTCAAAAGTAGGGCAATCACACCAAGGGTGGAACAAAAGTATAAGGCGCCTCCTACGGACCCGGTTTTCATCACTACACAGCTGCCACCAGACTCTGTCGTTGTAGGAGCAGCTAGGAAAAGGGCCAACTCTCACACATCTGGAGATGCACCACCCCCAGATAAAGAAAGCCGCAAGTTCGATGCAGCTGGTAAAAGAGTCGCAGCACAAGCTGCAAACCAGTGGCGCATCGCGAACTCCCAGGCACTACTTGCGCGCTATGACAGAGCCCACTGGGACGAGATGCAACATCTCATTGAACATCTGCCCAAGGACTTACAAAATAGGGCAAAACAAGTGGTTGAGGAGGGACAGACCATCTCCAACAACCAGATACGCTCCTCCATGGACGCTGCAGATACAGCTGCACGGACAATTAATACATCTGTAACTATCAGAAGGCATGCATGGCTCCGAACGTCTGGATTTAAACCAGAGATTCAACAAGCAGTTCTCAATATGCCTTTTAATGAAAAAGAACTGTTCGGTCCAGAAGTGGACACAGCGATTGAGAAACTCAAAAAAGATACGGACACTGCCAAAGCCATGGGCGCACTCTACTCCCCGCAGAGCAGAGGGAATTACAGCACATTCCGTAAAACGCCCTTTCGAGGGGGGTTTCGGGGTCAAAGCACACAAGCCAGCACCTCACAAGCCACACTGTCCAGTTACCAGGGACAGTATAGAGGAGGTTTTCGGGGACAATATAGAGGAGGGCAATTCCCTAGAAATAGAGGAAGATTTCAAAGCCCCAAAACCCCTACTACTAAACAGTGACTCACATGTCACTCACCCCCTCCACACAACACCAGTGGGGGGAAGAATAGGTCATTATTACAAAGCATGGGAGAAAATCACTACAGACACTTGGGTTCTAGCAATTATCCAACATGGTTATTGCATAGAATTTCTACAATTCCCTCCAAACATACCACCAAAAGCACAAAATTTAACAACACACCATTCCAATCTCCTGGAGATAGAAGTGCAGGCACTATTGCAAAAGAATGCAATAGAATTAGTGCCAAACACACAAATAAACACAGGAGTTTACTCACTGTACTTTCTGATACCAAAGAAGGACAAAACACTGAGACCAATCCTAGACCTCAGAGTAGTGAACACTTTCATCAAATCAGACCACTTCCACATGGTCACACTACAAGAAGTATTGCCATTGCTAAAACTACACGACTACATGGCAACTTTAGACCTCAAGGATGCTTATTTCCATATACCAATACACCCATCGCACAGGAAATACCTAAGGTTTGTATTCAAAGGAATACATTACCAATTCAAGGTACTGCCTTTCGGATTAACAACCGCACCAAGAGTCTTTACCAAATGTCTAGCGGTAGTCGCTGCACACATAAGAAGGCAGCAAATACATGTCTTCCCATATTTGGACGACTGGCTAATCAAGGCCCATTCGTTCATACAGTGCTCAAATCACACAAATCAGATCATACAAACCCTCTTCAAACTCTGGTTCACCGTCAACTTTACAAAATCCAACATTCTGCCGCGCAAGGTACAAGAATACCTAGGAGCCATAATAGACACATCAAAGGGAGTAGCCACTCCAAGTCCACAAAGAATTCTAAATTTCAACACCATCATACAACGCATGTATCCAACACAAAAGATACAGGCAAAGATGGTATTACAACTCCTAGGCATGATGTCTTCATGCTTAGCCATTGTCCCAAACGCAAGACTGCACATGAGGCCCTTACAACAATGCCTAGCATCACAGTGGTCTCAAGCACAGGGTCACCTTCTAGATCTGGTGTTAATAGACCGCCAAACTTACCTCTCGCTTCTGTGGTGGAACAACATAAATTTAAACAAGGGGCGGCCTTTCCAAGACCCAGTGCCACAATACGTAATAACAGATGCTTCCATGACAGGGTGGGGAGCACACCTCGATCAACACAGCATACAAGGACAATGGAACGTACATCAAACAAAACTGCATATCAATCACCTAGAACTTCTAGCAGTTTTTCAAGCACTAAAAGCTTTCCAACCAATAATAGTTCACAAATACATTCTCGTCAAAACAGACAACATGACAACAATGTATTATCTAAACAAGCAGGGGGGGACGCACTCCACGCAGTTAAGCCTGCTAGCACAAAAAATTTGGCATTGGGCAATTCACAACCAAATTCGCCTAATAGCACAGTTTATACCAGGGATCCAAAATCAACTCGCAGACAATCTCTCTCGAGATCATCAACAGGTCCACGAATGGGAAATTCACCCCCAAATTCTGAACACTTATTTCAAACTCTGGGGAACACCTCAGATAGACTTGTTTGCGACAAGGGAGAACGCAAAATGCCAAAACTTCTCATCCAGATACCCACACAAACAATCCCAAGGCAATGCCCTATGGATGAACTGGTCAGGGATATTTGCTTATGCTTTTCCTCCTCTCCCTCTCCTTCCTTACCTGGTAAACAAACTCAGTCAAAGCAAACTCAAACTCATATTGATAGCACCAACTTGGGCAAGGCAACCCTGGTACACAACGCTGCTAGACCCATCAGTGGTACCCTGCATCAAATTGCCCAACAGGCCAGATCTGTTGACACAGCACAACCAAAAGATCAGACACCCAGATCCAGCATCGCTGAATCTAGCAATCTGGCTCCTGAAATCCTAGAATTCGGGCACTTACAACTTACCCAAGAATGTATGGAAGTCATAAAACAAGCCAGAAGGCCATCCACCAGGCACTGCTATGCAAGTAAATGGAAGAGGTTTGTTTGCTACTGCCATATTAATCAAATACAACCATTACACACAACTCCAGAACATGTAGTGGGTTACTTGCTTCACTTACAAAAATCTAACCTAGCTTTCTCTTCCATTAAAATACACCTTGCAGCAATATCTGCATACCTGCAGACTACCTATTCAACTTCCCTATATAAGATACCAGTCATTAAAGCATTCATGGAGGGCCTTAGTGTTCTTGGTGGTATAATTCTCCTACCTGTTCCTTCATGGAACCTAAATGTTGTCCTAACTAGACTTATGGGTCCACCTTTTGAACCCATGCACTCCTGCGACATACAGTTCCTAACCTGGAAGGTGGCATTTCTCCTCGCCATTACTTCCCTAAGAAGAGTAAGCGAGATTCAGGCGTTTACAATACAGGAACCTTTTATACAACTACACAAAAATAAAGTCGTCCTAAGGACCAATCCTAAATTTTTGCCAAAGGTTATTTCACCGTTCCATCTAAATCAAACAGTGGAACTTCCAGTGTTCTTTCCACAGCCAGATACCGTAGCTGAAAGGGCACTACATACATTAGATGTCAAAAGAGCACTGATGTATTACATTGACAGAACAAAAAACATCAGAAAGACTAAACAACTCTTTATTGCATTTCAAAAACCTCATGCAGGAAACCCAATTTCAAAACAAGGTATAGCCAGATGGATAGTTAAATGCATCCAAATCTGCTACCTTAAAGCTAAACGACAGCTGCCCATTACACCAAGGGCACACTCAACCAGAAAGAAAGGTGCTACCATGGCCTTTCTAGGAAACATCCCAATGCAAGAAATATGTAAGGCAGCCACATGGTCTACGCCTCACACATTCACCAAGCACTACTGTGTAGACGTGTTATCCGCACAACAAGCCACAGTAGGTCAAGCTGTATTAAGAACATTATTTCAGACTACTTCCACTCCTACAGGCTAATCCACCGCTTTTGGGGAAATAACTGCTTACTAGTCTATGCAGAACATGCGTATCTACAGCGACAGATGCCATCGAACTGAAAATGTCACTTACCCAGTGTACATCTGTTCGTGGCATCAGTCGCAGTAGATTCGCATGTGCCCACCCGCCTCCCCGGGAGCCTGTAGCAGTTTGGAAGTTACCTTCAATTATTTATATATGTGTCATCTCAACCTTAAATAGGTGCATACTTAGTCACTCCATTGCATGGGCACTATTACTACAATTCAACTCCTACCTCACCCTCTGCGGGGAAAAACAATCGAAGATGGAGTCGACGCCCATGCGCAATGGAGACAAAAGGAGGAGTCACTCGGTCCCGTGACTCGAAAGACTTCTTCGAAGAAAAACAACTTGTAACACTCCGGCCCAACACCAGATGGCGAGCTATTGCAGAACATGCGAATCTACTGCGACTGATGCCACGAACAGATGTACACTGGGTAAGTGTCATTTTCATTTTGTAACACTGAGTATTTTCTTTCATGTGTGTGAGTACTGTGTGACTACAGGTGTATTGCATGAGCTTTGCATATCTCCTAGATAAGCCTTAACTACAGCTACCCATAGAGAGCCTGGCGTCTAGACACTGCCTACATGTCACTAATAAGGGATAACTGGACGTGGTATAAGGTGTACGTACCATAGGTACCCACTACAAACCAGGCCAGCCTCCTACAAACCACTGTACTATATAGGTTACTTTTTTCATTTTTTCTTGTAATTGGTGACATTGGGTCATCCAGATAACTTGTGTAATGCCCGAATACCAGTCTTTCTCGATTTCCCCTGTTGATGTTTTCCCACTACATTTGATCTTTTATATTTTGATTGAATAAATGCATAAAACATTCCATTTGCATACTACTTTAATATCATTGTTTATGGGAGTGGTGTTGCATTTTATTCAAGGGACCCCTGTTCCTTCAAAGTTAAGTTTACTGCTCAATTCTAGGACACTCTACTTACTCCATGATACTATGCCACACCAGTCGATGACACATCATTCTCCTTTATGCCATTAACTTTGAGCCATGCTGAATAGTAGTCTCACTAGTGTTCAGCATGGCTAAAACACATTGGCAAAGGCAATAGAACTTGCATAGGCGAGACCTATTGGCTATGCCAATGCTTGTTTATAAGGTATGAACTTTAAGGTGACTTGCAATATCCTTATGTACACAGGGGGTATTTTACCCCATATAATACATGGTCACACCACCAACTTTCCCACAAACCACTTAAAACCCTAGTGCATAGCTTCTGTCATTCCAAGCTATTAAAGTACAGAAGAAGAAAGAAAAGCAACATTCAATTTTTTGCTTTAAACAGCTGCATTAATTGTGCTCTGTGACCTGATCTGCCAGTTACCTTGGCTGCTAGCTCTGGATGAAGGCATTGTAATGTCAGAATTCGACTGTAATAACCCTATCATATTCATTTTCTGATGTATGTATTTTCTTTATAATCAGTGAATGTCTTTTCTTTACACGCAGTGGCTTGGTGCATCACAAACAGCCGTTTCTAAAGACATTAGTGACTGTAGTTTATACAGAGATTAGAGAATCCATGTTTATATAGCCCGTAACTCCCAAGAGCTTCTTCAGTTGAAATGCTTCTAGATATGACTGTTGTGGAGCTGAGCTTCCCAAGATCACACACAAGAGTAGAAGTGTTATTAGAACTATGGTTTCCGATCACAGTTTACAACTGTTGTACCTAATCGCTTTTGATATCTCCAGTGCGGTTCCAATTAGCATGAGGCAAAGGGCATGATGGGTGTGGGGCTCAAAGGGTATGTTCTTCCTTTTTACCCTCCTACCTTTATTTGCTTGGTGCATGAAGATGCAAGGTTAATCAACATGTTATTTTCACATTTGAGCTAATTACTTTTTGAATTTAAAAAACAATAAAAGATACTTTCAGACTGTGAAAACATGCCTTCCTTTCTCCCTATTTCACTTCCAATATATATGATTGTGTATATTTATCGGAGCCTGCAGTTCGTAAACAACGAGCGATTTGTATAGTGTTGATTGAAAGTCCCCAAGGCTGTCCCTGTCCCCCCCCCAAGAAATGTATTGTCTCCTACACCCCTGCCCGGAACCACTACCTGTGCTGCTGGGCCCGCAACCCTGGCTCATGGCGTGGAAGGCCACGGCAGGCCGCCATCCCCAGCTGAGGCCCTGGCTCACCGCCATGTGTACGGCTCCCCTCGAGTTGGGGAAACCCTTCTCATTGCGCTCCTCAGCAGTACTGCTCATGGCATATCCTCGCCAAGGGACCTCTGGCTGCTAGGTCCAGGCGCTGTGCTGTTCGCCCATTCCGTAAAATTGCACAGCTGTGATACTTGTTACTATTGAAAGATGGGGCTCTGTCCTCCCTCTCAGGCTTGTCTCCTTAGATTGTATCCTTTTTCTTTCCTGACCTCCCGGCTGCTGACTGCTTTCCTTACGCCACTGTCCATCTTCCCTTTCCTGTCCGGTCCCCTTGGCTGTAGTCAGCCCACTGAGCTCTGAGCCCTTATTTCACCAGGAGGGCACAGATCGCAGCCGTCACTGGGTCTACTTTCTCAGGACTGCTAGCATCTTTCCCTAAAAGGATCAAGCACTCAGGTGTGCCTCTTGTATTGGCCCGGTTCATGGTATGTCTAAAACTAAGTAAATAAGTAACTAGGCCTCACTGCGGAAGTGGAGGGGTCTGTGAGGAAGTACAGGTCTGTGAGGTGTCGAGCGAGGTCTGTACGGCTCTGTAGGTGTGTATGTCTCCCTTTGTCCTGCCTATACAATACAATACATTTATAAAGCGCACAGTTGCCTCCGAAAAAGCGTCCAGGTGCTAGCGTTCTCAGAATGTATAGACAGCAAGAAAAAAACTAATAGGCACCGACTACTTTTCAAACAAGTAGGTCGTCAGAAGTTTCCGGAAAACTGGTTCAGAAGGTGCCAGACGGAGGTAAGTAGGCAAGGAATTCCCTGATTCGGCGGTAAAGGAAGAAAACGATTGAGCACCTCTCCTTGCCCTGTCGGTCCTCGGCACAAGAAGCAAGTGTTGTCCACTGGAACTAAGCGTTCTCTCCTGCCGATAAGGCAAGTTCTCTCCTGCCGATAAGGCAAGTTCTCTCCTGACGATAAGGCAAGTTCTCTCCTGCCGATAAGGCAAGTTCTCTCCTGCCGATAAGGCGATAATCGTTTCCTGAGATAACCAGGTCCTTTCAGTTCACCTGCTCTGTATGCAAAGGTGAGGACTTCTTATGTAATGCGGCTACTGATCGGTGGCTGGTGCAGCCTGCGCCGAGAGGACGTGGTGAGCTGCGAGCTGCAGAACCAGCCGAGCTGCCGCATTCTGAATAATCTGTAGCCGATGGAGGAAATGAGAGGGTAGACCCAGGTACAAGCTGTTAGCATAGTCTAATGTCTATGTTATCAGGGCATGAATAATAAGCATGCGGCAATCCTCTGGGATCAAATGGATCATCTTCCTGATCGACTTCAATGTCAGCAAACAGTTGACCGAGACAGCGCTGACCCGGGATCCAAAGGATAAATTGGCATCAGATGTTACCCCAGGTAATGTACCACTGAGGCCGGGGAAGGGGGAACCCCTAACTCAGAAGGCCACCAGTTAGAAGCATCTGGCCGGGAGTTTATGCAAAAAAACAATCTCGGTTTAATTTGAGGCCGTTTTCACTCATCCAACCCCCATACTGCATGATGCAGTTGTGAGTTTTAGCCTCTTGTACCACCTGTTGATCGATACATGTATTTACGTCTATCAGTGCCTTAAGTGTTGTTGTGCCTTACAGTGTCCCGGTTGAGTTGAAGTCATCTCTTACAGGAGCTGATCACATTATCCAGGGTCCTTGGTTCTTATATACCCATTGCTCACCGTTGAGGAGGATTTGTGCCTCTAATGCACTCCCAGCAGGTCCCCTCTGTCCCATGCACTTAAACCTTCAGCCATTCCTTGGGTCTGAACAAACCTCTCACTTCCGGCCACTACTCGCTTTCTGTGGGCACCCATTACACGTCATGGTCTAATGCATGGGCTCTTCGTCTCAGGTTGTTTCTAATCTGAAAGTCTGGACATTTACCACAGGTCCTGCACTGATGGACATGTTCTGGGTCTCTGGATGTTTCCTTTCTGAAAGTCTTCACCTTTGTCACAGGTCATTTTATAATGAAGAGATTAGTGGTCTCATGTACATCACAACTCATAAGTATCCTGTTTTAAATCTGTTCATTTTTATATATTTATTGAATGTCAAGTTATAAGTAACACGTTCTTGCCTCAGGTTATTTCTGTTCAGATAGTCTTCGCATATATTGCACGCCTTATTGTAATTACCGCAGTGCATGTAATAATGAATGAAGTCTATACACCGGGCCAGACTGGGAACCCAGAGTAGGCCTAGCCATGTTCGCCAGCCCCTATGGGGTACATCGCGAGCGAGCCTGACCACTGCATCGGGGCTTGGGAGTATTCTTCCCCAACTCCGAGAACATTTTGGAAAAAATGGCAACAACGGTGCATTCTACAACACATTTTTCATTATATAGTTATTTGTATTACTTTTTAAAGCGTAGTAAATGATGACCTTACAGTGCACCGGGATACAGCAATCCTTTCTGGGGTCAATGATTCCCTCATCATCACCCTCTAACAGCACCTCACATCTCTCCATAGCCCCTCTCTCATGTGTATTTCATCTGTTTTATAGCGCCTCTTACCAGTGCAGGCTGTTGGAGCACTTTACCTCATACATACAGAGACAATGAATCACACGAGTGTAAATCAGTGTATAGAAAATGTTACATAAGACAAAGGGGGACAACAAGGTGTAGGAGTCACATGTCATCCACACTGGTGGCGTTTGTAAAGAGTGCTTGGTCCTGGGGAAGCATAAACTCAGGTCTCAAACATAACATAGTGGATAGGGCTGGCTTTACTAATAACAATTTACTT
The DNA here is from genome assembly GCF_031143425.1 of Pleurodeles waltl. Lineage (NCBI taxonomy): Eukaryota > Metazoa > Chordata > Amphibia > Caudata > Salamandridae > Pleurodeles > Pleurodeles waltl. The sequence continues at coordinate 1,061,325,669 of NC_090449.1, forward strand.
CTACCCACACAAACCCCTTGGAGCAAAATTAGGATAATCAAAGACTGGGGGGAAAAAACATAACTTTCTATCCTGTACCATGCAGCTTGCATGCAGCTCTTGGGCAGTTCATAGCTCACTGTGCTAGATTACGACTTAAACTTCTGAACTACACATTAACAAAATGATCTCTGTGACACAAGCAGCATCCCACTAAGCTGTGCACATAAAACACTGTTCTGTGATGTCCATAGTACATGTTCTTTGCAGCAGGCAAATTAACCCCCTGTGCTGCCTTAGATGAGTCAAAAACGCCTACAGACAAAACTCAACCTTTCTCCATCAGGTCCATTAATCACCAATGTTTTCTTGGTACTTTTGTTGTTGCCTGAACAGCTTGATATACAAGGAACTTTTCAGTGCTTTTAAAACTGTTGCACTGCTACAAAACCGGCCCTCAGACATAAAAGCAGCCCCCACCTTTCCAGCCTCTCAGGGAAACACCTGATGCCTGGTCCGGCCAGTCCGGCCTTGTCATCAGTGCTTTAAATGGGCCACTACTGTCCGGTACGGAGTACCAGCACTTTTATTTTTACAGGTAGAGCAACTACACTTCTCAAGAAAAACGTAATACTTTTAATTGCAGAGTACCTGCACTTCTCAGAAACTTCTCAGGCACTTCTGTTTTCCCCCAGTGTTCAAGCACTGCAGGACATGTAATGCTGAATAAAGTCATTGTGTCCATGACAATGCATGTAATAATGAATTACGTCCTTGGCCTTTATCGCTGGGCATGCAGTAATGAATTAAGTATTCTCCTGTATTGCAAGCAGTTATAATGAACTGGTTCTTTGTCTCAGATTGTTTCAGTTCCAAAAGTCCTGACCATTATGGTGAAGTCACGTTATAGGAGCCGATGGTTTGTCTCACGTTTTTTTCTGTCTGTAAGTCTTCATTTATCTGAAGTGGGTGTAAGAAACATGTCCTTTGTCTCTGATTTCTGAATTTCTTACCGTTGCTCGTGTTATTTCTCGGGTTCTTCCTGTTTGTAAACCCTTGTTGACCGCTGAGCCTGTGGTTCTTGACACATTACACTCTTTTATGCAGGAACTGAGTCTGCTGAACCCTTTGTTGGTGCTCCAGACATCAGGGCATGTGTTACCCGGACATATTCAAAGCTCCACCGTAGACGGCCGCATGTTTTACACACAGCTGTCTCCTGTTGTGTGGGAGTGGTGACTGTATGTGAAGTGTGCCTGCCTCACACGCGTCCAGCTCTTGGTGCTTGTGTGGAGTTCATTCCACAGTAGTTTTCTGCCAGTGTGCACCTCCAGAGTACCAGAAGCTGCTGGTTCTGAGTGTCTTTTGTCGCTGTGTGTCTGGTCACAATGTAGTTGTGCATTTTGTATTTCAAGATGTCTCTTGAGAGGAAGATTCTGCTGCGTTCGATTCACGTTCCTTCAGGTGGGTGTAGCCAGAGCGCTAAAAAAAAAAAAAGTGGGCGGACTCTGTCCGGTACTGAGTACCTGCACTTCTTAGCACAGTTGCAGTACTTGTAATGGGAGAGCACCAGCACTTCTCAGGAGCAAACAGGTACTCTAAAGCACTGACTGCAGCAATCATTCTGTGAGCAGTGACCCTGTTTTATTCCACGTCATGCCTACGTTATTCTTTTTTTTAAGAGATATCTTAAGCTATGGTCACAGCCGTACCATACCCTAACTTTGTAGATTTCACACTGACTCCATCTTACAACACCCCACCTTACACCCTAATACCCGCTTTAACCTCCATCTCCCTAACTGCGACGCGCCCACCTTCAGCGCGCTTTCACCTGAAATGGGGGCTGCCTTTTATTTCTACATTAAAAATTAAGAACTATCCATGCTGTCCCCTTTTCTTTCTCTTTCCTTATTTAGTTTCAAGTGTGGCCCCGAAACTTACCGCCTTCCAAATGACCACGCCACACCCCGTCCACCAGGTGTCTGGCACCACTTCTACTGGGCGGTTCTCCGTCCTGACCCTTAAGTTTGATATCCCCTGCCGCCCGGAGGGGCTGCTGCCCCCACCGATGGCGTCCACTCTTGTGGGCCCCACCCTGTGCAGGCGAATCTCGACCTTTACTTTCCCAGCTTTGGATCAGGGCTCAAAGCCCAACTCTGCCATCAAAACCTGTAAGAGCAGCGCCAAGAGACCTACCTCTAGGTAGTGAGCGCTACACGTCCTTCATGGTTCACTCATTCCTCTGATCGTCTGGCTGTGAGCGGGTGCTGAAAGAGAAAAAAATACTTCTGGGCACTGCAGATCAGTTATTATTATCTAAAACTGTCTCGAAAACCTACCCGAAAAATATAAAAATTGAAATCTCCCCCTCCCCCCCTTTTTTTTTTTTTTTTAATACAGGAATTGTCAAATTTCAAATTTCTTTCTTAAAATAAGCCACAACTTTAACATTTGTAGTAGGCTGGCAAGGACAGAGCGAAAGATATTACCAGGCCCACGGTGTCTCCCCTCTCACCAATCTCTAAATGCAACTCTAAGATTTTTATAAAGCCAGGCATGTTCTTGGTTCTGCTCCTCAGTTTGGTTTTGAATTTTTTATTCCCTCTTAAAAAGAAAAAAGAGCAGCTCATCAGAAGTATTGGGTGAGGGGCCTCCTCCCCTAGAGAGGGTTCTGCTTCTGTTGAAGTGATGGCTCGATGCATCCAAGGAGCCTTGGGGGAATATTGGAAGCCTTGTAGGTGTAAGGCAGGGGTCTTCAGACTGGGCCGGGCCCCCTGGGGTGGGGGGGGCTCAAATGATCCCAGTGGGGGCGCCAGACTCTGGCCAAGAGAAGCATTATGCTCATAGCAGGACTGTGTTTTAATATGAAGAATGAATAGCAGTAAACCTCTCTGTAATGGGCCATCATATTCTGTCATTTATATCCAAGCTGAGGGTGTGTCAAAAGGGGAGGGACTCCAAATACTCTTCAAATGCCCCACTCCCACTTCTAATAATCGCACTGTGGATACTTGTAAAGCCTGCTGCCCAGAATGTTTGGCATCATATATTAGATTGCATTTTTAAAACAGTAACAGAACTTAACTACAAAGTTTAAATTAGTCTACACATATTCAAACAGCGCCAGTTTAATCAAATAATTGTGAACATTTTATCGGGGGACCCTATATATTTTTTTGGGGGGGAAGAGGGTGCAGCATAAAAAAGTTTGGAGACACCCTGGTGTCATGGTATGGCCCCTTCTAAACAGCCATACACAGCAGCTTAGGGTATGTTTAGAAAACGTGTATTCTAGTCCCTGTTTCTACTCGAGGGCACACAATGACTCCTCCCCCGTTACTTCACCAAATTACTTCTGCACCACAATTACCTCTATTGCCATTTCATTATGCACCATTACCTTTTCAAGGGGCAAAACGTTTGAAATAATTACATTTTTAATGAGTCGTTTCTTTTATTGCTAATTAGCGTTTGGATAGTGCGCATTGTGTAGTGCACGGCGTCCTCCTAGCTTGCCATAGCAGTGCCTTTTTGACAGTCAGTGCCCTGAGTACTGAACATGCCCATTAATATGTTTCAGTAAATAACTTTAAACAATACTTTAAAACCCATTGTATGAACTAGAATGGAAATGAATGCAGGACCATTAGTGGCATGATGTTAGGCTGTGCATCGGGGTGTCTATGTATGTCATGGGTTTTGTGTAGCACCCTAGAAGCCCATCTTCGAAGCACAGAGCGCGGAGCAGAGGGCGAGAGCCTGGTATTGCTTTCGAGTTGGTTTACAATGGGACTGGTAACCCGGCCTGGGATGCAGGAGCAATGCACCTTGAAGACAAGGGTTTTCAGTTTCTTTCAGACTGCTATTATTCGAGGAACAGTAACATATTTTGATATGTAATAAATAATATTGAAAATTATAGGTTCGATGGCATCTGTCGCTGTAGATACGCATGTTTTGCAATAGCTCGCCATCTGGTGTTGGGCCGGAGTGTTACAAGTTGTTTTTCTTCGAAGAAGTCTTTCGAGTCACGGGACCGAGTGACTCCTCCTTTTGTGTCCATTGCGCATGGGCGTCGACTCCATCTTCAATTGTTTTTTTTCCGCCATCTGGTTCGGACGTGTTCCTGTCGCTCTGAGTTTCGGAACGGAAAGATAGCTAATTTCGGAAGATTTTCGTCGGTATTGTTGCGTTCGGGATCGGCGTAGTTAGATTCAACACCGCATCGAAGATCGAAGAGCTCCGGTGCCCTTCGGGGTAGTTTTTCGATCCCCCGTCGGGGCCTGGTCGGCCCGACCGCGTGCAGAAGAACGCCGATGGAACGGACCCCGTTCCGTTTCTGTCCCAAATGCCACAACAAGTACCCCTATACAGACCAACACTTGGTCTGTAACCTGTGCCTGTCACCTGAGCACAGTGAAGACACCTGCGAGGCCTGTCGTGCGTTCCGGTCCCGAAAAACACTCCGAGACCGTCGAGCCAGAAGACTTCAAATGGCGTCCGCGCCGACAGCCCACCGAGAGTTCGAGGAACAAGAAGAGGAAGGTACCTTCTCGATCCACGAATCGGACTCCGAGGAATTCGATGACCCACGAACCGTGAGTAAGACGTCGAAAACAACACATAAGAAGATTGACAAGGCCCAGGGGACGCCACTGCCACCAGGCCATGGCTCGACCCATAAATTCGGTGACCGACCGTCGGCACCGAAAAAGGCCCAAACAGTGCCGAGACCGTCCGACTCCGGTCGAGACACCGGCACGCAGCCTTCTCGGGACCGAGAAAGTGCTGGAGACAAGCATCGACACCGAGATAGCGGTGTAGACACGGCTCGACGCCGAGACAGCGGCACCGACGAAGATCGACGCCGAGAGGTTTCGGCCCCGAAAAAGAGAAAAGTCAGCTCGGAGCCGAAAAAAGATGCAGACAGGGTTTCGGTGCCAAAACAACCTGCAACCGACCCAGTTTCAGGCTCTTATACTGAGGAGCAATCAATAACCTCCCAAATGCGAAAGCATAGGTTCGAGGAAGAGCTGCAATCTACAGATGTAGACCATACGCAAAAGCGTATTTTCATACAGGAGGGAACAGGGAAAATAAGCACCCTTCCCCCTATTAGAAGAAAGAGAAGACTGGAGTTCCAAACTGAACAAACACCACAAACAAAGGTGGTGAAGAAGGTTACTCCACCACCCTCTCCTCCACCTGTAATTCACGTCTCACCAGCACAAACTCCATCACATTCCCCAGCTCACACCACCATGAGCCAGGGTGACCAGGATCAGGACGCATGGGACTTATACGACGCCCCAGTGTCAGATAACAGCCCGGAGGCATACCCTACAAAGCCATCTCCACCAGAGGACAGCACTGCGTATTCTCAAGTGGTGGCTAGAGCAGCACAATTTCACAATGTAAGCCTCCACTCAGAACAGGTCGAGGATGACTTTTTATTCAACACCCTCTCCTCCACCCACAGCTCCTACCAAAGCCTGCCTATGCTCCCTGGTATGCTCCGGCACGCAAAAGAAATTTTTAAGGAGCCGGTCAAAAGTAGGGCAATCACACCAAGAGTGGAAAAGAAGTATAAGGCGCCCCCTACAGACCCTGTTTTCATCACTGCACAGCTGCCACCAGATTCCGTCGTTGTAGGAGCAGCTAGGAAAAGGGCCAACTCCCACACATCTGGGGATGCACAACCCCCAGATAAGGAAAGCCGCAAGTTTGATGCAGCTGGAAAGAGAGTCGCAGCACAGGCTGCAAACCATTGGCGCATCGCGAACTCTCAAGCACTACTTGCGCGCTATGACAGAGCCCATTGGGATGAGATGCAACACCTCATTGAACATCTACCCAAAGACCTACAAAAGAGGGCAAAGCAAGTGGTTGAAGAAGGTCAAAACATTTCAAACAACCAGATACGCTCCTCCATGGACGCAGCAGACACAGCTGCAAGGACAATTAATACATCTGTGACCATCAGAAGGCATGCATGGCTACGAACGTCTGGGTTTAAACCAGAGATACAGCAGGCAGTTCTCAATATGCTTTTCAATGAAAAAGAACTGTTCGGTCCAGAAGTGGACACGGCGATAGAAAAACTTAAAAAGGACACAGACACTGCTAAAGCAATGGGCGCACTCTACTCCCCGCAGAGCAGAGGAAACTACGGCACCTTCCGCAAAACACCCTTTAGAGGGGGGTTTCGGGGTCAGGCCACACAAGCCAGCACCTCACAGGCAACACCGTCCAGTTACCAGGGACAGTACAGGGGAGGCTTTCGGGGCCAATACAGAGGAGGGCAATTCCCTAGGAATAGGGGAAAATTTCAAAGCCCCAAAACCCCTACAACTAAGCAGTGACTCACATGTCACTCATCCCCTCCACACAACACCAGTGGGGGGAAGAATAGGTCATTATTACAAGGCATGGCAGGAAATCACTACAGACACTTGGGTTCTAGCAATTATCCAACATGGTTATTGCATAGAATTTCTACAATTCCCTCCAAACATACCTCCAAGAGCACAGAATTTATCACAACATCATTCCCAGCTCCTGGAGACAGACGTTCAAGCACTATTGCAAAAGAATGCAATCGAATTAGTACCAAACACACAAATAAACACAGGAGTTTATTCACTGTACTTCTTAATACCAAAAAAGGACAAGACGCTAAGACCAATCCTAGACCTCAGAATAGTAAACACATACATCAAATCAGACCACTTTCACATGGTCACACTACAAGAAGTGTTACCATTGCTGAAACTACACGACTACATGACAACCTTAGACCTCAAGGACGCGTATTTCCATATACCGATACATCCATCGCACAGGAAATACCTAAGGTTTGTATTCAAAGGAATACATTACCAATTCAAAGTATTGCCTTTCGGTTTAACAACAGCACCAAGAGTCTTTACAAAATGTCTAGCAGTAGTCGCTGCACACATCAGAAGGCAGCAAATACATGTATTCCCGTATCTAGACGACTGGCTAATCAAGACCCATTCGTTAGCAAAGTGCTCACACCACACAAATCAAATCATACAAACCCTCTACAAACTAGGGTTCACCGTCAACTTTGCAAAATCAAACATCCTGCCGTGCAAGGTACAACAGTACCTAGGAGCCATAATAAACACAACAAAAGGAGTAGCCACTCCAAGTCCACAAAGAATTCAAAACTTCAACAACATCATACAACGCATGTATCCAACACAAAAGATCCAAGCAAAGATGATATTACAACTCCTAGGCATGATGTCTTCATGCATAGCCATTGTCCCGAACGCAAGACTGCACATGAGGCCCTTACAACAGTGCCTAGCATCACAATGGTCACAAGCACAGGGTCACCTTCTAGATCTGGTGTTAATAGACCGCCAAACTTACCTCTCGCTTCTATGGTGGGACAATATAAATTTAAACAAAGGGCGGCCTTTCCAAGACCCAGTACCACAATACGTAATAACAGATGCTTCCATGACAGGGTGGGGAGCACACCTCGGTCAACACAGCATACAAGGACAATGGAACGTACATCAAACAAAACTGCATATAAATCACCTAGAACTGCTAGCAGTTTTTCAAGCACTAAAGGCTTTCCAACCAATAATAGTTCACAAATACATTCTCGTCAAAACAGACAACATGACAACAATGTATTATCTAAACAAGCAAGGGGGGACACACTCAACGCAGTTGAGCCGGTTGGCACAAAAAATATGGCATTGGGCAATTCACAACCAAATTCGCCTAATAGCACAGTTTATCCCAGGGATTCAGAATCAACTCTCGAGATCAACAGGTCCACGAATGGGAAATTCACCCCCAAACTCTGAACACTTACTTCAAGCTCTGGTGAACACCTCAAATAGACTTGTTTGCGACAAAAAAGAACGCAAAATGCCAAAACTTCGCATCCAGATACCCACACAGGCAGTCCCAGGGCAATGCCCTATGGATGAACTGGTCAGGGATATTTGCCTACGCTTTTCCTCCTCTCCCTCTCCTTCCTTATCTGGTAAACAAACTCAGTCAAAGCAAACTCAAACTCATATTAATAGCACCAACTTGGGCAAGGCAACCCTGGTACACAACGCTGCTAGACCTATCAGTAGTACCACACATCAAACTGCCCAACAGGCCGGATCTGCTAACACAACACAACCAACAGATCAGGCACCCAGATCCAGCATCGCTGAATCTAGCAATCTGGCTCCTGAAATCCTAGAATTCGGACACTTACAACTTACACAAGAGTGTATGGAAGTCATAAAGCAAGCCAGAAGGCCATCCACCAGGCACTGCTATGCAAGTAAATGGAAGAGGTTTGTTTGCTACTGCCATATTAATCAAATCCAACCATTACACGCAACTCCAAAAGATGTAGTAGGTTACTTGCTTCACCTACAAAAATCTAACCTAGCTTTCTCTTCCATTAAAATACACCTTGCAGCAATATCTGCATACCTGCAGACTACCTATTCAACTTCCCTATATAGGATACCAGTCATTAAAGCATTCATGGAGGGCCTTAAAAGAATTATTCCACCAAGAACACCACCTGTTCCTTCATGGAACCTAAATGTTGTCCTAACTAGACTTATGGGTCCACCTTTTGAACCCATGCACTCCTGCGAAATACAGTTCCTAACCTGGAAGGTTGCATTTCTCATCGCCATTACTTCCCTAAGAAGAGTAAGCGAGATTCAGGCGTTTACAATACAAGAACCTTTTATACAACTACACAAGAATAAGGTCGTCCTAAGGACTAATCCTAAATTTTTACCAAAGGTTATTTCACCGTTCCATCTAAATCAAACAGTGGAACTTCCAGTGTTCTTCCCACAGCCAGATTCAGTAGCTGAGAGGGCACTACATACATTAGATGTCAAAAGAGCATTAATGTATTACATTGACAGAACAAAGAACATCAGAAAGACTAAACAACTATTTATTGCATTCCAAAGACCTCATGCAGGAAACCCAATATCAAAACAAGGTATAGCCAGATGGATAGTTAAATGCATCCAAATCTGCTACCTTAAAGCTAAACGACAGCTGCCCATTACACCAAGGGCACACTCAACTAGAAAGAAAGGTGCTACCATGGCCTTTCTAGGAAACATCCCAATGCAAGAGATATGTAAGGCAGCCACATGGTCTACGCCTCACACATTCACCAAGCACTACTGTGTAGACGTGTTATCCGCACAACAAGCCACAGTAGGTCAAGCCGTATTAAGAACATTGTTTCAGACTACTTCCACTCCTACAGGCTGAACCACTGCTTTTGGGGAGATAGCTGCTTACTAGTCTATGCAAAACATGCGTATCTATAGCGACAGATGCCATCGAACTGAAAATGTCACTTACCCAGTGTACATCTGTTCGTGGCATCAGTCGCTGTAGATTCGCATGTGCCCACCCGCCTCCCCGGGAGCCTGTAGCCGTTCAACCTTAAATAGGTACATACTTAGTCACTCCATTGCATGGGCACTATTACTACAATACAACTCCTACCTCTCCCTCTGCGGGGAAAAACAATCGAAGATGGAGTCGACGCCCATGCGCAATGGACACAAAAGGAGGAGTCACTCGGTCCCGTGACTCGAAAGACTTCTTCGAAGAAAAACAACTTGTAACACTCCGGCCAGATGGCGAGCTATTGCAAAACATGCGAATCTACAGCGACTGATGCCACGAACAGATGTACACTGGGTAAGTGACATTTTCATTACTATTGTTTAGAGTTAGTCTTGGCATTTTTAGAGTAAGATACCATTTATTTGTTTTAAAAAATTTGAATAATTTAATCCAATGCCATTTAAAAATAGATATTGGTTAGAGTTAAGGTTAATATTAAGGTTATAGGAGTTGCACCATATTGTAAAAAATTAACTTGAGCTTCATAAAGAAATCATATATTTAATAATAGGGTTGGCATTAGTTTAAAGGTAGGGGCCCCGACATTTAATTTAAATTGATGTAACTGATCTAAAAACAGGTATCCTTTTTTTAAGGATTAAAGGATCATGTAAGATTAGTTATAGCAATATTAACTTACATTTAATTTCATTAAAATACTTTGATATGTTGAACTACAAATAATCAGGAGTACTTAAAAATGTGTCCAGTCTATGGGGTGGTTAGGACATGGATACATTTTAGCACAAAAAAAAAAAAAACTGAATGTTGACTTTTGGTTAGGAGACTGGATCGGTCTAGGCGCCGATAAAGAGGTGAGGTTGAGGTAATGACAGAGGGGTGGCAGTAGCTATCTTGGACACTTGCTTGTCCCTCTGCTGGTCTGTCCAGTCTGTGTGCCTTTTCCACACCCATCCGTGTCAGTTGTGTGTGCGCGTCTAGAGCAGACTTGCTTGGGAGCAGCAGAGCGGATTCATCTGTGCAGGAAGTTGGGACACGTCATGTCCGGTTTTTACACAGTTGTGCGTCAGGCGATGATATGCTGCTAAGGACCAAAGCATGGTATATCAAACCAGGTTTTTACATCACATCTGGGAAGCTCAGGCAAGAGCAGATGAAGTAACTTGTCCAAAATACTGGTTTGCGGACAAGAGCTGAAGCCGGGATTAGGCCCCAGGTCTGTTGGGTCCTTCAAATCTTGATATGCATTCCAGTGTGGTCATCATAATTTGTATTGCAGATTTCAAAGACACTCTTATTTTTTTAAAGACTGAGAAATGACAGCCTAAACTCTTCCCTTCTTTGAAGCATATGTTTCTCCTGCTCAAAACGTGCTACTTCTGCCTTCGGGTGAATAATTTCTCGATCTTGAGGGTGTGTGAAGCCTCTGGGAATCCGTCCCCTTCCCAGCTGAAATGAAAGTGACATCTAGTTTATCTGTAGCCTTCCTTGTGGTCCTGTTTTCCATCATCTCGTGTTCTGAATCGGTTTGTGATCTGTGACCACACATTGTATGGATCTAAGTTGCTCATATCCAATAACCCTACCTGTTCCATCATTGGGTTTCATGGAGTGTGCAGGGGATCCTACCTTTCAAGAATGTTGTCACTCTGCTTATTTATTTCTTCTTTCTTCTCCCCTTAAGTTTCTTTCTTCTGTTTTCTTACCACTCTATCCCTCTGTAGTTGTGTATTTTCATGTATTTTATTGTGATCATTGTGCAGGTTTTGGTGCAGTGGGGGTTTAAGCTCATGGAGAGATCCCTCATGCATTGCCTAATTCTGGGTACTTATCTGCTTTTCAGTGCTGTTCATCCCAGTCCCATCATGCGCATCATTTTGTTGAATTTGGGGATTTCATTGTCCGCTGTTGGCTGTATGGCAAACACCCCCATTGCTTTGTTTGTGATGGTGGTTGCATGTGGTTGTCCTCGGCTCTCAATTTGAGGGAAATAGAAATTATTTTGTAATCATATGTCGACCCTGTGGAAGCGAGGAATAAAAGGTTGATAGGGGACCAGTGACAAAGGGATAAATTGGGGGTGAAATAAAACTGCATGAAGACACAGGAGGTGTGGGGTGGTGGAACAGGAGGATGAGGCGGGATCAGGGCCAGAGAGTCTTGGTATTGGACAACCCCAGCTTCCATCACTGTTGGCAGCAGCGCCTAAGAAAGTAGAGGCCTCCACACTTATTTTAATAATAGTTTATTCTTAAAAAAGTATGCACTGATTAACTCCCTCCATGTTAAAAAGCATAATTTCTGCCCGCTTATGCAAAGATAGACCAGACGGTTCTGCCGTCTTGGCTAGTAGAAAGGCAGGAAAAATGCCTGTGTGGCGAGTAATTATTCTGAAATAATTTTAATTATTCATACAATCTTTTCATTTGTCTCCTGCCACCCCCCACCCCGCCATTGTACAGAAGGGGTGCTCTTTCCGCTGATGGCGCCGACGTTGCTCCTTCCTTTGGGAGGTGTAATATCTGCCATCCTCGCTCAGATGGATTTCACCACAAACCCAGGCCTTTCCGGTCACAAACAGGCGTCTAATTAAGTTTACCCTTTCGGATGCCCCGGGGCAGGCGCTTACCTTGGCTGTAACGGCGCTCGGTGCTCGGATTCCAGTGACACTCGGCGTTATTAGGACTGAATTTATGTTTAAAAGTGTCATTAATTCAGTTACCCCAAATGTTCATTAACAATGTAAATGTATGCTGATGTTCCGCGAGACAAGGAAGTGACTAATGACTCTTCACACTAACAACACTTAAAATGAATAGAAACTTTAGATAGCTAATCTTGAAGTAATCAAGGCCCCCATTCAGCCTGGCAGCGCTCGGATCCCCCAGAGCAGCTGTCAGGCACCGAAGAAATGTATATATCAGTGTGTGCACCATGTACCGGGCGCCGGGGCCCCCTCCCACCCTGCAGGGTGCGCACTGCCTCTGTGTCGTGACTTGTCACGAGCACTGCTTTCTAAAGCGCCCACTGAATGTCCTTTCTGACGCGCTTCAAGGCGAGATTAGGAAGGGACCGGGAATTAAGCACCTGGGCCATATGCAGGGAGCCATTTAGCGTTTCTTAAGGGACCGAGTCACAATTTCGCAGGTGGAGGACCGTATCGATACCTCCAACCAAACAGCCAAATAGTTTACACTGGTTCCCATCTATGATCCTCTCCTTGGAGGAGCGTTCTTAATTTTTTCAGTAAACAAAGCAGACTGAAACCTTCCTGCGATAGAGAATATAACAATTTTCAGGCCGTATTTATTCACAACCACATAAACACGACATAAAATCATCACATTTACTGTATTTTCTTTCATCCATAAATTTCAATATTTATTCACAATATGCATCCCAAGTCATAGTTTAGGTTTTTTAAAAGGAGTCATGGTTGTCCACCCATCAGGCACCTGTGGCATCGACTGTAGACTGGGGGCCACGTTCCCCCCAAAACCAATTACGTTTCACAAGGCGAGACTCGCCTGCCCCCTCAAGATAGAGTGGGCGCGGGCCAGCATGAAAACTGTCCCCCAATCCAACCATGCCAGAGCCAACCCTAAGCAAGGGATCCCCCCTGGCACCCGATGGGGATGGTCCTGGGCAACCAGGCCATACTTTGGTCCCCTGGTGCAGTCTCCATCCTCCCAAATTCAAAATTCCAGGGCCATGTAATGGAGTACCGTGGGGGGGGAGCTATGGACATTCGCAGTAGCGGTCGTCCCGAGCCCCTTTCCTACACCCACAGCACCACCACCCTGGTTTGACCCAAAAAGCTTCTGATACCGTCTTGAGTTCGCCTGCACTAGTATCCTTGATGCCAAGGTTATCCACCTGCTTTGTGCCCAAACAGGACTTGTTCCCTCCTAAGGTTTTCCTACTCCTGCTATTCTTTGGGGATGGTTGGGCAGGAAAGAATTCCTCCAGCCCTCTGGAGGTGTGCACACGATCATCAGGGGCAACGAGGGTCAAGTAAACAACCTGTCTCTCTAGGGACTTGAGTCCCCTTTTTAAACCAGTTCTGGCTGCCCCTGCTGGTCGCCCCAGGAGCCCCCACAACACCCCCTTTAACCAATCGGCTCACCCCTCGGGGTGAGCATGATTTTCAAATTTTGCGTGGGGGCCACCGCCTGGAACCGGTCCGATCCGGCCTGCACCTGTCCTGGGGGCGCGCTATGCCTTGGTGCGCGCCCCTGCCCAGTCCCTTGAGAAATGCTAAATTTTCTTTCCATATGTATAAAGGCTGATATGGAATAGCAAAAATGGGATTTCTACCCTGTAGAAACCCCATCTTGCAATTCCCAAATAGGAAATTGCAAAAAGGGATTTCCTATTTGCGATTTCCAAGCCGCATGTACAAAGCATTTCCTAAATGCGAAATGGGCATTTAGGAATTGCTATTACCATCTAATCCAATCCAGTTGAAAATTTAAACAAGCATTTGCAATGTAATAGGTCTCACAGTTGCTAGACTTAGAGCTAATAGCATTCTAAAGGCCTAACCAGACTTTTGTTGCCACATAAAATGAAAAGAAGAATTTTTTACTTAACTGAGATGATTTAAAGCGCCACGCCACGAGCATGAAGGAATACACAAAAGGAAACAGAAGTTCGCTTGCTGTCAAACATATTGGCAGATGTGCAGTTATTCACGTAACAGGGTTGATGTAATTCAAAGTGCTCAACTACTGCCCAGCAACATCGTGCTTCGTAGGAAAAAAAAAAAAAAGTCTAGAAGCCATACGGAAAACACGGAGCCTCATATGTTTTCAGTAGTAGGTCGGAGCGCTCGACGAGGGCAAAACACAGGAAAAGGTATGACGTATGCATGTCTTTCACAAATGAAGGGAAGTGATTTTTAAAAGCAGAGTCCATGAACCAACAAAACTGATGGGCATGCGGTGGGCGTGGTTAAAAGCCTACAGAGAGATTACACCAGGCTAGAGCGCTTGCACACTCGACCTTAAAAAGGCACCCAAAATGCATTTTTTTTGCAGCACCATATAGCGCGCACTCACCCCGAGGGCTTAGGAGTGCTTTACACAGGTGCCACTTTCTCTTTCGTTAGATTTGAGGGGGGAGGGGCCTTAGGCCCATAGACACGAACTGACTTGTGTTTCCAAATGCGCGGTTTCCTAATAACGATTGCGACTCCGTAGGAATAGCTATTAGGAAATAGCAATTTTGGTACATTCCTATTAGCATTGCCTAAATAGCGATTTTCTATTATTCTCTACTTAAGAAATGCAAAATGGAAGTTCCATACATATGGACCATGATTCCTGGCCGACCCTACACCATCTGCCCGGCTGGTGTAGGCTCTATCCGCCAACATGGGCACTCTGATGAACAAAACAAACCTTGATCAGCCTCTGAAACACAGGAAAGAAACATATGAGAAGCATTATCACTGCCTTACTGGGATCCTAACTTTGACACATACTACCAGAGTATCTTTTACCCGAGCTGCCAGGCAAGATCAGCCCTGGACCAGAAATATGCACCCTCGGACCAGTTTCGGGGTATCAACCCTGATCAGCCAGGCTAGCTTGAATCCACAATGGGTCCAGCACCAAGACTATCTGACTCCATCAAGGTCTTGCAGGCAACATTTCATAATATTCTCTGACAGGCCACTCTCCCTCCCTGCTCTAGACTTCTTGGTTGTGACAGATACCTCCCTGCTAGGGTTGGATGGCAATCGCCTAGGAGAGATGGAGATCAGATGCGTTGATCCTCCGAGCAGAGCCAGTTCCACATTAAGCTTTTTGAGCTTCTGGCAGTCTGACCCTATGATCCTTCCCCCCATCCATCAAG
Organism: Pleurodeles waltl; assembly: GCF_031143425.1. Classification (NCBI taxonomy): domain Eukaryota; kingdom Metazoa; phylum Chordata; class Amphibia; order Caudata; family Salamandridae; genus Pleurodeles; species Pleurodeles waltl. The sequence goes on from NC_090449.1 coordinate 1,061,340,909, forward strand.
GAAAGGCTGTGCAGGCCCTTACAGACAACACAACCACCCAGTGGTCCTGCAATAAACAGGTCAGATTGGGGTCCTGGGTTCTGTGTCAGGAGGCCTTATTTCCATAGAACTGGCTGGACCAGCAGAACATCTTTTTGGTAACTAGCCATCTGGTGTAGTCTCTGAACACCAGAGAAGAAGAGCTGTGGAGACATTGGCTGGCGGATCATGAGTAATATCTCCACCATGTAAGGAGAAAGGACATCTTCAAATAGTAGGGTATACATTCAGTTAATCTGTTGGCCACCAATGAGACTGTGTAATGTCAACTTTACTGCACCTCACATTTTCTCCTGGAAAGTCATGAGAACATGCATTCTGACTGCCATGGAACACGTCTCCTGAAAGCATTCGGGCCTATGCCTGTCCTGCCTCAAGTACTGAGGACTCACAGGGCCCAGTTCATCCCAGTAGTTGCAGGCCAGGAGAGCCTGGTGGCCAAAGCTCCTGCAGACAAGTATGCCTCGTATGCCCTCTGATCTGGAGGCTTCTTTGGGAGGACTCCCTTCTCAGCAACATGGGACGGCCCTGCACCTAGTCTGCACAATCGACACCTCCAGGCATTGAGACTGTGCAATGGTGTTAGAAATGGGGTCTGTAGTTGACAGTCGGTTTGCACCCTGTCCGGGTAGGGACCCTCACTCTAGTCCGGATAAGGGAGATATCCAGCTCAGAAAACCCCTGCTCACCCCCTTGGCAGCTTGGCACGAGCAGTCAGACTTATCTCAGAGGCAACGTGTGAAGCATTTGCACATAACACACAATAAAAAAAGTGAAAACACCACAAAAGGACATCACACCAGTTTTAGAAAAATAGCCAATATTTATCTGTGTAAAACAAGTCCAAAATGAGAAAAATCCAACATACAGTAATAAAGATATTCATTTTGTAAGAATTACTTAAAAAATACAGTTCCCTGAAGCAGATAGCTCCATCTGGGGCTATCACGGTGTTGTGAACAACAAATCCAACAGTTCAGGCCGACAGCGTTGCAGGCCAGCTACGGTGCCTGGAAGACCCGCAAACAGTGCCGTGGAAATGCAGGCCATCATGATCCTCGCGATGAGATCCAGAGTGCGGTGTTGCAGGCATCTGTTCCAGGGGTTGATGCGGGGGTTGTCTGGCACTTGAAGTCACTCACGTTGCAGATCAAACTCCGGGCTGATGACGAAGTCAGGAGTGCTGGTGTGGATGGCGCCGTGGCTGTGATGCAAAGCGGGATGATGCGACATGTGGTGTCCACAGATCACGGTGCAGGCATCGGCTCGGTGACTGCGTCCTGCGGTGTCGGTGAGACCAGGGCTGCAGTGTGAAGCAGGTCAATGCAACATGCAGTGTCTTCAGATCACGGTGCAGGCAGCAGCGTTGTTGCTGAAGCACTGTTGTTGGTAGGCCCAAAGGGGCGGTGCCACGTGGGGGAGGGGCTTTGTGTGGCACCCACGGATCGCTGTGCAAACAGGGGCGTCTGTTGACGATGCTGGAGTTGATGGCGTCTGTGGACCAGGGCTGCAGTGCCGGACGGTGCTTTGTGTACATCATGAGCGGTGTGCACAGGCCACGGTGCAGGCAGCGGCGTCTGTGTCAGCGTGGAGCGGCGTCATTGGGGACGCCAAGACTCCGATGTGCGGGCCCACAGGCCACGGTGCAAGCAGCGGCTCAGTGACAACTTCAGGTGGCAGCATTGGTGAGACCAGGGATGCAGTGCAACGTGGGGCACGGCTCCATGTGGCATCATCCGGTCACGATGCAGCCAGTGGCAATTTTTCTTCTGTTGTAGCACAAAACACGCAGTTCCCAGTGCTATAGGCAGATGAAGCTGAAGTCCTTGATATCCCTGAGACTTCCTACAGGAGGCAAGCTCTACTGCCCTTGGAGAAACTTCAGAAGCAGGATACACAGCAAAGTCCAGCCTTTGCATTCTTTAAGACAGAAGCAGCAACTTCAGGCCAACCCAGTAAAGCACACACAGCAATGGGGCAGTACTCCTCCTCCAGCTCTTCTCCTTGGTAGAGATTCCTCTTGATCCAGAAGTGTTCTAAAAGTCTGTGGTTTTGGGTCCACTACTTATACCCCTTTCTGCCTTTCAAGTGGGCATACTTCAAAGGAAAGTCTCTGTTGCTGACAGGATCCTGCTTGCCCAGACACACACCAGGGGTTGGAGACTGCATTGTGTGAGGACAGGCACGGCCCTTTCAGATGTATGTGTTGGCTCCTCCCTCCCCACTCTAGCCCAGGAGACTCATAAGGATATGCATGCTACACCCCAGCTGCCTTTTGTGTCACTGTCTAGAGGAAATTCACAACAGCCCAACTGTCGGTCTGACCCAGACGTGGAATATACAAGCAGGCAGAGGCACAGCATGGTTTAATCAAGAAAATGCCCACTTTCTAAAAGTGGCATTTTCAAACTGACAATTTAAAACCAACTTTACAAAAAGATATGTTTTTAAATTGTGAGTTCAGAGACCCCAAACTGAAGATCTCGATCTGCTCCCAAAGGGAAACTACTCTCAAGTTATTTAAAGGTAGCCCCCATGTTAACTTATGAGAGAGATGGGCCTTGCAACAGTGAAATACTAATTTGGCAGTATTTCACTGCTAGGACATGTAGAACACACCAGTACATGTCCTACCTTCTAAATACACTTCCCTCTGCCCATGGGGCTACCTAGGGCCTACCTTAGGGGTGCCTTACATGTAGTAAAAGAGAAGGTTTGAGCCTGGCAAGTGGGTACACTTGCCAGGTTGAATTGGTAGTTTAAAACTGCACACACAGACACTGCAGTGGCAGGCCTGAGACATGTTCACAGTGCTACTTGTGTGGGTGGCACAGCCAGTGCTGCATGTCCATTAGTAGCATTTAATTTATAGGCCCTGGGCACCTCTAGTGCACTTTACTAGTGACCTACCAGTAAATCAAATATGCCAATCAAGGATCAAATAATCATCAATACAATTTACATTGGGAGTACTTGCACTTTAGCACTGATCAGCAGTGGTAAAGTGCGCAAAGACAAACTAGCAAAAGCGGAGTCCAGCATACCATAAAAGCAGGAGGTCAGAAGCCAAAAAGACAGGGGAAACTCGCCAAAAGATGCCAGGTCTAACAGGTGGTATTTAGTGTCTATCAGCCGGCTGTGGTAGTAGGTGAGCCTTGCAGCCTGACACCCTTCAACAAAGCATATTTACGTTTGATGCTGGGAGAAGTGAGTTACCTGGGATGATGCTCATTCTCCTGACCCTCTGCAGGCTGATTTGATGGATGTGTTGGTGTTTGTTTTATCTACAAGGTCTTGCAGTGGGCACAGTTAAGGATTCTCTGTCAGTTCTTTGTGTTTTTACCTTATCAGCCCTGTCTTTTTATAGCACCTGTTGTGATGCTGTTTATCAAAGGTCTCAGTAAAATGTTGCTCTCTATGCCGTTTGTCGTGCAGCAGTGGGACTTGAACCTCATATTGACATTTCTTGTTTGCACGTCCTTTGTGCCTGTGTATTGCCGTTCACTGTGAATACTGATGCTGAACCCAGTCTTCTTGAATGCACCCCACTGTGCGCTGCATGAGTGAACTGCAGATTCTTTGGTGCAAGTGCCCTAAACCACCTTTTCTTCTTAAAGTGGTGATGCATTTCCATGTTAATCGATCCATGACTCTGGTGATGTTTTTCTTAACTCTACCTCATCATTGAAAGGAGTGGCTCCATTGATTCAACCCTTAGAGGGCTTTGAGCTTTCACATTGACTGCGCAAGGGACCATGGTGCAGATGACCAGCTCTCTGTAGGATTTTCTGGAGCAAAGAAAGAGAAGGAGGTGCAAAAAAGAGGCCAACCAAATGTTGTACATCACCAAAGATGTGGAGGTTCTTTCAACTGAAACCACCATAAAGAACTTGGCACTAAAAGTACAAAACAAGCATTTTCAATGCAGTGGGTCTCATCTTTGCTTGAGTTAGAGCTATTAGCGTTGTAAATTCATACCTGGATTTCTGCCACTTTAAATTGAAAATGGGCATGAGCGCAAAGGAGAGAGACAAAAGGAAAAAAGTTTGCTCGCAGTTAAATGTATCTGCAAATGTGCAATGATCCATGTAACAGGGTCGATGGCTAAGGCGGTAACAAAACTGCCCCAAGGAGGGACAAACGTGAAGCATTTACCAATGATGATAAAGGATTTTTGAAAGGCAAGCCCATGAACGAGTGATAGGCGTGCGGTGGGCGTGGTTAAAAAAGTGTGTGACTCGCTGTGCCTGTGGAAGGGAGTGTGTGACTCGCTGTGCCTGTGGAAGGGAGTGTGTGACTCGCTGTGCCTGTGGAAGGGAGTGTGCGACTCGCTGTGCCTGTGGAAGGGAGTGTGCGACTCGCTGTGCCTGTGGAAGGGAGTGTGCGACTCGCTGTGCCTGTGGAAGGGAGTGTGCGACTCGCTGTGCCTGTGGAAGGGAGTGTGCGACTCGCTGTGCCTGTGGAAGGGAGTGTGCGACTCGCTGTGCCTGTGGAAGGGAGTGTGCGACTCGCTCTGCCTCTGGAAGGGAGTGTGCGACTCGCTCTGCCTCTGGAAGGGAGTGTGCGACTCGCTCTGCCTCTGGAAGGGAGTGTGCGACTCGCTCTGCCTCTGGAAGGGAGTGTGCGACTCGCTCTGCCTCTGGAAAGGAGTGTGCGACTCGCTCTGCCTCTGGAAAGGAGTGTGCGACTCGCTCTGCCTGAGGAAGGGAGTTTCTGACTCTCTCTGCCTGTGGAAGGGAGTGTCTGACTCTGTCTGTGCCTGTGGAAGGGAGTGTCTGACTCTGTCTGTGCCTGTGGAAGGGACTGTCTGACTTTGTCTGTGCCTGTGGAAGGGAGTGTGCAACTGTGCTTGCGGAAGTGATTGACTGTGCGTTTGAGGAGTTGGCATGTGCATTGGCGAGGGCCCGGCGTGGTACAGTGGTGACCTGAGTTGATTTGGATGGCTTCCAGGCACTTGCCATCCTTTGAGTCCCCTATCACCTTCTTTCCGCTCGAGGGTGACAGGGTCACAGAGTGGTCCCTGCCAGGGCCTTGAGCTGCCGCTGACTGCCCCCTGTCCTGGAGAGGAGCAGGCTGGAGGGAGTCAGTGCAGGGCTGTGCTGGGTGGGAGAGGGGCTCTTCTGTGGCTCTGTGAGGTGGACCTCCCGGGAGGGGAGGTGTAGAAGGTGGTGGTGAGGAGTAGACCCAGAGTGCTGTGGGGTGAAGGGGCGTCAGTGGATGTGAATGGTAGGGTCACCTTGACGGTTCGGCGGGTATGGGACTGACTGCAAGCATCCCTCAGATATCACCAGGGCACACGCATGACCCTGATAGGAACAAGGCACCTCCTGCATGAAGGCAGCACTGTGTCTGGTCTTGTGGTCCTGGCTGTAGCTGGGGTGCAGGAGAGGTCAGTGCATTGTAAGGTGGCAGTCAAGATGTCACTGTCCTAGTGAGGAAGCTTGGCTGCTGGGGGTCTATGGGATGGGTGAGACAGGAAGAACCAGAACCTGGGTGCCCAGATCTCTGATGCTGGGCACATACCGGGGGCTCAGGGCGTGGAGGCACCCATTGTGCTCTTCTCATACCAAGGGGCAGGCAATGCATTCCACAATGTTCACACCTCCCTTGAAGTGAGAGCAGGCAACTGAGATTTCTGTGGGCTCCATGAGCCTCCCTGAGTGCGCAGAAAGCTTACAGTCCAGTGAACATATGTGGGTTCTTGACTGGCGAAGGTCAACTCACACAAGTATCCTTATTTAGCATAGACCGCTTAGGTCTTCCTGAACTTGCACAAGTTTTCTGATTGATCCAGACAGCTCAGGTCTCCCTGACCACACACAAATAGCTCACTTTTCTCTGTGCTAGGACACAGCTCCCTGATTGGCAGACATAGCTCCCTTCTGCCTGAGCTCAGACACAGCTCCATGATTGACAGACATAGCTCACTCCTTCCTGAACTCAGAAACAAGTTCCTGATTGGTAGCTCACACAGCTCTCTCTGATTGACAGACCTCACTCCGCCAAGTAGACTGTCTGTCCTAAAGTGCAATGAGTGACTGCTGTCAGTCGACAAAGCATCCCCCCTTTGGAAATTTGACTGTCCATCCTAAAGTGTAATGAGTGATTCTCTGCTGTCAGTGGGCAGAGCCTCCCCTCCCTGCCAAGTATACTCTCCGTCCTAAAGTGCAGTGAGTGACTGTCTGCTGTCAGTGGGCAGAGCCCTCCCCACTCTGGGAAGTAGACTGTCCATCCTAAAGTGCAGTGAACGACTATCTGCTGTCAGTGGGCGGACCGAACAGTTGAAGTGGAAAGTAGAAATTAAGAAACTTATTATATTTTGTAAAGTCATTGACCAAGTAAACTTGCATACCTGGATTTTTGAACAACCTGTAATACCCGTGGTCTTTTAACCAATGTTTGTGAAATTTAGCTGAAGATTAGTTTTGCTAAGACTTTTGAAAGTGTACTTGGAACAGTTAGCCCTAAGGACCGTCGCAGGTCAGGATGTTAGCTTACAGTTAAAGCTCAGAAACATTTTCCTTTTTTAGAACCCGGATGCCTCCAGTAGGCCCCGCCCCAACACCCGCAAAATCTAAACCGTCAAAGTCTGATTGTTTTTGGCATTGGAATCATTTTATTTTTTTACAAATGTCAATTAAAATCATAAATCATAAAAACATATCCTGTAAGTGAAAATTCAATCCTGTCATAAATCTCATAAATCATTATAACGCCACAACCAAGGATTCCCCCCCGGTCCCGGACACCATTAGACCACACAGGTGAACCGTACTTCACCTCAATTCCTTGGGTGGGGGGGGGGAGGTGGGGGCTCCCAACACCTCACCGTCCCTTGTCCTTGTGCTCCAGGTTCCGCCCTCACCTCAACACCAAGCTGCCGTGGGGATGCAACAGGGTGTCCAGGAGCGGGAGCCCCGTGCCCACCCCAGTGATCTGGGCACCCTAACCCCAAGCTGGTGTGTACATCCGCCGGTTGATTCAGGACTGCAGAATCCTACCTTCAGTGTTATCCAGGGTACCCTGCCTTGGGTACCCCTCTGTTGCTTAGGGTGAATTTATTATCAGTTCTCACACCACGAGGGCGACCAGGGGCCCAGAGGTCTTTCGCCCTCCCCACCCCCAAATGAACTATAGGAAAAGGCCCAATCATCCTAAATGCAACGGTCTGTGCCCGCATCGGAGAAATTCACCCTCTTCTTAGCACCTGTCTATACCTTCAAACAGTCTGTGTGGGGTATTCCCGCACGCCCTGGACCGGGGCACTACTGCGGTAGACTTGCCCCTCCTGGTGTAGGTCTCCTCTCTGTACTGCAATGAGGTCTGGGAACAGAAGCCCCCCTCACCCCTTCACCCTCTGGACCAGTCGCTGCAGCTGAGTGACTCTCAGACCGATTCCACACCACTGGGTACGCTGCGAAAATAATGCCGGCTGAGGCTTGCAGAGCGGTGACAACTTGGAAGCCGCCTGCCGGACAAAGAAGTGACCGAGCACCCATACCATATAAGACGTCCTGCTACTAAACAAAGGAAACAAGCATGAGAATGTTGTACAGAAGTGAAGCATAAGCAAAGCGAAAATAACTTTTGTTATTGCAGCACAGGCTGAATATAACGTCAATAGCAGACAGAGGACCAACCGGCCGCTCGTTTTCATTTCTCCAGAGGGCATACCGGCGTTTGCCGCTACAGCAGCTGCCCCTCTACGAAATGACTGACAAACAGCTGGGCCACCCCAGCTGCTCCTAAGGCTGCCGCCCTACCTGAAGAGAACCAATACCGTACCAAGCACTCTTCACGCATATGAAGGAAAACACTGCTGGCGCACCTGTAGTTTGGCGAACTGGACAATCCCCAATTATCTACCGGGGCACAAAGGGGGACCTTATGCACTCAAACTTTTGATGGTTGTCCCGCACCCCCTCTTAGGTCGTGTCTGGATCAGAGGGGTTGGGCCGGCCGTCCGGCACAACGCGGTTGTGTAGGCCAATCCCTAGGCAGGGCGCTACATGAAGACCTGACTTGTGGTTACTGGAACATTTGGTCTTAGCCTGCCTGTAGCGCCATATTACAAGCTGTGGGAGTCATGTACCTATTGTATCTAACAGTGTCGCCAATGCCCTATCGCACTCGTAGATGCATGTTTTTGGAAGCTCTACCCTCTGGCCGTGGGAAAAAATGAAGGAGATCCCAGCACATCTGTGTACCACTGGAGTCCCTACCCCACGAAACTTGTGGCAGCATCCCCTGCAAGACACTCTGAGGGGTTGGGGGCGGTGGGGACTTAATGATTGTTAACAAGTATTCTGTGCCAGGCATCTACAGAGAGGCTCTCGAGCAACTAAGCATTCTTGTCCCACCCATAAGTAACTCTCCTGTGTGTAGGTGGACCTACAAAGCTGACTAACGTATGTCTACTGACACAAATGCATTCGTCCTCTTGAGGACAGCGTCAAAAATACTGTAGAACCACAGTTTGGGATGATTGTCAACGCCGTAGGCAGCTATTCATTACCAGAGCGGCCACCACCACCAGCTGTAACTGCCAGAAGTAGAGTACACCGGACCCCTATGGAATCATCAGTGCACCTAAATTCATCAGCTGGACGCCTGTGGTGAATGGAAATTTGTAACCCCGTAGCTACTAACTAACCCCCCCAGCAAGGACCCTTTGCGAAGCTAGGGCTCTTCCATCACACAATGACATGAAACTTGTGCGAACTCTCCCCAACCAACGCCTCCTGCCCCAGGGTCCGGCTACCCGTGCTTCTGCCCATAAAATATGTACGAGGCTCACCAGGGAGCCTGTTAAATATTCAGGTCTGACTGCACCATGCACACGCCCAGGTCATCACAATAAATACACTACGTGGGAATTCGAATGCCGGATGCTCCCCCTGTAAAAAGAGCCGATAAATGCCATAAAGCTTCTGCCTTGTCAACACTTGAGTAGTAAGTGTATGAGGCCGATACCTGAAAATTGTAGGTCCCATTGGGCTGTGGGGGAGCGTATACCTTGACCAGCCCGAAGACTGTGAAGGGCAGACTACTTCATAACAAGGAGCTCCCTAGCCAACCCGCCGAAGGTTGAGCCCGCGCATCGGCATTGATGGACCTATGTTTGCAGTGCAGTCTGGACCAAGGCTTTAGCCTGCGGGGATGGACGGTACTAAATAACCTCACCAATCCCGTCCCTCTCATCCCTCCGTCTGTTTTCCTATTGAGTCCGATATAAGGCAACACACGACTGTCCGCCATGCTGACGCCCGGTGAGAAATTCACCCAGTGTCAGATTTAGTTCGAGGCCCCTCCACCCCCCATATCTTGGCATGAGCACTCACCCAGCCAGCACTTACCACGACTAGAAGCGATTTTTAAAAGAGTTGCTTGTTACATGACCAATAGTTTGGGGACCCGAAAACCCTTACAGAATGCAAGAGAAAATCAAAACTTAAGTCGAACTTTATCACATGATGGGACTTCTGGAGAGCAAGCGGCTTGCATCTTGAAAGGAAGTCCAAACGGACTTGACTTCCCCAGTGGTGCCCAGGGTGAGTGCAAACCTTACTGAAAAACCACAGGTGAGCGTGTCAGTCCGTGGATCTACAAGAAGAAATGCCATCCATATGAGAGAAACAAGCTTATCCAGCGCGAGGACACGTGAGTCCTGGAGGGTAACCAGACGGGTAATAACTCCACCTGCATTAACCATGCGCCCCCCAAGGGAGTGCAAGCCCCAGCCCCGAACCAATGAAACAAACTTTGTGTGCCCTTTCAGCCCTGGTGCCCACAACCAAACTGGGGGAAAACTAAAGAACACACGATCCCCAAAAAACGGTTAGCATAAATGACCGATCCAGCTGCGATGAGAACTACAGATCTCCTGAGTGCCAGATCCGTACTTTCACCAACTGCCCCATGACCCGTTAGCACCCTGCGTACCTCGATGTACATCATATCCCCAGGGCCGCCAGGGCTCCACACCAGAGTCCACACAACAACAGGTTAATATCCGTGACCAAACAGCAGTGTGCAGTGTCTCCGGGAGAAGCCTCCCGTGGCAGCAGGGAGACCACACCAGCCAGCACCTGAATGAATGCGCGCCTCACCCCCGCCATCAAGTGCACAACGTAGAATCCACACCAGTCAGCACCTGAATGAATGCGCGGCTCCCCACCGCCATCAAGTGCACTACGTAGAATCCACACCAGTCAGCACCTGAATGAATGCGCACCTCCCCCCGCCATCAAGTGCACAACGTAGAATCCACACCAGTCAGCACCTGAATGAATGCGCGGCTCACCCCCGCTCTCAAGTGCACAACGTAGAATCCACACCAGTCAGCACCTGAATGAATGCGCGCCTCACCCCCCGCCATCAAGTGCACAACGTAGAATCCACACCAGTCAGCACCTGAATGAATGCGCGGCTCCCCCCCCCCCCGCCATCAAGTGCACAACGTAGAACCCACACCAGCCAGCACCTGAATGAATGCGCGCCTCACCCCCGCCATCAAGTGCACAACATAGAATCCACACCAGTCAGCACCTGAATGAATGCGCGCCTCCCCCCGCCATCAAGTGCACAACGTAGAATCCACACCAGTCAGCACCTGAATGAATGCGCGCCTCACCCCCGCCATCAAGTGCACAACGTAGAATCCACACCAGTCAGCACCTGAATGAATGCGTGCCTCACCCCCGCCATCAAGTGCACAACGTAGAATCCACACCAGTCAGCACCTGAATGAATGCGCGGCTCACCCCCGCTCTCAAGTGCACAACGTAGAATCCACACCAGTCAGCACCTGAATGAATGCGCGCCTCACCCCCCGCCATCAAGTGCACAACGTAGAATCCACACCAGTCAGCACCTGAATGAATGCGCGGCTCCCCCCCCCCGCCATCAAGTGCACAACGTAGAACCCACACCAGCCAGCACCTGAATGAATGCGCGCCTCACCCCCGCCATCAAGTGCACAACATAGAATCCACACCAGTCAGCACCTGAATGAATGCGCGGCTCCCCACCGCCATCAAGTGCACTACGTAGAATCCACACCAGTCAGCACCTGAATGAATGCGCGCCTCCCCCCCGCCATCAAGTGCACAACGTAGAATCCACACCAGTCAGCACCTGAATGAATGCGCGGCTCACCCCCGCCATCAAGTGCACAACGTAGAATCCACACCAGTCAGCACCTGAATGAATGCGCGGCTCCCCCCCGCCATCAAGTGCACAACGTAGAACCCACACCAGCCAGCACCTGAATGAATGCGCGCCTCACCCCCGCCATCAAGTGCACAACGTAGAACCCACACCAGTCAGCACCTGAATGAATGCGCGGCTCCCCACCGCCATCAAGTGCACTACGTAGAATCCACACCAGTCAGCACCTGAATGAATGCGCGCCTCCCCCCGCCATCAAGTGCACAACGTAGAATCCACACCAGTCAGCACCTGAATGAATGCGCGGCTCAACCCCGCCATCAAGTGCACAACGTAGAATCCACACCAGTTAGCACCTGAATGAATGCGCGGCTCACCCCCGCCATCAAGTGCACAACGTAGAATCCACACCAGTCAGCACCTGAATGAATGCGCGCCTCACCCCCGCCATCAAGTGCACAACGTAGAATCCACACCAGTCAGCACCTGAATGAATGCGCGCCTCCCCCGCCATCAAGTGCACAACGTAGAATCCACACCAGTCAGCACCTGAATGAATGCGCGGCTCACCCCCGCCATCGAGTGCACAACGTAGAATCCACACCAGTCAGCACCTGAATGAATGCGCGCCTCCCCCGCCATCGAGTGCACAACGTAGAATCCACACCAGTCAGCACCTGAATGAATGCGCGCCTCCCCCGCCATCAAGTGCACAACGTAGCATCCACACCAGTCAGCACCTGAATGAATGCGCGCCTCCCCCCGCCATCAAGTGCACAACGTAGAATCCACACCAGTCAGCACCTGAATGAATGTGCGCCTCCCCCCGCCATCAAGTGCACAATGTAGAACCCACACCAGTCAGCACCTGAATGAATGCGCGGCTCACCCCCGGCCATCAAGTGCACAAAGTAGAATCCACACCAGTCAGCACCTGAATGAATGCGCAGCTCACCCCCGCCATCAAGTGCACAACGTAGTATCCACACCAGTTAGCACCTGAATGAATGCGCGGCTCACCCCCCGCCATCAAGTGCACAACGTAGTATCCACACCAGTCAGCACCTGAATGAATGCGCGGCTCACCCCCGGCCATCAAGTGCACAACGTAGTATCCACACCAGTCAGCACCTGAATGAATGCGCGGCTCACCCCCGGCCATCAAGTGCACAACGTAGAATCCACACCAGTCAGCACCTGAATGAATGCGCGGCTCACCCCCGCCATCAAGTGCACAACGTAGAATCCACACCAGTCAGCACCTGAATGAATGCGCGACTCACCCCCGCCATCAAGTGCACAACGTAGCATCCACACCAGTCAGCACCTGAATGAATGCGCGACTCACCCCCGCCATCAAGTGCACAACGTAGCATCCACACCAGTCAGCACCTGAATGAATGCGCGACTCACCCCCGCCATCAAGTGCACAACGTAGAATCCACACCAGTCAGCACCTGAATCGATGTGCAGCCCATCCCCAACGCCCGCTAGAGGACTGTGGGATTTAATCACTGATACGGCTACTCATGAATCCCCCACGTGGCTCACCCGGGTCCCAAAATTAGCTACCACGGAGTCTGCACAACACCAGGCTCACGACCGATCCGTGCAAAAGTCTGGGCTGGGCTCAGCCCCCAAACTGAAGTACAAAGGGTTCGACACCAGGAACGCTGGACACACTGACACCCTAAGTGCCACCCGCAACCGGTAAATCATTCTTAGAAACCAATGAACTATTTGAGAGTGATAAATGCCAGACTTTCACAGGGGCCAAAGGAGTGGAATATTGTCTATCTGAGGTTTGGGTAGACCCCTAAGTTTGCACGCCCGTGCAGTCAGGTCACTAGAGAGTCACCTTCCAATAAACAGCACTCTCTCTCAAACTGAACCTAGGCAAGTTCTGCGCACACCCGGTCACCCTACCGGTAGCAGCGCCCCCCAGATCCACTAGTGCGAGTGCCTTGGTGCCATAGCACCTATTCTACAGGTGGTCTGGGGGGTTCAGATTCCCCAGATACTTGACGCAAAAGCTGCTTATTTATTTATTTGTAAAGCATCCACTTTCTGCTGTCTTTGCCCTCAAGGCACATACCTTCACTTTATGAGCCTAAACCAAAGGGGGCCTTCCCTGCAGTGTGACGACCCTACAGGACCCTTCCCGAAAACATGCACTGATCTGGTTTTATTCTTAAATGCTTGGCCAATCAGAAAACGAGCTCTGGTGCACCTGACTGGATTCTCACCAATAGTGCTGGCCAAATGTAGAAGAATGGCAGGCAACGTTGGCCCGCCCACGAGTACTGCACGGGGTCTGACACTTTGGAAAGGGGCTACCCTAGTCCTAGTGAGTCACATGTATTGTTTAAAGGGAATTAAAGCACTTGAAGGCGATAAACGCTGGTTAGGGGAAGACAAATGAGCAATAGAAAAGATTCAGGGCTACTCGGGCTTCATCTTCAGAGGCTCAGCAGCCCCTCCCCAGCCTAGCACGACTATGGGCGGCCCCTCTCTTAGTGGCAGCCCTGCCCTGCCACAGCACTGAGACGCTGCTTCTGAACAGCAGAGTGCATTTGCCCCCCCCCCCCATTAGTTCCTGCTGTGCAGGAGTTCTCTCTTCCTTATCCCACTGGGTGGCGACACCTCCATCCACTCTGGCCGGGAGAAATGTCTCTTCTACACGACCTGAACAAGTCCAGAAAGAACGGGAGGGCAAGGCGATACCTTACCTGCTGTTGCAGTTTTTCCACTTAACTTACTGGCGACGCTCTGTCACTAGTATGTGCCATCTGCAACATATTCGCCATGCCTTACAGGCACAGGGTGGCCAGTTTTTTCTTTTGTCAAACGAGGGTCTCTCAGAAACTATTAGGAGTTGTCGGAAAAATCAGAACTTTCATAATGTGCTCCTTTCTCAAACAACATGCAAAATATTGCACCTTGTCACAGCACAAGTGAAACTGAACGTGACAGGGGTGTAGTTTAATGCTGAGGACGCAACAGTGGGTCTCGTGCTCTCTGCTGGGACGCTTTCCTATGCTGAAGAGGTTTTACTCTGCACAGGCCCTGCTCACCACTCTTTCTGTGGTCCATAAATGGATCGTTGAATTAATGACACCTGTACAGCGCCATGAAGTGCCGGAAATGCTGCGGAATGCTTTTATAACAACTCCAGCTGTACGCACCTTTCCACTTTCCAGTCCCTGTTTCTGGAGTGCTCTGCTTTGGGACTCTGTCTGCAACTCTTCTTTGTTCCACCCCGAATACATGGTCGTCCTGTTATCACATTTCCGACAGCACTAATTTGTAAACCGAGGAATGAAGGATAAATCAAGTACTGAGCGACAACAGGACACTGTCCTCCTTCCGAGGAAGCTGCCGCCCCCCGCCCGGTTCTCCCCCTCGGGCATCACTACTGAGCCAAGGGTGCCACCCTGAGCCGGCCTCACCCACCTCCCGAATCCAAACCTCCCACGACAATCAGCTGGGCCGCTAAATAAACAAGGACAAAACTTCTCCAAAGTCTCCACGTTCGCCGCCGGAGCTGCCGATCAGTGCCCCCCTGTAACGCCGATCAGTGCCCCCCTGTAACGCCGATCACAGGTCGAGGTGCCCTACTATAGGGCCGATCAGTGCCCCCCTATAACGCCGATCACAGGTCGAGGTGCCCTACTATAAGGCCGATCAGTGCCCTCCTGTAACGCCGATCACAGGTCGAGGTGCCCTCCTGTAACGCCGATCACAGGTCGAGGTGCCCTCCTGTAACGCCGATCACAGGTCGAGGTGCCCTCCTATAAGGCCGATCAGTGCCCTCCTGTAACGCCGATCACAGGTCGAGGTGCCCTCCTGTA
The DNA here is from genome assembly GCF_031143425.1 of Pleurodeles waltl. Lineage (NCBI taxonomy): Eukaryota > Metazoa > Chordata > Amphibia > Caudata > Salamandridae > Pleurodeles > Pleurodeles waltl. The sequence goes on from NC_090449.1 coordinate 1,061,355,968, forward strand.
AGGCCGTCAGTGCCCTCCTGTAACGCCGATCACAGGTCGAGGTGCCCTCCTGTAAGGCCGTCAGTGCCCTCCTGTAACGCCGATCACAGGTCGAGGTGCCCTCCTATAAGGCCGATCAGTGCCCCCCTATAAAGCCGATCACAGGTCGAGGTGCCCTCCTATAAGGCCGATCAGTGCCCTCCTATAACGCCGATCACAGGTCGAGGTGCCCTCCTGTAACGCCGATCACAGGTCGAGGTGCCCTCCTATAAGGCCGATCAGTGCCCTCCTGTAACGCCGATCACAGGTCGAGGTGCCCTCCTGTAAGGCCGTCAGTGCCCTCCTGTAACGCCGATCACAGGTCGAGGTGCCCTCCTGTAAGGCCGTCAGTGCCCTTCTGTAACGCCGATCACAGGTCGAGGTGCCCTCCTATAAGGCCGATCACAGGTCGAGGTGCCCTCCTATAAGGCCGATCAGTGCCCTCCTATAACGCCGATCACAGGTCGAGGTGCCCTCCTGTAACGCCGATCACAGGTCGAGGTGCCCTCCTATAAGGCCGATCAGTGCCCTCCTGTAACGCCGATCACAGGTCGAGGTGCCCTCCTGTAAGGCCGTCAGTGCCCTCCTGTAACGCCGATCACAGGTCGAGGTGCCCTCCTGTAAGGCCGTCAGTGCCATGGGCGTAGGAAGTGTCGGGGACGCGGGGGATATGTCCCCCCCAGATTTTGGAGTGGGGGGGACACGGGGGACAAGGGTGGGGGGGACGAGGGGACAGAAGAATTTTCCCTTGTCCTGTAATTCGCAGGGCCTTTAGCGCATGAAAGCGCTACCTATACTGGCCCTGCACTTGACCTGTGACCTGGCTCCATGACACTCGCACTCTGCCCTTTTGTTGTGCTGCAGCACACAAGGGATTCTTTCTCACCTTGCCCCTCAGCAGTCTGCACTTCTGAGAACAAAGGGAGACAAGAGGCCCTTTGTTGATTGCTGCCTGCATCCCGTCCCTCCTGAGCTCTACCCTTCCCTTGAAGATCGAACCCTGAAGACAGCAGCAAGATTTGAGAAGGTAAGGAGGTTTGGGTAATTAAATAAACTATTGCTAAGTAACTCCCTTTCTTTTTAAATACAGTGCTGTGTTGCAGAGTATCTCCCTTTCTAAAAACAGTATTGTTGAGTTACTGTTAGATATGAGCAGGGCAGGCTTTAGCGCGCTAGTGGCACCCTGTGCGCCAGTGTTTGTTAGGGACCCCCTTTCTGTCGTCTCTCTCTCACTCTCTTCTCTCCTCTGTCTCCAGCTTGCCTGCCCCAGTGCTAATTATTGTCCCCTAAGTTGACATCCTGCCCCCCCCCAACATTTCTGTCCCCTGTCTCTCCCTCAGCCTTCCTGGTATTTGTGAAAGCCCGCTCTGAAGGGCAAGGTCTGTCTGTAAATCTAATTTCCTGCCAATGGCCTGTGGATGCGAAGCCAGCACTGTGGCAGCTCACAGGCTTTACAGGACTTCACAGGCTATGGTGGAACAGAGCCTGACACTGCTGGATAGACAGCGGAGAGACCAGCACACAGCATGGGTCCCAGGAAGAACCAGATGGCCTAAGAGATGGACAGGGCAAGGTAAGGCAGCTAGGGCAATGCAACCGGTGCTGCCGCACTGGGTGCTGACTTAGGATGGGGGTGCTATGTTTGCAAGTATATTGTGACTTTAAAAGCACCTGCTGGATGTTCCTTGCCACCAACAGTTTTCAGGCAACAATAAAAATCTTAAGATAATTCCGGTGATTAATGGTCATTCTGGAGAGAGACTGAAGTTTTGTCTAGTGGAAGTTTTGACTCATCATAACGTACAGGGTTACTATGCCTGCTACAAAGGCCGTCTACATGCAGATCACAAAGTGTATATAATGTGAATAGGTCAGTGGGTTTCTGCTTTTGTCAGCTGCAGAAAAGTACCCTCTTTTTGGCATGGTTACCCCACTTTTTGCCTGTTGTCAGTATGTTTTGAGTGTGTGCACTGGGATCCTGCTAACCAGGACCCCAGTGCTCTCTCCCATTAAATTTTGTTGCTTGGACCACACACACACCCCACACTTGGCATACTGGTGCCCCTTATAAGTCCCTAGTATATGGTACCCAGGTACCCAGGGCATTGGGGGATCAGGGGTTCCCATGGGCTGCAGCATTTATTATGTATTATGCCACCCATAGGAGCCCATGTAAACTGTGTCTGCAGGCCTGCCATTGCAGCCTGCGTGAAAAGGTGCTTGCACCCTTTCACTTCAGGCCACTGCACCAGGTCACTGTAAGTCACCCCTATGGTAGGCCCTCCTAGCCCAGAGGGTAGGGTGCAAGTACCTGTGTGTGAGGGCACCTCTGCAGGAGCAGAGGTGCCCCCACGAACTCCAGCTCCATTTTCCTGGACCTCGTGAGTGCGGGGACGCCATTTTACGCTTGTACTGGACATAGGTCACTACCTATGTCCAGCTACATAATGGTAACTCCGAACCTGGGCATGTTTGGTAACAAACATATCAGAATCATACCCCAATACTATTGTCAGTATTGATTGTATGATTCCATGCACTTTGGGGGCTCCTTAGAGGATCCCCAGCATTGCTCCTACCAGCTTTATGGGGTCTTCCGAACAGCTCACGCTGCTGCCACCCCTCAGACAGATTTCTGCCCTCCTTCTGCTGCTTGAGCAGCTCATGCCCAGGAAGGCAGAACAAAGGATTTCCTTTGGAAGAGGGAGGCAACACCCTCTCCGTTACAAGGCTTGGGAGGGGTAGCCTCGCCAAGCTACTAGTATGCTCTGAAGGGCACATTTGGTGCCCTCCTTGCATAAACCAGTCTGTACCAGTTCAGGGACCTCAGCCCCTACTCTGGCGTGAAACTGGACAATGGAAATGGCGTAACCACTCCCCTGTCCATCACCACCCCAGGGGTGGTGCCCAGAGCTCCTCCAGGTGGCCACTTGATTCTTCCATCTTGAATCTAAGGTTGGCAGAGGCCTCTGTGAGAATCTGAGTGGCCAGGTCAGGGAGGTGACATCACAGCCCCCTCCTGGGTGGTCACCCGGCTAGGTGACCAATCCCCCTTTCTGGGTTATTTTGGGTTTCCCTCTTGGGTGGGTCCTCAGATTTGACGTGCAAGATTCCTGCAGGACTCCTCTGCAACGTTTACTTTGACTTCTGGCCACTGGAACCGCAACTGGACTTCACAGGAACCTACAATCTGCAGCTCCAGCGACGACTTTGCCACGCAACATTGTTTCTCCGACTCCTTCCAGCAACTGCAACATTTGCCCAGCTGGGCTTCCTCTGAGGGCAGCAAGTCTTCAGTCTGCATGAGAAGAAAGAAGGAAAATTCCTTGAAGTGAAGGAGTCACTTATCTGCATCCGCAGGCACCAACTGCAACAACAACCGGCTGCGTGGATCTCCTCTCCTCTCCTCCTGAGCTGCGTGGATCCTGCATCAGGGGTGGTAGTCTGGAGTGGTCTCCTTGGTCCTCTCTACCAGCTGCCCAACTGTGGAGTAGATAGGTCCTTGCCTTCCCATGCAGGACAGTACCCCCATGCACCACATCTCTTGCAGCTACCCCCGGCACTCTTCTCTGTGAAGCACAGCCCTCAATGTGCTTCGCCTGTGAAGTGGGACCTCTCTTCAGGTGTGCTGTGGGCCTCTCTACAGCTCCTGGGCTCCTTGCCTGTAGGTCTTCTGTGGGGGCTGTCTCTCCTCCTCCAGACTCTCTGCCCTGCTGATGGTCACCTGAGACTCCCCTCCATGGGTTGAGTCCCCCTGGACCTTGCTGGTCCCCGGTAGCTCCACTTTTCTCCTACTGCGACATTTGCTTTTGCCAAGGCTTGCTGGTGGGTTTTCCACACCACAGACTGACTGCAATTCTTCATCTGGCGTGGGACGTCGACTGCATCACCTAGGAACTCTTCATCTGCTCCAGTGCTGCATTGCTGACCATCTTCGTCTCCCCGTCGACCAACTCCTGCATCCACAGATGGGTGGGTAGTGGCTCCTGCCACGACCGGACCATCCTACGTAAACTGGACTTGGTGCCCTTCTTTTCCAGGTCTTACTCTTCCAGGATCCACCTCTAGTTTCTTGCAGACTTGTCTGCGTTTTGCAATATCCTTCTCTGAAGTCCTTTTGGTGGGTCAGGGAAAAAACTGTAACTTACCTCTTTTCTCCTGGTCGCTGGGGGGCACTTACCTTGGGGGTTTCCTAGTTCCTCCAGCTCCCCTCTACCAATTCCACTTCCTTGGGTGGGGACCCGGCTTTCGCATTTCACTTTCTTAGTATATGGTCTGGTCCCCTGTAGGCCTTCAGTATTGCCTATTGCTTTTCACTGTTTTCTATTGCTTTTTATGCCAATTTGTGATTGCTGCTGTACATATAATAGTGTGTTACTTACATCCTATTGGAGTATTGCCTATTTAGTGTTTTAGTGTTTGTGTTACTGTAATAAGGTACCTTTATTTTCGTAACACGTGTTTCTTTCATGTGTGTGAGTGCTGTGTGACTACAGTGGTATTGCATGATCTTTGCATGTGTCCTAGATAAGTCTTGGCTACTCATCCACAGCTAACTCTAGAGAGCCTGGCTTCTAGACACTGCCTACACTTCACTAATAAGGTGATACCTGTTATAAGGTGATAATACCATAGGTACTCACCACACACAAGGCCAGCTTCCTACATCAGAGAGCTCCTTTTTTGTCCCCTGCAATTTATAAATGAAAACTGAATATAGAACAGTGAGCAATGAACTCATCAAAGAGCTGCATGCAAACATCAAGGTGTAGATTAGAGCGTCATGATTTCCCCCCACTTTTTGATTAACTTAATGTTGCAAAACAAGTTGATTTGAGTGCAGTTCTTATTATTAAAGAGGGCCCCCAACCATGGTGTTATGTTTTAAATTCTGAGTTTGCGCTTCTCCAGATGAAGCACTCTGAAACTATACCTGCTACCAGTATGGATGACCTGTGACAACTACACCTTGTCGTCCTCTGTCTTATGTAACATTTCATATACACTGATTTACACATATATGATTGTCTCTGCGTAATGTCTGTGTGATGTAAAGTGCTTTGACACCCTAGACTGGTATGAGGGATGAATGATAGAACAACACATGCGTATATCGTGCATGCCTTAACATCGCGGTCTCAACAATGACCGTGTCTTTACTACGCATGCCTTTACAACGAATTTCATTGTAAAAGCATGTTTGGTAAAGGAACATGCGTGGTAAATTCTCCCTACCCTGCCCCCTTACACCTGATACCATACTCCACCCATCCAAGCACTTAAAACTGCCCCTGCCCTGAGCCCTAAAAGTAACCCTGCCCTGAGCCCTAAAAGTAACACTGCCCTGTCCTAAAAACTACCCCGACCCCCACTCTGAACCCTAAAACCTACCCTGAACTGCTCTAAAAACTACCTTGATGCCCCTGCCCCCACCCTGAACCCTAAAACCTACCCCGCTCTGTCCTTAATACTACATGACCCCCACCCTGTACCCTAAAACCTACCCCACACTGTCCTAAAACTACTTGAACTCCATGCACTCCTCCTGACCCCTAAAACCTACCCCACCCTGTCCTAAAAACTACCCCGACCCTACCCTGCCCTAAAAATGACCCCAACCTCCCACTCTAAACCCAGCCACAGCCCTACTTACCTCTCTCTCCTCTGCTTCTTCCTGTTCCACCCGGACAGCTAGACCGCTCTCTATGCTGTAACCACGCATGTGTGGTAAAGATATGTGTGGTAAAGGCATGCGTGCTAGCCCCATATTTGTGGTAATGGCAGCGTGGTCAATGCATTGCATTGCATTGATTGCGTTGTAAGGGATATTTCCCGGTATGCGTGGTGCTATAAAACGAATGAAATGCATCTGAGAGAGAGTGGGGATGGATAGTAGTGAGGGAATCCATGGCGGAGGTGGTCACTGAGGGGTGCCAACAAACAATGTTGCACAGGGCGCCACCAGCACTAAGGCCGGCCCTATCAGACAGCACAGCAGTTCACAGGAAGGGGGCAGCACAGAGACTGCCACTTGACAGTCAGACAAGGACCTCGCAGCAATCATAGGCCTCACTGGCCTTCACAGGCAGGCGGGGGGGCCAGAGACTGACACAGCCTGACTAGAAAGAAAGCTCCTAACAGGCAGCACAGTGCCTGGCAGGCAGCACAGGAATCGATAGGAAGCACTGCGCCCAGCAGGCAGTACAGGCCTCTTAGGACTTCACACAGGCGAACAGCATCACAGAGCCTGTCGCTGCCTAACAGGCAGCCAAGGGCCCTGCAGACAGGGAATTGCAGGCCACACAGGACTCGACTGGAAGCGACCGCCTTTCCCATCTCCCCCTACCACGGCAACCCTTCTGGGTGCAAACTTTGTGCAGGGAGCCCACCTCAAGGTTGTCCCTGTCCCCCCCAGAAATTTAGTGTCTCCTACGCCCCTGGTCAGTGCCCTCCTGTAACGCCGATCACAGGTCGAGGTGCCCTCCTGTAAGGCCGTCAGTGCCCTCCTGTAACGCCGATCACAGGTCGAGGTGCCCTCCTGTAAGGCCGTCAGTGCCCTCCTGTAACGCCGATCACAGGTCGAGGTGCCCTCCTATAAGGCCGATCAGTGCCCTCCTGTAACGCCGATCACAGGTCGAGGTGCCCTCCTATAAGGCCGATCAGTGCCCCCCTATAACGCCGATCACAGGTCGAGGTGCCCTCCTATAAGGCCGATCAGTGCCCTCCTATAACGCCGATCACAGGTCGAGGTGCCCTCCTGTAACGCCGATCACAGGTCGAGGTGCCCTCCTATAAGGCCAATCAGTGCCCTCCTGTAACGCCGATCACAGGTCGAGGTGCCCTCCTGTAACGCCGATCAGTGCCCCCCTGTAACGCCGATCACAGGTCGAGGTGCCCTACTATAAGGCCGATCAGTGCCCCCCTATAACGCCGATCACAGGTCGAGGTGCCCTCCTATAAGGCCGATCAGTGCCCCCCTATAACGCCGATCACAGGTCGAGGTGCCCTCCTATAAGGCCGATCAGTGCCCTCCTATAACGCCGATCACAGGTCGAGGTGCCCTCCTGTAAGGCCGTCAGTGCCCTCCTGTAACGCCGATCACAGGTCGAGGTGCCCTCCTGTAAGGCTGTCAGTGCCCTCCTGTAACGCCGATCACAGGTCGAGGTGCCCTCCTGTAAGGCCGTCAGTGCCCTCCTGTAACGCCGATCACAGGTCGAGGTGCCCTCCTGTAACGCCGATCACAGGTCGAGGTGCCCTCCTATAAGGCCGATCAGTGCCCTCCTGTAACGCCGATCACAGGTCGAGGTGCCCTCCTGTAAGGCCGTCAGTGCCCTCCTATAACGCCGATCACAGGTCGAGGTGCCCTCCTGTAAGGCCGTTAGTGCCCTCCTGTAACGCCGATCACAGGTCGAGGTGCCCTCCTATAACGGGCCCCGGGCCCTAAACGCCCCCCCTCCCTCAGTTGGGGGGCGCCCTGTCAAACTAATTTAGGCACATCGTGCTCTGAAAGGGCCGTTTGCCCCCCATGTTTTGAAGCTTTTCTCCGTGGGGCAGTTATGGCCTCTACCCTTTGCTTGCAGGTAGCCCCGGTGTTTACAGCCGTCCTAGAGGGCTCACTAGTTTTGAAAGTTCAGCAACCACAACTGACCAGGGTGTCCTTTGGGGGAACATTTTGCCACCAATTTAGGTAAAAATTCTGCTCTAAAATTCACTTTTTACCCTATTTTTACAATGTGCTATTGTTGTACGTCAAAATATCGAGGACAGAGATGAGACCTGCACAGTATTGAAAGTCGCCATAGCGCCAAGAGGAAAGTGCCGATTTACTATTCTAACGTCACATGTGCTTACTTTAATGTCGATGAAGTCGATATTGTGAAATCAGTGTATCTGCAATTCGATAATAAAAAATCCATATTTTGGTCTCGGACCCATCCTTACCAAAACAGCATTGCTTTAAGTGGGCCGGGTCCCTCCGGGTCTCAGTCATATTAAACGGACATTGAAACGGGTCCCTTTCGGGCCCTGTCTTCGTGTCCTTAACTTTTAATGCAAAAGAGCGATCGCTCTATTTCAGATGAATGAGTGTGAAAACGTTAAGGTAACCCATGTCCCTCCCGCTTATACTTAACCTCGTTTCTCTCAGGGTTTGTCAATGGCAACAATATATTGCCCATCCAATCCTTGGCCTCTCTGCAGAGCGCGCATAGCAGCGGCCACATGTGCCAGCTGCAATTGTCATTCTATGCACACTTGTGGGTGGGGTGGCACTCTATGCCAGTGCTTTAAATGGGAAAAAATAAGTGCCGGTACTCATTAGCATGAACTAGTAGTGTGGTGGGTGGGGCTAGGGGCGGGGCTTAGAGCAAGACATGAGGGTACTTTATGACTTATATACCAGTTGCAGCACATCCCAAAGGCCCATGAGAAATGTATTTAAATAAACAGAACAAGTTAACTTGTTACACAAAACGAAAGCTAAACACAATGATATTTTAACATTTCTTTTGTTTTGTAATATTTGCAGTTCTTAATACCATACTGTTATTTGCTGTTGTTTTGCACAATACTATATATTCTTGAACGTGCACACACAGAAAGAAACAAGCAGAGGTGCCCACCCAAAGCATTCCACACAGTCCTCCTTAAAGTCTTCCGATTCTCTCCCTCTTTCATTTGCTTTTCTCTCACACAAAAACACGCACATACAAGCAGGCAAACACACATACATAAGCAGACCCTGGTTCAAAAGACTCAGGTGGGATTAATGCCATTGTAAACTTCTTTCCTCCCATGGCTTTCTTAGTTGTCACTTTCTGCTGGGCTGCCTCTATTCCTGTGTTTGCACAAAAGCACACGAGTGTGTAAATGTGATTGACAGCAATGGCCACAGCGTGATGGTGAATACCGGACATTAGGCACTTAATGCCTGCTGAATAGCTCAGCGGGTAGAAGCACCTTAGCTGTCAGAGGCAGGTTCACCTCCGACAGCCTAGTGCTCACCAGCACTAGCGAGCCTACCGTTCATGAGTACCGTACTCTCCTTGGCAGCAGAGAAGTGCCGGTACTCAGAGGGGAAAAAATAAGAAGTGCCGGTACTCAGAGGGGAAAAAATAAGAAGTGCCGGTACTCAGTACCTGTGAGTACCGGCCCCTTTAAACACTGCTCTATGCAAATGCCAGTGTATATGTTTGAGCCACGCCCTTCATTATAGAGGCCTCGCACCTTTCAGGGACCTCACCCTTTTTTTCATCCCACTTAAAGGGAGAGGAGCTGCGGGTCCCTTGTGAAGGAATCGGATCCCTTTGTGGCGATTCTGTATGCCGCAGGTTGTAACCTCCAGGCGCGACTGACCGTGCTGTGGGGTGACCAGGTGTCCCGAATTTGCCAGGACAATCCCGGATGTTTCCCCCCCTGCAATTTTGGGTCAAGTCCCGATTTTCAGTGTCGGTCGACTTCGAAGACCGAAGGAGCGTTTTTAGGTGTTCCAAGCAGTTCTAGCTAGCAGCTGTGATTTAAATAACCCATATGCTGCTGGGTGTTACAACTGACTTCTTATTCACCCCGCTAGTGCCTCGTCTGTCTGTGTTGATGGGCGCTGTCACGGTGGGCCCCGTGGGCCGTGTTGAATTAGTCCCTGTAATATATATATATATATATATATATATATATATATTTATTATTTTTTTTCGAAATGTCCAGCTTTTTGGCTTTCTAAATCTGTTCACCCTACCGCGGCGCCCATTGAGGAGCCCCCTCCCCACAACTACTCCTGGCAGTAAAGCCTGCCCCCACCTTCCAGCTGGGGCTCTGCCATCCAACCTGGGGGCCCCTTCCCAACTGGAGCCCAGTCTGCACTGGGTGAGGCCTGGGAGGAGCAGGACCATCTGGGCCCATTTATATCACTCTGGGTGACACCTGCACTGATAACAAGACCTGGGCCCGGGCCGAGCGCCCCCCTGTCTCCTCTGATGCTGCGGGCCTCTGCGCTGTGCAAAGAGCATCAGTCAGCGTGGAATCGGAAGGATGAAAGGCCGAGTCAGTACCGCAGGGATGTGACATCTGACGTGTGAGATGTGCATGTGTGAGATGTGAGTGGACTTATCCTACGGGAGCCGCGCGCATGTGTATCAATCACAGGTGACACACATGACGCTTACAGCGGGAGGGGGCTGGTGAGCGTCAGCTGTGCATGTGGATGGGCCCTGGCTCGTGAGGAACTCCCCCCGCCTTCCCCTTAATCACACTAAAGCACACACAAACACGCTCTAACACATACAAACGCACGCGCACACACACTAAAGCACTCACAAACACACTAAAGCACACAGAAACGTACGCAAACGTACGCACACACAATCACACTAAAGCACACACAAACAGTAAAACACACACTAAAGCACACAACACACACACACACACGCTAAAACGCACACAAACACACGCACACACACACGGGCAGCTGGGTTACAGTGGAAGAGCAGCCTTAAAACCACAAGAAAGTGACCAGCTGCCTCCAGAGAGAGGCTCATAGATCCAGAGCGCCACCTACGGGCCACAGCTGGGTGACCTGGGAAGACCAGCCTTAAAACCCACTGAAAGTGACCAGCTGCCAGGAGAGAGAGAGAGAGGCTTAGGATAGATCCAGAGCGCCACCTACCGGCCACAGCTGGGTCACAGTGGAAGAGCAGCCTTAAAGCCCACTGAAAGTGACCAGCTGCCTCCAGAAAGAGGCTTGGGATAGATTGATCCACAGCACCACCTACAGGCCGGAGCTGGGTCACAGTGGAAAAGAAGCCTTAAAACCCACTGAAAGTGACCAGCTGTCTCCAGAAAGAGGCTTGGGATAGATTGATCCACAGCACCACCTACAGGCCACAGCTGGGTGACCTGGGAAGACCAGCCTTAAAACCCACTGAAAGTGACCAGCTGCCAGGAGAGAGAGAGGCTTAGGATAGATCCAGAGCGCCACCTACGGGCCACAGCTGGGTGACCTGGGAAGTCCAGCCTTAAAACCCACTGAAAGTGACCAGCTGCCTGGAGAGAGAGAGGCTTAGGATAGATCCAGAGCGCCACCTACCGGCCACAGCTGGGTCACAGTGGAAGAGCAGCCTTAAAGCCCACTGAAAATGACCAGCTGCCTCCAGAAAGAGGCTTGGGATAGATTGATCCACAGCGCCACCTACAGGCCACAGCTGGGTCACAGTGGAAAAGAAGCCTTAAAACCCACTGAAAGTGACCAGCTGCCTCCAGAAAGAGGCTTGGGATAGATTGATCCACAGCACCACCTACAGGCCGGAGCTGGGTCACAGTGGAAAAGAAGCCTTAAAACCTACTGAAAGTGACCAGCTGTCTCCAGAAAGAGGCTTGGGATAGATTGATCCACAGCACCACCTACAGGCCACAGCTGGGTGACCTGGGAAGACCAGCCTTAAAACCCACTGAAAGTGACCAGCTGCCAGGAGAGAGAGAGGCTTAGGATAGATCCAGAGCGCCACCTACGGGCCACAGCTGGGTGACCTGGGAAGACCAGCCTTAAAACCCACTGAAAGTGACCAGCTGCCTGGAGAGAGAGAGGCTTAGGATAGATCCAGAGCGCCACCTACCGGCCACAGCTGGGTCACAGTGGAAGAGCAGCCTTAAAGCCCACTGAAAATGACCAGCTGCCTCCAGAAAGAGGCTTGGGATAGATTGATCCACAGCGCCACCTACAGGCCACAGCTGGGTCACAGTGGAAAAGAAGCCTTAAAACCCACTGAAAGTGACCAGCTGCCTCCAGAAAGAGGCTTGGGATAGATTGATCCACAGCACCACCTACAGGCCGGAGCTGGGTCACAGTGGAAAAGAAGCCTTAAAACCTACTGAAAGTGACCAGCTGTCTCCAGAAAGAGGCTTGGGATAGATTGATCCACAGCACCACCTACAGGCCACAGCTGGGTGACCTGGGAAGACCAGCCTTAAAACCCACTGAAAGTGACCAGCTGCCAGGAGAGAGAGAGGCTTAGGATAGATCCAGAGCGCCACCTACGGGCCACAGCTGGGTGACCTGGGAAGACCAGCCTTAAAACCCACTGAAAGTGACCAGCTGCCTGGAGAGAGAGAGGCTTAGGATAGATCCAGAGCGCCACCTACCGGCCACAGCTGGGTCACAGTGGAAGAGCAGCCTTAAAGCCCACTGAAAATGACCAGCTGCCTCCAGAAAGAGGCTTGGGATAGATTGATCCACAGCGCCACCTACAGGCCACAGCTGGGTCACAGTGGAAAAGAAGCCTTAAAACCCACTGAAAGTGACCAGGTGTCTCCAGAAAGAGGCTTGGGATAGATTGATCCACAGCACCACCTACAGGCCACAGCTGGGTGACCTGGGAAGAGCAGCCTTAAAACCCACTGAAAGTGACCAGCTGCCTGGAGAGAGAGAGGCTTAGGATAGATCCAGAGCGCCACCTACGGGCCACAGCTGGGTGACCTGGGAAGAGCAGCCTTAAAACCCACTGAAAGTGACCAGCTGCCTGGAGAGAGAGAGGCTTAGGATAGATCCAGAGCGCCACCTACGGGCCACAGCTGGGTGACCTGGGAAGACCAGCCTTAAAACCCACTGAAAGTTACGAGCTGCGTGGTGAGGGTTTAGGATAGATTGTTCTAGAGCGCCACCTACAGGCCGCAGCTGGGTCACAGTGGAAGTGCAGCCTTAAAACCACAAGAAAGTGACTAGCTTCCCCCAGAGGGAGGCTTAGGATGGATCTAGAGCGCCAGATACAGGCCGCAGCTGGGTCACAGTGGAAAAGAAGCCTTAAAACCCACTGAAAGTGACTAGCTGCCCGTAGAGGGCTTAGGATAGATTATTCCAGAGCGCCACCTACAGGTCGCAGCTGGGTGACGGTGGGACCTGTGCGCTTCTGCCAGCGGCACTGGGGCTCTCATGGAGCTCTCGACCCCTTGCGCAGGGGCAGCACCAAGGGGCGTGAGCCCCAGAGCACTAGAGGGCCTGCGTGGGAGAGGAATATCAGGGTAAAGTGGGAAAAGGAGGGAGTGACCCTGTGAACCAGTTCACCTGTGACAGTGGGCCACACAGATCAACAAGAAAGAAAAACTGAGACTTAGAAAAACTCGATGTGACTATGGAGTAATGAGGCTCAAGCCTGGGTATCCAAAGAGCCCTCTGTGAGGTCGAACCAGACACTAAGAGCCAGAGGGGGTGAGTGGAAGGGAGGCAGGGTGGAGAGAGAGCAGGGTAAGGAGGACACCCAGGCAGAGCATGTATCTGGGTACAGGGAGTCCACTTTATTTACTGTGAATATTCACAAAGGCATGTGAGGGGAGGCAGGTGGATGGGGTGTGAGGGAGGCAAGAGGGTGACTTTGGGCGGCAGGAGGTACCGACCGGGTGGGGGTGCAGGACAGTTTCAGAGAAACAGGAGCGCGTATGTTGGAGGAACGGGGCAAGTAACCGGGGGGTGTGGGAGAGGGGGTGTTGGACAAAAGATGAAACTGAGTGTTAGCGGATCAGGTGAAAGGAGGGCTGGGCGAGAAGATGTGGAGATTAGAAGGGTGAAAAGAAGGGGGGTAGGATAACTGGGAGTTAAGGACTGGAAGGTGCAAGAGAGTGGTTAGGGGAGGGAGAGGACGAGATATGTAAGACCTAAAGTTACAGGGAGAGGATGGAGGAAAGAGGTACCGGTAGATGGACGCGGTAGACTGAGTGGGAGCTGTGAGGTACCGGAAGAGGTGGGGATGTGGAAATGGTTGAGTAGAGTGGGCAGTGCCGCCTCCTGGACAGGGGTCACTTATGGTGCCACCTGGGAGGGATGCCGCCTTTACCCTGCAAGCAACGGTGGGGGGAGGGGGTGGTACAGAGATGCATCTTCATTTCGGATGGCCAAATGTGTTTACTGAGCTAGAAGGTGGCATCCAGAGAATTCACTTAAATCCGTTTGCCTCCTATTCTGATCTCACCATGGAGTGCCGAGAGAATGATATAACTCCAAATATGGACCTCTGTGCCGGCCTGCACTGCATGAGTGTACTGCACCTCTGTGCCGACCTGCACCGCATGAGTGTACTGCACCTCTGTGCCGACCTGCACTGCATGAGTCTACTGCGATGCACCTCTGTGCCGACCTGCACCGCGTGAGTGTACTGCACCTCTGTGCCGACCTGCACTGCATGAGTCTACTGCGATGCACCTCTGTGCCGACCTGCACCGCGTGAGTGTACTGCACCTCTGTGCCGACCTGCACCGCATGAGTCCACTGCGATGCTGAGAGCTTTACAAGGCTCTTGCGATGCACCTCTGTACCGACCTGCACCGCATGAGTGTACTGCACCTCTGTGCCGACCTGCACCGCATTAGTCCACTGTGATGCACCTCTGTACCGACCTGCACCGCATGAGTCTACTGCGATGCACCTCTGTACCGACCTGCACCGCATGAGTGTACTGCACCTCTGTGCCGACCTGCACCGCATGAGTCCACTGCGATGCTGAGAGCTTTACAAGGCTCTTGCGATGCACCTCTGTACCGACCTGCACCGCATGAGTGTACTGCACCTCTGTGCCGACCTGCACCGCATGAGTGTACTGCACCTCTGTGCCGACCTGCACCGCATTAGTCCACTGTGATGCTGAGAGCTTTACAAAGCTCTTGCGATGCACCTCTGTACCGGCATGCACCACATAAGTCTACTGCGATGCACCTCTATACCGTCCTGCACCACATAAGTCTACTGTGATGCACCTCTGTACCGACCTGCACCGCGTGAGTCTACTGCAATGCACCTCTGTACCGACCTGCACCGCGTGAGTCTACTGCAATGCACCTCTGTACCGACCTGCACCGCGTGAGTCTACTGCAATGCACCTCTGTACCGACCTGCACCGCGTGAGTCTACTGCAATGCACCTCTGTACCGACCTGCACCGCGTGAGTCTACTGCAATGCACCTCTGTACCGACCTGCACTGCATGAGTCTACTGCGATGCACCTCTGTACCGACCTGCACCGCGTGAGTCTACTGCAATGCACCTCTGTACCGACCTGCACCGCGTGAGTCTACTGCAATGCACCTCTGTACCGACCTGCACCGCGTGAGTCTACTGCAATGCACCTCTGTACCGACCTGCACCGCGTGAGTCTACTGCAATGCACCTCTGTACCGACCTGCACCGCGTGAGTCTACTGCAATGCACCTCTGTACCGACCTGCACCGCGTGAGTCTACTGCACCTCTGTACCGACCTGCACCGCATGAGTCCACTGCGATGCTGAGAGCTTTACAAGGCTCTTGCAATGCACCTCTGTACCGACCTGCACCGCGTGAGTCTACTGCACCTCTGTACCGACCTGCACCGCATGAGTCCACTGCGATGCTGAGAGCTTTACAAGGCTCTTGCAATGCACCTCTGTACCGACCTGCACCGCATGAGTCTACTGCAATGCACCTCTGTACCGACCTGCACCGCATGAGTGTACTGCACCTCTGTGCCGACCTGCACCGCATTAGTCCACTGTGATGCTGAGAGCTTTACAAAGCTCTTGCGATGCACCTCTGTACCGGCATGCACCACATAAGTCTACTGCGATGCACCTCTATACCGTCCTGCACCACATAAGTCTACTGTGATGCACCTCTGTACCGACCTGCACCGCATGAGTCTACTGCAATGCACCTCTATACTGACCTGCACCGCATGAGTCTACTGCAATGCACCTCTGTACCGACCTGCACAGCATGAGTTTACTGCACCTCTGTACTGACCTGCACTGCATGAGTCCACTGCGATGCTGAGAGCTTTACAAGGCTCTTGCAATGCACCTCTGTACCAACCTGCACCGCATGAGTCTACTGCAATGCACCTCTGTACCGACCTGCACCGCGTGAGTCTACTGCACCTCTGTACCGACCTGCACCGCATGAGTCCACTGCGATGCTGAGAGCTTTACAAGGCTCTTGCAATGCACCTCTGTACCGACCTGCACCGCGTGAGTCTACTGCACCTCTGTACCGACCTGCACCGCATGAGTCCACTGCGATGCTGAGAGCTTTACAAGGCTCTTGCAATGCACCTCTGTACCGACCTGCACCGCATGAGTCTACTGCAATGCACCTCTGTACCGACCTGCACCGCATAAGTCTACTGCGATGCACCTCTGTACCGACCTGCACCGTGTGAGTCTACTGCACCTCTGTACCGACCTGCACCGCATGAGTCCACCACGATGCTGAGAGCTTTACAAGGCTCTTGCGATGCACCTCTGTACCGACCTGCACCGCATGAGTCCACTGCGATGCTGAGAGCTTTACAAGGCTCTTGCAATGCACCTCTGTACCGACCTGCACCGCGTGAGTCTACTGCAATGCACCTCTGTACCGACCTGCACCGCGTGAGTCTACTGCACCTCTGTACCGACCTGCACCGCATGAGTCCACCACAATGGTAAGAGCATTATAAAGCTCTTACATTGCATCTCTGTACCGACCTGCACCGCATGAGTCTACTGCGATGCTGAGATCCTAGGACTCAATGTGATCACAGCACGGAACCCGCAAACCTACACTGATCGTCTGATGGTGAAATCGGGGGACGACAGTGATTTTTCCAGGTCTTCTAGGATTTACCCGGTATCTGTGGTCTAAATAATTAAGCCACCCAGCTGTTTGTCACATGTTTCTGCAAACTCCGATGGCGTCCTACAGTGATCATTCGCGCACCCATTGGTTGAGGACCAAAGCCGTTTGCTTCGGGTAGCTTGTCTATTCGATGTGAGCCCTGACAATGTCTTTACGTTGATTATTGAACACATCATATAACGCGAAAATCAAAGGAACGTTTTTCTGGTGTCTCCTTAACAAATCATCTGTCCTGATGATGACTCATACATAAATAATTTTGTGGGTCGAAACGTCGACAATGAGTAAACTGGGCTGTTTTAAAACTTAAAAGGGTTCCAGCGTTCCTACACAGTGTTGTGTGTGACATCTGTTGATCTATATCAGTCACTTGTACACGGATGCAGTTTGTATCGCACGTGTGCACGTTATATTCACTGTCACTTGCACGGCGTCATCGCACCGCTAGGAGCACCTACTCCGGCTCAGAGAAAGACTTTAATTTTAAGTTGAACGATGTATATTGTTTTGATGTTCTCAAATAAATATCTACACCTGTCTATGTAAGGTAGTCTTGAGTGACTATTGCTGCAGAAGTCAAAGGCTACCCTCCCCTTTAAAGGACCACTTGTGTTCGTATTAGTACATCGCCCAGGTCCAAGGGTTACTGGGTTGCCCCTTGTTTTAAAGTATTTCCATATCTCAGTCTCGCTCTTCTCTGCCTACCTCTCCCTCCTCATGAATCTCTCTTGCTTTGACCAGTCGCATTGTAAGGATTTTTTTTGTGGGGGGGGGGGGGGCGGTGGCTTGGAAAGAAAAATCTCAGATGTTTTGTGTGAAATTTTGTTAGACATCATGCAGGCTTCAATTAGCAGAAAATGGGCAGTTAGATCATAAACCCTGGGGACACCAAATTTGTCTTGCCTGAGGCCCCAGAAATCCTCAAGCCTACCCTGGTCCAGGGTAGGGGTGACTATGCGCTAGTCGTGTCCTCCTTGTGATAGCGAATGGCTCTGGACGCTGGTTGGTGGCACCCCTAATCACCAGTACACAGGAGATTGCAACTTCTACCATGCAAGCCAACCATCTGAGGTGGTCAGCGTGCCCTACAGAGGGCAGGGGCCCTGGAGGTAGGCATAGCGTGTCTCAAGTAAAACAAACTCCCGGAAACCACCCCTCTCGGAATATGGGTCCCCTCCTCCGTCAGAAGACTGCCTACCTTCCAACTATTCAAGAAGGACCTCCAAGGTTGGTACTCATCTCTCGGTAGCCATCTTCTGTGATCATCAGTTCAGCTGAGCTTCTGTTGAACAGCTATCTCGACCAGTCTGAGATCACTTTGGTCCCAGTAATATCCCTCTCCTAATGTACACTCCACAGAAGGCCTGGATGAAAACTGATCTCTTCTGTGTAGTGCATTCTATATTTCCCTGTGACCCTATATTACTGTCGGTGTATAAAACACTGTGTCTCCTATGGTCAGGTCCAGTTCACATTATACAACATTTTAAATAATTTGTTGGCAAAGGCCAAGTCTTTCCTGCCCTCCTGAATTCCAGGGGTTCGTGGATACTTGTCTTCTTTACTGAGATTTCCAGAGTTTTAGTGGTTGAATGGGGAAAGAGCCCCCACCGACTATTTCCTTCTTGGAGGGGGGAGTCGTGTCTGAGTCTCCCTGAATTAAACTTCCGTCCTCTGGAAGGTGTTGGTATCTCGCATCCTCCACTGACCAGACGTTAATGTCTGGATATTGGTGAATTGATCCCCGTTGTGCATCCAATCACACGCCGCAGCTGTGCTCGATGTCCAAGGTGAATCTCTGTTGCCACCTGTGATCCCTCTCTGGAGATCCTGTAAACACCTGAAGCCAAGAGACCGAGTAACTTCTCTGTTCAGGTAATGTCAGATTCGTTATCACTGACGGCATCAGAATAAGCATCCCTCTGGCTTCAGGGGATGGAGATGCGCCCCTGTGCTGTGGGCCACCTCTGCCCTCGGGAAGCAGGGCCTCAAGTCACTGGCTGCTGTCTGTGCAGGAGGATGACTTGCTGAAGCACTGGGGCCCGCCCCAGTTAAAGAGAATATCACAGGATACGTGTCCTCTCGCGTGGACCTTCTCATGGCCTGGTCTGTGCATTGAGCCCACCAGTGCCCGCTAGTCATGTGTCTGGACACCAGAATGCCAACTAATGCCAAAAGAGCCCGGAACCCTCTGTCCCTGGTGTGGAGCCACAGTGCGCCTTCGGCCCCCCCCCTGTCTCCCTCCAGTGGAAAGTCAGAGGCGGTTCTTCTGCAGCAGTGAACGGATCTGCTGAAGCGCATCCCTGAAGCACTCGCGACCCTGTGGATGGTCTGGGACTCAGTATCCCGGTTTGATCGACTCCTAAGTGTTCTTACATCTGATGATGGGACGAGCTGCAGGACGTCACCCATCCCAACAGCCTGCGATTGTTGACTCTAGTGTTCACGTTGGGTTGTTTGTGGGGATCACACCATGAGGCCGCCTTTGAGTGACGCGCTCTCCAGAGCTGTGAGTCTTCACCTTGTTAATCGTAGCCCGCACAATCAGCTGCTCCCTGTCGCCATTTCTAGAGGTTCTTCAGCAGCGACACTTGAACAGCGTAATCCCCCTCCTCCGCAGTGATGGGTACCTTTACTTGTGCAGGGGCACACTCACAAAAGGCACCTGGACACATTTTGTGGCGAGTGACTCAGTCTTGCGTTCCCTAATCCTGGTTAGAGAACCTGCTGCTCTCACACATTGTCTTGTCTCTAATGCTTGATGTGACCCCCAGCCCTTGCCTGCGGTCTTCTTAAGCGCAGTGCTGTGGCCCCGTGCACGGTGCTGTGGCCCCCATGAGTGTCCAACGTCCAAGGACCCCCTGTGTGCAGGTGACTGCTGCTATCAGACATTGTCTTGTGTCTCTAATGCTTGGTGTGACCACCAGCCCTTGCCTACGGTCTTCTCAAGTGCTGTGCTGTGGCCCCCATGCGTGTCAGTCATCCAAGGACTCCACACTGTGCAGGTGACTGCTGCTCTCAGACATTGTCTTGTGTCTTTAATGCTTGGTGTGACCACCAACTCTTGCCTGCAGTCTTCTCAAGCGCGGTGCTGTGGCCCCCATGCGTGGTGCTGTGGCCCCCACACGTGTCTGTCGTCCAAGGACCGCCTGTGTGCAGGTGACTGCTGATGTCAGACATTGTCTTCTGTCTCTAATGCTTGGTGTGACCACCAGCCCTTGCCTGCGGTCTTCTCAAGCGCTGTGCTGTGGCCCCCATGCGTGTCAGTCGTCCAAGGACCCCACACTGTGCAGGTGACTGCTGCTGTCAGACATTGTCTTGTGTCTCTAATGCTTGGTGTGACCACCAGCCCTTGCCTGCGGTCTTCTCAAGTGCTGTGCTGTGGCCACCATGCGTGTCAGTCGTCCAAGGACCCCACACTGTGCAGGTGAATGCTGCTGTCAGACATTGTCTTGTGTCTCTAATGCTTGGTGTGACCACCGGCCCTTGCCTGCGGTCTTCTCAAGCGCTGTGCTGTGGCCCCCATGCGCTGTGCTGTGGCCCCCATGCGTGTGAGTCGTCCAAGGACCCCCCCACTGTGTGCAGGTGACTGCTGCTGTCAGACGTTGTCTTGTGTCTCTAATGCTTGGTGTGACCACCAGCCCTTGCCTGCGGTCTTCTCAAGCGCTGTGCTGTGGCCCCCATGCGCTGTGCTGTGGCCCCCATGCGTGTGAGTCGTCCAAGGACCCCCACTGTGTGCAGGTGACTGTTGCAGTCAGACATTGTCTTGTGTCTCTAATGCTTGGTGTGACCACCGGCCCTTGCCTGCGGTCTTCTCAAGCGCTGGGCTGTGGCCCCCATGCGCGTCAGTCGTCCAAGGACCCCCCACTGTGTGCAGGTGACTGCTGCAGTCAGACATTGTCTTGTGTCTCTAATGCTTGGTGTGACCACCAGCCCTTGCCTGCAGTCTTCTCAAGCGCGGTGCTGTGGCCCCCGTGCGCGGTGCTGTGGCCCCCATGCGTGTCAGTTGTCCACAGACCCGCCCACCATGTGCAGGTGACTGCTGCTCTCAGACATTGTCTTGTGTCTCTAATGCTTGATGTGACCCCCAGCCCTTGCCTGCGGTCTTCTCAAGCGCAGTGCTGTGGCCCCCGTGCACGGTGCTGTGGCCCCCATGAGTGTCCATCGTCCAAGGACCCCTTGTGTGCAGGTGACTGCTGCTGTCAGACATTGTCTTGTGTCTCTAATGCTTGGTGTGACCACCAGCCCTTGCCTGCGGTCTTCTCAAGTGCTGTGCTGTGGCCCCATGCGTGTCAGTCATCCAAGGACCCCACACTGTGCAGGTGACTGCTGCTCTCAGACATTGTCTTGTGTCTTTAATGCTTGGTGTGACCACCAACTCTTGCCTGCAGTCTTCTCAAGCGTGGTGCTGTGGGGCCCCCCCACGCGTGGTGCTGTGGGGCCCCCCCACGCGTGGTGCTGTGGGGCCCCCCCACGCGTGGTGCTGTGGGGCCCCCCCACGCGTGGTGCTGTGGGCCCCCCCACGCGTGGTGCTGTGGGCCCCCCCACGCGTGGTGCTGTGGGGCCCCCCCACGCGTGGTGCTGTGGGCCCCCCCCCACGCGTGGTGCTGTGGGGCCCCCCCCACGCGTGGTGCTGTGGGGCCCCCCCCCACGCGTGGTGCTGTGGGGCCCCCCCCACGCGTGGTGCTGTGGGGCCCCCCCCCCACGCGTGGTGCTGTGGGGCCCCCCCCCACGCGTGGTGCTGTGGGGCCCCCCCCCACGCGTGGTGCTGTGGGCCCCCCCCCCACGCGTGGTGCTGTGGGCCCCCCCCCCCACGCGTGGTGCTGTGGGCCCCCCCCCCCACGCGTGGTGCTGTGGGCCCCCCCCCCACGCGTGGTGCTGTGGGGCCCCCCCCCACGCGTGGTGCTGTGGGGCCCCCCCCCCACGCGTGGTGCTGTGGGGCCCCCCCCCACGCGTGGTGCTGTGGGGCCCCCCCCCCCACGTCTGTCGTCCAAGGACCGCCTGTGTGCAGGTGACTGCTGATGTCAGACATTGTCTTGTGTCTCTAATGCTTGGTGTGACCACCAGCCCTTGCCTGCGGTCTTCTCAAGTGCTGTGGCCACCATGCGTGTCAGTCGTCCAAGGACCCCACACTGTGCAGGTGACTGCTGCTGTCAGACATTGTCTTGTGTCTCTAATGCTTGGTGTGACCACCGGCCCTTGCCTGCGGTCTTCTCAAGCGCTGTGCTGTGGCCCCCATGCGCTGTGCTGTGGCCCCCATGCGTGTGAGTCATCCAAGGACCCCCCCCCTGTGTGCAGGTGACTGCTGCTGTCAGACGTTGTCTTGTGTCTCTAATGCTTGGTGTGACCACCAGCCCTTGCCTGCGGTCTTCTCAAGCGCTGTGCTGTTGCCCCCATGCGCTGTGCTGTTGCCCCCATGCGCTGTGCTGTTGCCCCCATGCGCTGTGCTGTTGCCCCCATGCGCGTGAGTCGTCCAAGGACCCCCCACTGTGTGCAGGTGACTGCTGCAGTCAGACATTGTCTTGTGTCTCTAATGCTTGGTGTGACCACCAGCCCTTGCCTGCGGTCTTCTCAAGTGCTGTGCTGTGGCCCCCATGCGCGTCAGTCGTCCAAGGACCCCCCACTGTGTGCAGGTGACTGCTGCAGTCAGACATTGTCTTGTGTCTCTAATGCTTGGTGTGACCACCAGCCCTTGCCTGTGGTCTTCTCAAGCGCTGTGCTGTGGCCCCCATGCGCTGTGCTGTGGCCCCCATGCGTGTCAGTTGTCCACAGACCCGCCCACCATGTGCAGGTGACTGCTGCTCTCAGACATTGTCTTGTGTCTCTAATGCTTGGTGTGACCACCAGCCCTTGCCTGCGGTCTTCTCAAGCGCTGTGCTGTGGCCCCATGCGCTGTGCTGTGGCCCCCATGCGTGTCAGTCGTGTGTGTATTAGACACAGAGCCCTCTACCCCCCAGTGACGTCAGCAGCAGTGATGCGCAGCCCTAGACCAGTCTCTTGTATCGGGCCCTTCCCTGCAGCTGGTAACAGCTCTCTGTGCCCCATGGGCCACCTCTAGGACCCCCCTTTTGTCAAGGGGACGTAGATTTTTTTGGGGTCTCCCGGAGAGATGATCATGACCATTAGATTTGAGGCAAACATTTCAAAATTGTGCGGCTCTGCTAACATGCCGCATAATCTGCCGGGAAGTCCCTTTGCTAATTTCGGGTCAATCAATCTTGTGGGACTAATCAAAGTGTGGTTGACGTCACTGCCGTTTATTTACTTAAGTAAACAAGTTGAGTTTTTTTTTTTTTTTTAAGGGCTCGCCAATGTTGGATATTTTTTGATTTTGTAAGTGGCAGAAGGACCTCTACCCTCCTCCCAAACTGAACCCATTCCATCTCGCTTGCACTTTTAACTCTTCCAGGACCCCTGCCATCCTTTAGGCGCTACACTCATCACCCACTACTTGCCTGCAGCGTTTAATTTTTGTTTCCTACTTTCCTGTCTTCCCGTTTTCTTCCACCGAGAGTTTTTATTGGTGAAATCCACAGTTCACCCCCCCCCCCCAGGTTCTCTGCTACCAGAGTCACAGCCTGGTTGTTGGGTGAGACCTGGGCTGCCAGCAGGCCTGTGACCAGCCTTCTCAAAGCTCCTCCCTGCAGTGGGTGATGGGGGGCGCGGCGGGTCCTTCCCCAGCAAGGACCTTCACCACAACGAACATAACGAGAAGAGGGGTATTGTTTTTAAACTTTATGTATCTTTTTACAGTGACAGTAACAAAACCACAATAACCCCAGCGGATGAGGATCACATATTCCTTCACGTCTGGTGGTATCGCGCTGCCAGTAAGGTCTGAGACTGAAGGGAGGTACAAACAGCCAGAGATCGGACAGAGATGAAGGGGTATTTGAAAGCGCCCCAGGGCTAAAGGCGATCAGACGCTTTCTCTCGGCTTGCGCCAGTATGCGGAGGCCACTGTGGATGGTCCCACCAAACGCACGACCTCGTTGACGGATGCAGAGGATGGAAACAGTGCTCGTATCTTCGTTGGCCTCGGCGGTCATTGCTAAGCGCATCTGTTATGTCTTTTATTCTAAATTTCACATGTAATAGCCAGGAGCTGAGAGGATGTGATGAGGTAGGAGAGAGTGCTGATGGGGCTGGAATGTTTGTACTTGGAAAGGAAGGAGAGCGTTGACAGCCAAAAGTGGATGTGTTGGTCTCACTGGAGATGTATCTTGAATGAAAGGAGAAATTAAAGACTGGTCTGGAGCATTTATTTAACAGCATCCCATTGGTAGCAAGGTGGAAGTCAACATCTCTGTAAAGATGCATCTTACCAAGGATGCCCGCTCTCTACGCTTTGTGTAACAGAACTTTCGAAGGTTTTTAACTGTTTGGTGATGATTCTGCCTAAATGTCACCTAGGGTTCTCCAATGTCGGTCCTGGAGGACCGGATCCATCCCAGACTTTTAGCATATCCACATTTAGGTAAATGTAGTCATCTTGAAAACCTGGCATGGATCTGGCCCTCCAGGACCGACATTGGGGAGCCCTGCATGAGCAGATCCAGCCCTCTGCTGCCCTCCTCTCCAGAGGTGCTGCTGCTTCCACAGCTGTACTGTCAGTAGCTGCCTCTTGGGCCAAGAGACCACCACCTCCCCACCAGTGGGCATCACACCAGCAGCTAAGCAAAACACAAATGATGGACAGAATGCGGAACCAATCAAACATTCACCCCTAGTCACAGATCTGGGTTTAATCCATCGTTCTTTTGCTCACCATGCCACCCCAGTTTAGACCCAGCCATATGCAAATCAGTCTTGACCCTGTTCCTCATGGGAACAGTCCAGCCCGAACTGCCAGGCCAGGTCCTCCCTGGACCGGAAATAAGCATCCTGGGACCGGTTTCAAGGTTTCACCCTTCATCAGCATTCCGTCCGTCACTTGTTCTTTTTGCATTTGTCGCCCTAAGTTGGAAGGGTATGCCCAGACGTGGGTCCCGTGCTTCCCATGCCACTGGATTCAAGCTAGCCTGGCTGGTGAGGGGTGAATCCTGGCAGGGGAGACACCACGATCACCCCATGCCTGCAGTACCTTTAGTGTCCACTAGAGGTCACTGTTCTGCCAAAGAACTACCTGGTGCTATATGCACACAAGGGCACTTTTAAGTGCTATTACTGGAGCTGCATCCTGCTGAAGATACCTGCCTGCTGAAACCTGCCTGCCTGCTGTGGACCTTCACCTGCCTGCTGTGGACTTCGCCTGCCTGCTGGAACCGCCTGCTGTGGACTCTCACCTGCCTGCTGGAGCTGCTTGCCTGCTGGAGACCCTTCCTTGCCTGCTGGAGCTGCCTGGATACTGAGGCCTGCTTGCCTGCTGAGGGGATCCCCTGCCTGCCAAGCTTCCCTGCCTGCCTGAAGGGAACCACTGCCAGCCACCAGGAGCAGGCCTGAGGAGTACCTACCTGCTGCAGCTCCCTGAAGGACCCTTCCCAAGGCACGCCGCAACAGCAAGGACAGGATGAGCAGACCGCTGAACCCCTGGTTCCACAACACGGTGAAGATGCAGAGGAAGGTGGAATCGGACGGCTCCACACCAGAGCTGAGCAGAAAGACTTTCACAGAGTTGCTGGTGACCAAGATGGGGTTCACAGCAGCAGAGATTTGGTGCATAATGTCAGATGCACCCAAAGGCACTTACCTGCTGACGTTCATGTCGGAATCAATCTGCAGGAGATACTGGCAGATGTGCTGGTCAAGATGGGACGAGAAACCCTTCGCCGACTTCCACCTGGAGTGCCAACTCGTGTTGGAGGTGAAGAGGATGACCGTGCATGTCTACAACCCGCATGTCAACATCCAGGACCTGACCACCTTCCTACGCCGACACTGCACAGTGACGAGAGAACCCTCCCGCAACCTGGACAGTGATGGCATATGGGATGGGAAATGGGCAGTCATGGTGAAGCTGAAAGAGGACCCGGCCGCCCCGGATGGAATCCATCACCCTCCTTCAAGCTTCTCACTAGGGCGCGACTCGGGCTACCTCTACTACCCCGGGCAGCCCAGACTGTGCAACAAGTGTAGTAAACCGGGCCACACCGCTAAAGATTGCAAACTGCAAGTGTGCAAGAACTGCAAAAGAGAAGGACACACAGCCAGGGCATGCAAAGAGGAAGCCCCCTGCAACCTCTGCGGTGCCGTGGGCCACCGTTTCAAAGACTGCCCGCAAAGAGCCAAGTCCTATGCCCAGGTGGCCAAACCTCCTGGGAGAGAGGCACAAGAGGAGGCTGCCGTGGCCAACCTTCCAGTCCCAGCACCCAGAAAGACCAAGGAAACTGGGAGGAGGAAAGGCCCCAGGCAGGAGCAAGTCAAACCTGACCAGGGCCCCACCCCGGCCCTGGTGCCACAGAACACAGAAGAAGAAATGCCTGCCATCCCTGAGAGTGTGCCAACAGACAACGCTCCCTAACCCGCCTCTGAGAGCCAGGAAGAAGGACCCTGGACAAAACAGGAGCACAGGAAAAGGAGGCACAGTCCCCCACAAGTAACAAAGAAGACCAGGAAGAAACACCTGAGCAACCACAACCCCAACTCCGATCCAGAGGAGTCAGAAGAAGAAGGACAACAAGGGAATGAGGGTCCAGATGACCAACTGGACCAAGTCACCAGAGTGCTGCAGGAGATGAGGGCGCTAGCCAGCGTCATGGAAGCGTCCCCACCACCATCGCCAGCAATAGCTGAGAAGGAAGAGACCTCCAGGGAGGAGGAAGAGCCAGAGACCAGCCACGTGGGCGAGCCAGCCTCAGAGAAGCACCAAGCAACGGTGGCCAAGACAACAGCCCCCGCGCCGGAGACCCGCCAGGAGCCTGACCAGCCCTGTAAGTAGCCTTGTCACTGTGTAAAAACAGCTAATTACTCTGACTTGATAGTTAGTATTTAAGCCTAAGTTAAACTCTTAAACACTAATTAAGATGGCTATTTCATTGTTTTCCATAAATGTGAGAAGTATCAGAGACAAGCGCAGATGTGCTAGCACCTTGAACTTTCTTGCCAGCCAGGAATGTGATATGTACATGATTCAGGAATGCTCCGTCCCTTTTTCAGCTTCATACACCCACCTAGAACAGCAGTGGGCATTTGGGCCTTCTTTTTGGTCTGGGGGAACAGCAGTAGGTCTGTAGGAGTCGCTACCTTAGTCAGAGGGAGGTGCTTCACAGTGGACTCGGTCACCGAGCTGGAAGGCGGCAGGGCTCTTGTCGTTGACGGCTCATGGGCAGGAGAACCGGTTAGACTGATCAATGTGTATGCGCCTTCTGATGTAGGTGAGAGACGGGAGCTGTTCCAGTGCCTCAGACCACAGCTGGTCACCTCCAGAACAATCATGATGGGTGGGTATTTCAACTGTATACTAGAGAGTGGTGGTCGATGTGGGACCAGAGCTAAGGAAGGATGGGTGGATGGATGGATGGATGATGGTGCGAAACTCCTAGCGGAGATGGTGGGTGAGGCCTCCCTGACGGACGTCATCGGATCCATGGGGGCGGACGCCAGGAATTTCACCTGGAGCCGCCCGGATGGATCTGTGCGCTCCATGATAGACTTTGTTTTCACCTCTAGATCAGTGAGGATCAGGCAGCACTCCATGGTGACAGTGCATTTCTCTGACCACAGGGCTATCAGGTTTCAGGGGGAACTAACAGGGAAGTTCCTGACAGGTCCGGGCACCTGGAAACTGAATAGCTCTCTGCTGGGGAGAGAGGATGTACAGGAGGAGCTGAGGAGGACTTACAGTGAGTGGCAAGACATGAAAGACACCTTCCAGTCCATAGGGGAATGGTGGGAATGGGTGAAAGGCAGGATTCAGGATTTCTTTAAGAACGTGGGCAGGAAAGCAGCAAGGGGGAGGAAGAGGGAGTTCAGTAGACTGCAGCAACAGCTGCAGGAACTGCACGACCTCCAACTCCGGGGATGGGACGTCATGAACCCTCTGGAGGCAGTCAAGAAAGAGCTGAGCGAGCACTTTCATGAGGAATCCAGGAGGATCATCTTCCGTTCTAAGGTGGAGAACCTGGAAAAGGGGGAGAAATGCAACTTCTTCTTCTTTAAGAAAGTCCACTCTGCGCACACCCCACTGGTTCAACTGCGCAACAGGGAGGGAATTTTGTGTGACACCAAGGAAGACATTAGGAAGGCTGTGACAGATTTCTATGGGGACCTCTACTCAGAGAAGAGGTCAGATGGGGATCAGGCAGAAAGGTTTTTGGCAGGTATCCCGAGAAAGGTTTCCACACCAACAAGGGAAGTCCTCAACGCACCCCTCACTCTGGAGGAGCTGCACATTGCAGTTAAATCCTTCAAGTCAGGAAAGACACCAGGCAGTGATGGTCTACCAATTGAATTCTACATTTCACTGTGGGACCTAGTGGGACCAGACCTTCTGGAGCTGTATGAGGAGATGGAGCAGGAGGGAGTCATGCCCCACACATTAAGGGAAGGAACGATCGCGCTCCTGTATAAACATAAGGGGGAGAGATGTGACCTCAAGAACTGGCGTCCCATCTCTCTCCTGAATGTGGACTACAAGATCCTGGCGAAGACAATGGTGAATAGACTCGAGCGCTATGGGAGAGTTAGTTCACCCAGACCAGACCTGTGGGGTCCCAGGACGCAGAGTGGCGGACAGCCTAGCACTGATCAGGGACACGATCCAATACATCACAGACCGGAATATCCATGCTGCGCTGGTCTGTCTCGATCAGGAAAAGGCCTTCGACCGCGTCTCCCATGAGTTCATGGAGAGGGTACTGCAAGGTTTTGGGCTGGGGGAGCGCTTCTGCAATTATGTTAGAATAATGTATACAGACATTTTCAGTTCAGTCATGGTAAATGGTTGGAAAACAGACCCCTTTCCTATCAGGTCTGGGGTAAGACAAGGCTGCCAGCTCTCGCCCTCTTTGTTTGTTTTGGTTATAGAGCTACTCGCGGAGTACATCAGGAAGAACCCGAACATCAGAGGGATCCCGACACCAGGAGACGCAAAGAAAGAAGTCAAGTGTTCGCTGTACATGGACGACGTCACCCTCTTCTGCACGGATGGGAAATCGGTCCAGTCCCTGCTGGAGGCATGCAAGGACTTTGACAAAGCATCAGGGGAAAAGATCAACGTGGACAAATCACAGGCAAAGCTTTTTGGCCGCTGGGACCTATGTAACGAGCCTCTCCCTTTCCCCGTTGAGGCAGGACTGGTAAAGATCCTCGGTATCTGGTTTGGGGGACCAGGAGCGGCGGCGAAAAGCTGGAACGAACGCCTGGCCAAAGTCAAGCAGAAACTGGGCTTTTGGAGCTTGAGACACCTGAGCATTGAAGGAAAGGCTCTGGTGCTCAGGAACGACGCACTGCCCGTGCTGCAGTATGTGACACAGGCCTGGCCACTCCTGGCCAACGTAGCACGGGCTGTGAACAGCATGGTTTTCCACTTTGTTTGGCACTCAAAGATGGACAGGGTGAAAAGGACAGTCATGCACAAGGAGCATCGCAAGGGAGGGAAGGCAGTCCCTGACATCCCGACAATCCTCAGAGCCTTCTTTGTGTGTGGCTGCGTCCGAATAACCCTGACGAACGAGAACAAGGACAACTCAGCTTACAGGGTCTTCCGCTTCTTCCTGCTCCCAGTATGGAGAAGACTGGGATGGGATAAGTGGGAGAATGCAACAATGTTCAACTGGGACCTCCCCTGGTACTACAAGGAGATTGAGAAGTTTGTGGTGGAATTTGGGCTGAACTGTGTCACACCAAGCCTATGGAAGCCCAGGACAATCCACAGACTAATCAGGTCCAGGGACACCACAGAACCAGTGAGCGACCTGCTACAGCAACAAGGGTGTGGGAAAATGTATCCTCCCCATCCCTAACCAACAGACACAAAGACATTGCATGGATGGCCGTGAAAGGGGGACTGCCAGTCCGGTCATTCATGCACAGCAGGGGCCTGTGCCCACACAGAGAATGCCCAAGGGGATGCCCTGCAGAGGAAACTACATACCATCTGTTCTGGGCCTGCCCTTTTGCCCAGAGACTGCGGGGAGCCTTAAAATAAGAAATGGAAGCCCACATCCCATACCCAAACATCACTCACCACTCTGTGCTGGATGGGCTGTTTCCAAAGACACACTCAGTGGAGGCCATCCAAGGATGCTGGAGAATCCTCTGCTGCGTAAAGGACATCCTCTTGTATGCCAGGACCCGACTGGTGACCAACGGGGAGGTGGTGAGCAGGGAAGCGTGCCGCCGAATGGTACTCAACCTGCTGAGAGACTACACAGACAAGGACAACAAGGAGGGTGAGAAGGAGGAAGAACTGTAAACCCTAACCCCTCCTTCCCACTGAACTCCCCACACTGCCCCAAGAAACCAAACCCCCTTTACTACTTATTTCATATGTAAACTGACTGTGTTGTTAAAATGTGATTTGAATCAAAGTTGAAGTGGACTGCCCTTCCTAAGAGAAGAGGTACCACTCTTTAAAAACCTATGTATCGCCTACTTAAAGCACTTAATAAAGGTTTTTGAAACTTTAAAAAAAAAAAAAAAAAAAAAAAAGTCCCAGGATGCTTGTTTCTAGTCCAGGGAAGACCGGGCCTGGCAGCTCGGGCTGGACTGTTCCCATGGGGAACAGGGTCAAGACTGATTTGCATATGGCTGGGTCCAAACTGGAATGGCATGGGCAGCAAAAAAACAATGGATTTTGGCCCAGATCTCTGTACTGGGGTGAATGTTTGGCATTGTTCAGCATTCCGTCCATCACTTGTTCTTTTTGCATCACACCAGCAGCTTCCTTTGCCACTGACGCCCTTGAGCGTTGACTGTAGAATAGGACTTGGTGGAATGAGCTCCAGAAAGGGTCTCATCTCTTCTCCAACCTATATGAATAACTTATTTTGCTGGGCAATTGGCACGTGTACCTTTTCCGAATCTGTGCTGCCTTCCAGTCTCATCCACCAAACACCAAGAACCTTCACCTCAACTCATTGAAGTTGGCACATTAACCTAGGATTGGAGCACACCCCTTCACACTACATTTGGCACATCTTCACGGGCAGCACTGCCTGCAAACTCACCACCAGAATGCAGAAAGCACAGTAATGTCATACCAGGGGCAGACTTGGGCTCCATAAATAATTTCACGTCCTTGTCTGCAAGTGTTGACTTTGCTCTTAGGCCATCGTGTGCCCACCCCATGATGGCCTCCCCGTGATCTGCACGCTGCCAAGCCCTTGAAGCAGACTTTTATCACGGGAAGGGTAGAACTCGCAGAGGCAGGAGACTTAGGGATGTGGCCTTGCGTCAATTCAGAGCACTAGTGGACTATTAGGAAGGGGAAAGAGCATTGGTCGTCTATATTTTTCACTAGTCTAATACCTTAATGTCCTTCCTTTTTCTAGAGCATGGCCCTGGCCTATTGCTGTTTTTTGTTGCATGATGCTCCACGTATCTTGAGAGGAGACCCTTGCCTTTTGGCCTTTTCACTGGAGTAGCAATGCAATGTTCTGCCTCTCTAGAGAGAAGGACTCTCTGGCCTTTTGTCCTTTACCCTGGCATAAAACATTCATGTCCTACCTCTCTAGCAAGTAGCACCCTGGCCTTTTGTCTTTTTCTCTGGTGTAATACATTATTGTCCTTGCACTCTAGAAAGAAGGGCCCTCATCTTCTGCCCTTTTCTCTGGCATCTACTACCTTCATGCCCGCTTTATATAGAAAGGTCCTGGCCTTTTTTCTTTTTCATTGGAGTAGCACTTTAATGTCCAACCTCTAAAGAGAGAAGGACCCTCGCCTTCTATCCTTTTCTCTGAGTTCTTACTTTAATGTCCTTCTTTATGGAGAAGGACCCTGGGATGTTGACCTTTTTTCTAGAGTAATATTTTAATGTCTTATCTCTCTAGAGAGGAGAAGCCGCCCAGCCTTTTGTCCTTTTCTCTTGTATCATACCTTCATTCCCTCGTTTGTCAGGTTCCTCAGTGGACGGACTTCTATTTGCATCTTTGGAGCAATGGCAAAATCAGCAAGTCCAGTTTTGACTGTCCTTGTCTGCCGAAAGTAAGGGCAGCCGCTTCTAGAAGTCACAATGTCATCGACAATGGAATGTTTAAGCAGATAGTACCCTCCAGAAGGAGCCCCCAGGAGGAGAAACCCCAAAGGGAAGAGACCTCTGATGGCGATTGGAGATTCCTAGGAGACTGATGAGAACTGGTTCTGATGGTAGAAGACCAGAACTGCAGCAAGCCGCAGAAGGCACAGAGAAGGCTAGTGGATATGCCAAGAACTAAGAGAGTAGAAAGGTTTAAAAGGACACCAGCAGGAGTGAGAAGACACTAGCAGGAGCGAGGAGACACCGGCATGAACAAGAACAGACCAGCAGGCATAAGAAATGTTGCAATGCAAGGTGAAAGACAGTTCTGGTCCTTATACACCCCAAAACAGGAAGTGATATAGAGGAAGAAGCATGCCACCATGATGGTTTGGGAAATTCTGGTAGGAATACATGATAGAGCCTCCATGATGGATTGGTTAAGTAAAAACGCTTCCCCAGGAATTCTGGGATGAAGAAACTACAGAGAGTAAGGATATGGCCCGCCAGGGAGAGGAATGCTTCCATCCTACCTGACCAGAGAGGTGAAGAATGGTCCCCCTGGGCACCTTACCAGAACTCCCCAGGCTGCAGGTAAGTGTTTAGTGTGTCCCTCTGCCAGGGAGGCAGTGGAGTGAGCCGCAGGTCGTGCTGGGACCTATAGCGTGACACACTCTTTCTATAGAGAACGGTCCTGGCCTTTCTTTTGTCTGTCATAATGCTGTGATGTCCTTCCTCTAGAGAGAAGGACCCTGGCCTTCGTCCTTGTCTTTGGCTTCATGCCTTGATGCCCTTCCTCTCTAGAGAGAAGGGCCCCGGCCTTCTGTTCTTGTCTTTGGCTTCATGCCTTGATGCCCTTCCTCTAGAGAGAAGGGCCCTGGCCTTCTGTTATTTTCTTTGGCTTCATGCCTTGATGCCCTTCCTCTCTAGAGAGAAGGGCCCTGGCCTTCTGTTCTTGTCTTTGGCTTCATGCCTTGATGCCCTTCCTCTCTGGAGAGAAGGGCCCAGGCCTTCTGTCCTTGTCTTTGGCTTCATGCCTTGCTGTCCTGCCTCTCTAGAGAGAAGGGCCCCGGCCTTCTGTTCTTGTCTTTGGCTTCATGCCTTGATGCCCTTCCTCTCTAGAGAGAAGGGCCCCGGCCTTCTGTTCTTGTCTTTGGCTTCATGCCTTGATGTCCTTCCTCTCTAGAGAGAAGGGCCCTGGTCTTGTGTTCGTTTCTTTGGCTTCATGCCTTGATGCCCTTCCTCTCTATAGAGAAGGGCCCCGGCCTTCTGTTCTTGCCTTTTACTTCATACCTTGATGTCCTTCCTCTCTGGAGAGAAGGGCCCAGGCCTTCTGTCCTTGTCTTTGGATTCATGCCTTGCTGTCCTTCCTCTAGAGAGAAGGGCCCCGGCCTTCTATTCTTGTCTTTGGATTCATACCTTGATGTCCTTCCTCTCTAGAGAGAAGGGCCTTGGCCTTCTGTCATTGTCTCTGGCTTCATGCCTTGATGTCCTGCCTCTCTAGAGAGAAGGGCCCCAGCCTTCTGTTCTTTTCTTTGGCTTCATGCCTTGATGTCCTTCCGCTCTAGAGAGAAGGGCCCCGGCCTTCTGTTCTTTTCTTCGGTTTCATGCCTTGATGTCCTGCCCCTCTTGAGAGAAGGGCCCCCCGGCCTTCTGTTCTTGTCTTTGACTTCATGCCTTGATGTCCTTCTGTTCTTTTGTTTGGCTTCATGCCTTGATGTCCTAACACTCTAGAGAGAAGGGCCCTGGTCTTCTGTTCTTGTCTTTGGCTTCATGCCTTGATGCCCTTCCACTAGAGAGAAGGGCCCCGTCCTTCTGTCCTTGTCTCTGGCTTCAAGCCTTGATGCCCTTCCTCTAGAGAGAAGGGCCCTGGCCTTCTGTTCTTGTCTTTGACTTCATGCCTTGATGCCCTTCCTCTCTAGAGAGAAGGGCCCTGGCCTTCTGTCCTTGTCTTTGACTTCATGCCTTGATGTCCTGCCTCTCTAGAGAAAAGGGCCCCGGCCTTCTGTTCTTGTCTTTGGCTTCATGCCTTGATGCCCTTCCTCTAGAGAGAAGGGCCCTGGCCTTCTGTTCTTGTCTTTGGCTTCATGCCTTGATGCCCTTCCTCTCTAGAGAGAAGGGCCCTGGCCTTCTGTTCTTGTCTTTGGCTTCATGCCTTGATGCCCTTCCTCTCTAGAGAGAAGGGCCCTGGCCTTCTGTCCTTGTCTTTGGCTTCATGCCTTGCTGTCCTGCCTCTCTAGAGAGAAGAGCCCCGGCCTTCTGTTCTTGTCTTTGGCTTCATGCCTTGATGCCCTTCCTCTCTAGAGAGAAGGGCCCCGGCCTTCTGTTCTTGTCTTTGGCTTCATGCCTTGATGCCCTTCCTCTCTAGAGAGAAGGGCCCTGGTCTTCTGTTTGTTTCTTTGGCTTCATGCCTTGATGCCCTTCCTCTCTAGAGAGAAGGGCCCCGGCCTTCTGTTCTTGCCTTTTACTTCATACCTTGATGTCCTTCCTCTCTGGAGAGAAGGGCCCAGGCCTTCTGTCCTTGTCTTTGGCTTCATGCCTTGCTGTCCTTCCTCTAGAGAGAAGGGCCCCGGCCTTCTATTCTTGTCTTTGGATTCATACCTTGATGTCCTTCCTCTCTAGAGAGAAGGGCCTTGGCCTTCTGTCCTTGTCTCTGGCTTCATGCCTTGATGTCCTGCCTCTCTAGAGAGAAGGGCCCCAGCCTTCTGTTCTTGTCTTTGGCTTCATGCCTTGATGCCCTTCCTCTCTAGAGAGAAGGGCCCCGGCCTTCTGTTCTTTTCTTTGGCTTCATGCCTTGATGTCCTTCCGCTCTAGAGAGAAGGGCCCCGGCCTTCTGTTCTTTTCTTCGGTTTCATGCCTTGATGTCCTGCCCCTCTTGAGAGAAGGGCCCCCCGGCCTTCTGTTCTTGGCTTTGACTTCATGCCTTGATGTCCTTCTGTTCTTTTGTTTGGCTTCATGCCTTGATGTCCTAACACTCTAGTGAGAAGGGCCCTGGTCTTCTGTTCTTGTCTTTGGCTTCATGCCTTGATGCCCTTCCACTAGAGAGAAGGGCCCCGTCCTTCTGTCCTTGTCTCTGGCTTCAAGCCTTGATGCCCTTCCTCTAGAGAGAAGGGCCCTGGCCTTCTGTTCTTGTCTTTGACTTCATGCCTTGATGCCCTTCCTCTCTAGAGAGAAGGGCCCTGGCCTTCTGTCCTTGTCTTTGGCTTCATGCCTTGATGCCCTTCCTCTCTAGAGAGAAGGGCCCCGGCCTTCTGTCCTTGTCTTTGGCTTCATGTCTTGCTGTCCTTCCTCTAGAGAGAAGGGCCCCGGCCTTCTGTTCGTTTCTTTGACTTCATGCCTTGATGTCTTGCCTCTCTAGAGAAAAGGGCCCCGGCCTTCTGTTCTTGTCTTTGAGTTCATGCCTTGATGCCCTTCCTCTAGAGAGAAGGGCCCCGGCCTTCTGTCCTTGTCTTTGGCTTCATGCCTTGCTGTCCTTCCTCTAGAGAGAAGGGCCCCGGCCTTTAGTCCTATGGGACAGAGAGTTAGCAAATGAGCAAAAAACAAATAAGAAACATTTCCAAGAGTAAACCCGAAGCTATTTATGCATGTTGAGGTGTCAGTGTGAGATGAGGGACATGTTGGGTGTGTGATTGACAGCATATGTGTCCCTTATCTTTTCAACTTAATTGGTGATTTAAAAGTTTCTTGTTTACCTGTTAAACAGATCTCCGTGTACAAAGATTTTTTTTTTTTTTTAAAGCAGAATTAAAAACACAAAAGCTGCTTATTAGTGTGCGCGTCTCCCTCCTGCGCGCAGAATTGCTAATCATAGAAGCTGCCGACTGCTGACCAGGACAGATGCTGCTTTAATGAAGGGATGAGGCTGTGAACAGCTTCCGCGGCACCCCGGAGCCTTCCTCGTCCCCCTGACCCAGGGCTCCCCCTCTCCTCTCGCCCCAACTTTCCAAAAGAAATCTACCACTTTACATGCAAATGCCGCCTAAACGCTGTAAATCATTTGTCAGGTTTTTTCCATCCAATTTTCATTCAATATTGAAATGGGATTGCAATTATATTAAAACAAATGACGCAGGTTATGCTGCCAGGGCGCATTACGGACGCCTAGTGCAGGTCCAGGAGGGCTGGGTCCGCCCAGGCTTTGGGGGTCCACACAGAGAGAGTCCAGCTTCCTAAGGACCTCACTGGCAGCCTGTCGAGGAGCGTGTGGGGTCCACAGGTCCGGTTCCGGCAGTCACAGCTTTCTCCCGCAAAGGCCCTCAGTACGTGCCCAGCAGATGTATCCTTCACCAGCCGGCCAGGCCTGTTTCCCAGCTCCTCGCTGGGGGCAAACCCTCCACTCAGAAGGGGAAATGGGGCAGCTCTCGTACTCCTCTTTGGGCGCTAGGGCATACAGTGCCCCCCCAGAACGGCTCCGCGCCACCATGGACATCCAGATCTTTAGGCGACCCCTCCAGACCTGGCTCTTAGGGTCTGCTTTCTAGCATCCCTTGTTAGCACGGGATCAGACTTCCTTGAGCCTAGATGGCAGCCCAGGGGATCGCCACGGAGTGTTGGCCACTGTAGTACTGCCCCAAGAGGTAGCATCCCTTGTTAGCATGGGATCCCCACGCAGTGTTGGCTGCTGCAGTGCTGCCCCCAGAGGTAGCATCCCTTGTTAGCACGGGATCAGACTTCCTTGAGCCTAGATGGCAGCCCAGGGATTCGCCACGGAGTGTTGGCCACTGTAGTACTGCCCCCAGAGGTAGCATCCCTTGTTAGCATGGGATCGCCACGGAGTGTTGGCCGCTGTAGTACTGCCCCAAGAGGTAGCATCCCTTGTTAGCATGGGATCGCCACGGAGTGTTGGCCGCTGTAGTACTGCCCCCAGAGGTAGCATCCCTTGTTAGCATGGGATCCCCACGCAGTGTTGGCCGCTGCAGTACTGCCCCCAGAGGTAGCATCCCTTGTTAGCATGGGATCGCCACGGAGTGTTGGCCGCTGCAGTGCTGCCCCCAGAGGTAGCATCCCTTGTTAGCATGGGATTGCCACAGAGTGTTGGCCGCTGTAGTACTGCCCCCAGAGGTAGCATCCCTTGTTAGCATGGGATCCCCACGCAGTGTTGGCCGCTGCAGTGCTGCCCCCAGAGGTAGCATCCCTTGTTAGCATGGGATCAGACTTCCTTGGGCCTAAGATGGCAGCCCAGGGGATCGCCACGGAGTGTTGGCCGCTGTAGTACTGCCCCAAGAGGTAGCATCCCTTGTTAGCATGGGATTGCCACGGAGTGTTGGCCGCTGTAGTACTGCCCCCAGAGGTAGCATCCCTTGTTAGCACGGGATCAGACTTTACCGCCCAGCTCCAGGACACTCACTGAGCAGCTGTTGGGCTCTACAAATCCCAATATTAATAGTTCTGACCATGATCATGCGTGGATCCGTCCCCTGGGCCTGGGATAGACAGCCCAGGGGTTCGCCACGGAGTGTTGGCCGCTGTAGTACTGCCCCCAGAGGTAGCATCCCTTGTTAGCATGGGATCGCCACGCAGTGTTGGCCGCTGCAGTACTGCCCCCAGAGGTAGCATCCCTTGTTAGCATGGGATCGCCACGGAGTGTTGGCCGCTGCAGTGCTGCCCCCAGAGGTAGCATCCCTTGTTAGCATGGGATCGCCACAGTGTTGGCCGCTGCAGTACTGCCCCCAGTGGTAGCATCCCTTGTTAGCACGGGATCAGACTTTACCGCCCAGCTCCAGGACACTCGCTGAGTAGCTGTTGGGCTCTACAAATCCCAATAATACAATATTAATAGTTCTGACCCTGATCACGCGGGGATCTGTCCCCTGGGCCCAAGATGGACAGCCCAGGGGTTCGCCACGGAGTGTTGGCCACCGCAGTGCTGCCATTCAGAGGTATGGCATAGGATGTCCCTGGAGGTGAGTGAACGGCACAAACATGGTCTGCTCCTTAGTCCTAGGGGGTGACTAGCCTGGTTAAGAGGACCCTCGGTTTCAGAAAATCTGAGATTTGGGGATTAAAGCCGGACATGGATTCAAACATTTCTTCTTCCCTTTAAGGGCTAGACAAGGATTCAAACATGTGTTCTTCTTTGGGAGATGTAACATTTGGGTGTCTTTTCTACTCTGCTCAGAGGCAGCTATCTTCCTTGTGGGGCAGGCCTGGCATCTGCCAGCTGCTGGCATCCTTGGTATCCCCACTGCCTTGCAGTCAGTGATGTTCCTAAGTATACACATTTTGGTACATTGGGAAGCAGGATTAGAGGTCGTGTCCAAGTGTTCTCAGATGTATGAAGAGCAGCAAACAGGCTTTTCCGCCTCCAGCGAGGTGACATTTTGACTTTCCGAATCACATATCTGGGGTACATTTACTGCTTGTTGAAGAAATGTGGTTTTGCCCACCTGCTGGTGCCTGCAGCAACCAGTGAATCGTGACTCGCCCTGCAGGGGCATCATAGGCACACACAGTGCTTTGCCCGGTTGAGTTGTTTCACTCAGGTCCACCCAGTTGGGTATGTTTCAGGTCCACCCAGTCGGGTATGTGTCACTCAGGCTCACACAGTCTGGTGTGTTTCACTCAGGTCCACCCAGTTGGGTATGTTTCAGGTTCCCCAGTTTGGTATGTGTCACTCAGGCTCACACAGTCTGGTGTGTTTCACTCAGGTCCACCCAGTTGGGTATGAGTGTGAGAGAGGGCCTCTTTTTCACATGGTTATCCCCCACTTTTTGCCTGATTTTGATGTGTCCTAGAAATTGTAATGCCCAGGTCCCCTGCTAACCAGGTTCCCTGTGCCAGAGCTCTCTCCCTATATCTGTTGTGATGCATTGACAATTGGATACACCCTTTGGGCCCTAGTAAGTGGGCACCTGTGTGCCCAGGGCATGAGGTTCTATGGGTAGGCCCCTGAGGGCAGCAGCACTGATTGTGCCACCCTCTGAGGCCCTGCATCCAGATGCACCTGCCACTGCCATCACAGGCTGAGTGTCCTGGTGCAAACCTAAAATACAAACTCGAAATGGCACACTACCTTTGTGCCCTGTCCACCATATACTGCATTTACTAGGAGTAAGACACCCCTCTGACAGGCCTTACAGCCCTAAGGCAGGGTGCACCATATTATATCCGAGGGCATTTCTGCATGAACAATATGCCCCCACTGTGTCCTTGCTAAACCTGTGACATAGTGAGTTAACAGAGTAGCCATTTTAATACATGTGCTGGACACTGGTCAACACAAGTTTCCCAGCTACATGATGGCCACTCTGAACCCTGGGTTGTTTGGTATCAAACAACTCAGGATGATAGACCCAAACTGGTTCCAGTATTGGATTTATCCCTAAATGTATCCAGGGGCACCTTAGAGGTAGCCCCTGCAAAAGCTAACTATTCTGGCATGGTTGCTGACTGGTCTTATCCAACTGCCACCTCCAGACAGCCAATATACAAACCTTCAAGCAGAGCCCTGCCTCTCTGGTTAGTAAGACAATGCCCTTCCTGGTTGGAGGAACTAACACCCCCTCCATCAGGAATGTGCACTGTCCTGGCGGTGAGCTTTAAAGGCCTTACCTCCCTTGAAACTCGACCCTCAAGTCTGCTGCTAGCAGCAGCTGGCATCCCCCTTGCAAACCCTCACTTTTTCCTGGAGCAAAGGTGGGAAGCCTAACAAAGGGTAGGAGGAGTGGCCTCACCTGGCATGCACCACTCCTAAGGTGTTGCCTGCGAAGTGGACCCTCTTTTTAATTTGTCTCCATCTTTTATGGAGAGAAAATAGCCAATGAGGTTTAGGAAAGTAATCCACCTTCCAAGAGACTCACCTCCAGTTCTAAGGGACTCCATTATGCTCAGCTCCTGGATTAACAATTCGCCCTGCACCCGGCCACCCAACGCCCTACAATGAGGAACCAGCTGTGCCCCCAGGGTCCCACACCCCTTGTGACCTTGACACCCCAAGGCACCACCTTTAAATCTGCAAGAACCACCTTTTTCCAAGTTGTCCCCCTAAGTGGCCCTGTAACTGCTCCAAGAGACTTTCCAACATTGCCCCGCTGG
The DNA here is from genome assembly GCF_031143425.1 of Pleurodeles waltl. Classification (NCBI taxonomy): domain Eukaryota; kingdom Metazoa; phylum Chordata; class Amphibia; order Caudata; family Salamandridae; genus Pleurodeles; species Pleurodeles waltl. The sequence goes on from NC_090449.1 coordinate 1,061,395,760, forward strand.
AACCGGTAGCTGCCTGAGTCTCTCCAGCTGACAGTGTGCCCACCGACTCGACCAACCTGCAAAAGCAGAACCTGGCAACACGACTGTGCGATCTTACATGCATTTTGTAAAAGTGACTGCCTATTGATTCCTATGGTGTGTAATTACGCACAGAAAGACTGCATTTAATAAAACTTCAAAAATTCATATCTAAAAAGTACTTAACCGCTTTTGATAATCTTGGTCTTAAACATTATATAAAAATCTGAAGTATTTGAGTAAATTGGTCTTGAGTTATTCATTTGAGTGTGAGATGCCTGATTGATACTGTGAGTACAGCCAATGCTTTGCACTTCTCAAAGGTTAGCCTACCTGCTCGACCAAGCTACCTCAAAAATTAGAGCATTAGGGGCCGTATGTACGAACACATTTTCCCATAGAGACAGAATGGGCAAAACTACTTACTACATCTGGCCCCAGGTGTTCTAGTTTTTGCTCCTGGAAACCAACGTGTGGTTGCCTAGACCCCCTACAAAGTGTGCCTAGGTTTGTACACTACTTAGAGGTCCAGCCTCCTACAATGTGTCACCAATTCACCCAGTCAGGTCTGTTTCACCCAGGCTCATCCAGTCAGGTCTGTTTCACCCAGGCTCAACTAGTCTGGTCTGTTTCACCCAGCTTCAACCCATCGGGCATGTTTTATCCAGTTTCACCCAGGTGGGTCCGTTTCACCCAGGTTCACCCAGTCAAGTCTGTTTCACCCAGGCTCACTGTGTCGGGTATGTTTTGTGTCACCCAGGCTCACCCAGTCGTGTCTGTTTCACCCAGGCTCACCCAGTCGGGTATGTTTCACCCAGTTGGATCTGTTTCACCCAGGTTCACCCAGTCAAGTATGTGTCACCCAGGTTCAACCTGTCGGGCATGTTTAACCCAGGCTCACCAAGTCTGGTCTGTTTCAGCCAGGCTCGCTCAATCAGGTATGTTTCACCGAGTTTCGTGTCTGTTTCACCCAGTCGGGTCTGTTTCACACAGGTTCGCCCAGTCAGGTATGTCAACCAGGTTCACCCAGTCGGGTATGTTGAACCCACTTCACTCAGCCGGGTGTGCTTCGCCCAGGCTCACCCAGTAGGGTCTGCTTTTGAGCTGGGAGTGGAATTCACATCCATCAGTTTCCTGTTAAGATCTTACTGACAGCGGTGCTCAGTGCATCTGGAGAGCTGGGTAGGGCCCAGGGTGGCTGGCACCCTCTGACCGTCGCGATTAGACCCTGGTGGTCACGGCTGCCAGGGACAGTCAGGGGGCTCCCCTCGCAGTTCACAGCCCCTCTAGGGCCCGTCATTTACTGGAACCAAAGCTGTGTTTCTTTTTCTTAATGTTGTATTTGGTCCGATCCAGGTGCAGTTGGACCCAGGACCTCTTCGGGCCACCAGAGCCGGGGAAGGGCCTGCGAAGTCTACCTGGCACCCCCTAAACCAGGGTTCCCAACCTGTGGTCAGAGGACCCCTCAAAGCCTCCTCAGGGGGTCCTCGAGTGCTTAGAAAATTACTTTTAAAAGTTTAATAAATTGTATGTAAATCAAGTGTCTTAAAGTACAATTGAACATTTGTGAAACGCACTGTAAATGTTAAAGGATTTTAAATCGGGGGCTCAAAATCAAATTAGCCTCCTCAGGTTGATTCGTGGGAGCCGCGCAGGTGCTTCAATATAGTATGGACGAGGTTTGGCTTCAACTGAATTTAGAAAAGCTCCATCCTTCCTAGTCATTTTTATTTTTTTTATATTTGTTTACAAAATAAGCAAAATGTGTGTTCATGTGTGTTGATGAATGCTTGTCTCTGTATTTTGGGGTTCAGATCACGACAATGTTGAGGCCGCGGTCCGGCTTCCAGTAATGACTCAGAAGGGGGGGGGGGGGGGGTCCACTGAATCAGATAACTCAGTGGGCGGTCCCTGGGTTTCAGTTATGGGGTACACAGTAGTCAAAGGTTTGAGAACCACTGCCCTAACTTGTTGGCACAAGATCACACGTTACCACATTCGCTGCCTCGGTGCAGTGTGACGACGCAGACACACAAGCAGCGGAGTCGCTCGGTTTTCAGATCAGCACCTTCAGCTGTGCACAACACAAATGCCTCACTTACGATGCCACCAGCACTTGTGTAGTTGGAGTCACATCCTGGCGGGTATATAGCTGGGGTTTGGTGCCAGCGCCATCCGGTACCCCAAAACACCCAGCTTGTCGCTTCACAAGTGCTTACGAGATGCACGTGATTCGGAGGCCTGTGTGTGTTCCAGTCCCTTATGTAGGCGATATGCCTGCACCGTAAGGTCTGCAACCCGCTGAGCTGCCTACACAAAATACACATCTGTGACCTGCTCGTGGCACATTGAATTAGCGGCAGTGACATTACCTCTGTGCTGTTTTATGCCTCTGACTAGGCTGCACACAGCTCTCTGCAGCAAGGGCATTAACCGCAGAGCACCCATTTAATGGGAGAGTACCAGCACTTCTCAGCACTGTTGCAAAGCATTTAATGGGAGAGTACCTGCACTTCTCAGAACTGCTGTAACGCATTTAATGGGAGAGTACCCCCACTTCTCAGAACTGCTGTAACACATATAATGGGAGAGTACTTGCACTGCAGCAGTACATTTAATGGGAGAGTACCCCCCACTTCTCGCACTGCTGCAGTACATTTAATGGGCAGTACCAGCACTTCTCGGCACTGCTGCAGTACGTTTAATGGGACAGTACCAGCACTTCTCTGCACTGCTGCAGTACGTTTAATGGGAGAGTACCCCCACTGCTCAGCACTGCTGCAGTACATTTAATGGGAGAGTACCCCCACTGCTCAGCACTGCTGCAGTACATTTAATGGGACAGTACCAGCACTTCTCGGCACTGCAGCAGTACATTTAATGGGAGAGTACCAGCACTTCTCGGCACTGCAGCAGTACATTTAATGGGACAGTACCAGCACTTCTCAGCACTGCTGCAGTACGTTTAATGGGAGAGTACCCCCACTGCTCAGCACTGCTGCAGTACATTTAATGGGAGAGTACCCCCACTGCTCAGCACTGCTGCAGTACATTTAATGGGACAGTACCAGCACTTCTCAGCACTGCTGCAGTACATTTAATGGGAGAGTACCCCCACTGCTCAGCACTGCTGCAGTACATTTAATGGGAGATTTCCCCCCACTGCTCAGCACTGCTGCAGTACATTTAATGGGACAGTACCAGCACTTCTCGGCACTGCAGCAGTACATTTAATGGGAGAGTACCAGCACTTCTCGGCACTGCAGCAGTACATTTAATGGGACAGTACCAGCACTTCTCGGCACTGCTGCAGTACGTTTAATGGGAGAGTACCCCCACTGGTCAGCACTGCTGCAGTACGTTTAATGGGAGAGTACCAGCACTTCTCGCACTGCAGCAGTACATTTAATGGGAGAGTACCAGCACTTCTCGGCACTGCAGCAGTACATTTAATGGGAGAGTACCAGCACTTCTCGGCACTGCAGCAGTACATTTAACAGGAGAGTACCTCTACTTCTCAGCACTGCCACAGTACGTTTATTGTGAGAGTAGGGGCACTTCTCAGCACTGCTACAAAGCATTTAATGGGAGAGTACTGGCACTTCCAAGTAGCAATCAGGTACTGTGGGTTAGTGAGTACTGGCACTTTTATATTTCCATTTAAAGCGCTGTGGCACTTGTGGAAGCAGTACTCGTGCAGGGGAGGGTTTGGAGCCACAGAGCAGGGCCTGGAGCGAGGCCAGGAGTGTTTGTGCACTCAGACAGGTGTTGAGTGGCGCTTTCTGTTAGTAAAGCAATGCTGGTGTGTGGTTTATTTCCTTGGTGTGGAAAGCCTCCAAGTCCCATGTTTGTGGGCGGTGTGCTGAGCCGTGTTGGCGCAGCCTGATCCTCTGTTGGGAAACAAGACTAAGCTGAAAAAGAGGCATCCTGAGCAGAGACGTCAGAGCGGCTTGAAGCCAAGGCTCTGCTTGCTTTACGTCTGCGGAATCACAGTGCTGTCTACTGTGCAGCGTGCAGGCTTTCACTGGCTCGCTGACTGCACTGTTTGCACGCGCCTAAGGCTAAGGTGGAAGCCCTGCTGTCTGGTGCGCTGCCCCTGGGGCACAGTGTGGTATCACTGGGCATTGTTCAGTGCCCTAAGGTAACTATAACTTGCCCCTTCGCCATGCACTACTAATTACCCCACATGCTACATTATGCATAACAGATGACCCCATTGATAATATCTCTGCAACATTTGCAATAACACTGATGAGAAAAGTATGCATAGCGGGCTTGGGGCACTAGTTATAGTTTCTTGAGATAAGTATAACTATTACTGCTGAATTTCTATGGTTTTATGTGCCTGAAATCTGAACCTAAGTATAACATCCATGTAACCTTTGTTTTTTTTAGAGGAAATATATATCTCTACAACAGAGTTGTTTTTATTGAGCAGACCTAGGTCGGGAGCAATGCAGCGCTGAACAACTGGCGACGTCCAGAGGGTACGATTAAGCGTCAGTTGCAGAGGGGCAGGTAACGGGTGCATTCCTGGTGTGTCTTGGCGATAGTGTTCCTTCAAGAAATGTGTCGTCAGCTTCTTGCTGAGCTGCAGGAGGGGGTTGGGCAGTGATGTCCGTGGGGATGCTGTGTTATATCCTGAGAGTAGAGACTGAGAAGACCTGCCCCCTTGTTTCTCGATTCTTGGATGTTTTAGTCGCCGTTGTTCCACATGAGGTCTCTGGTGTGACACTGTCGGCCATTGGTGGTTGCCTGGTGGCCTGGTATCTAGGGCGATCTCTCCTGGTCACCTTGTCGGTGCTGTGTTTGATCTTGAAGACGATGCAATCCTCTGTGTAGCAGTGTCATTTGTTCAGCATAAAAGGTGTGCAGTTGTATTTCTTTACTCCTGTGATGAGGGTTACAGCAGGATGTAGGTTGCCTTTGAGGAATGCCAGTGTGGTGTCAAATGGCGCACTCAATGGTGGTACTTCCATCCCAGTACGAAAGGACCAGGGCCTTCACTCTAGTTCTAACATGATTTTCTGGGATCAAGGGCTTACCTTTGTCTTTTAGACGGAAGCACTAATATTAGTTTTCGTGTGATGTGTTCAGTGTCCAGGATGAATTCGAGTGATTTTCCCAATCTGAAGCAGCCTAGGGTCGCGTTGGATAGCCAGCGCTGGCTCTGTGGTTGTTAGTTGCTGTACCTCGATAGGAGGAACTCAATCTTTCTCTTCTGGGTTGAGCTTCCGGTAGGTGCTTGACATCCTGCTCTGTATTTGTTTGAGGAGGGTTTTATCTTGCTAAATGCCATTGGTCAAGGAGACTGAGGTAGTTTTTAATTTCATTCACCTATTTACGGATCGTGTCTAAATCTTTGACCATCATGAGTCAGCATATAGACAGAAAATAATATAATTTGTTGAAGTGCTTTTCATTGCCCTTTAACAGGTGGTTTATCCACCACCAAGATGCCTTTGAATATCCACTAGGGCCAGTTGTTGATCTGCAGGTGTGTTATTCCACATAAGTGCCTGCGAAGGTATGAACCCGTCCAAGCCAAGTTTGCTGTTGTCAACGGATCCATGAAGGATGGGGTTGTTTGGGTCTCTAGTGACTGTGTCCTCTGTGGAGTATATGTAGTCTAGCAGAGACATTTTGAATTTGTTCTTCAATGGGGATCCAGGTTGGGGTTGCCAGATTGGCAGTGAAATAATGTGCGATTTGTGAGAACATTTGTGCCGTATAATACAGCTCTATATATGCTAGATGTGCTAGATGTAGGCCTTCCGATGTTGTTGTGAAGAGTTTGGATGGAGTTATTCTAGGGCGGGACCCCCTGGATATATTGTTTGATTGAGTAGTCGATGGCCTTGTGCTGAGTCAGTGGAATGGATAGGAGGCTCCTTCGAAAGATGTAATTGAGTCTGAGTGTGGACACCATTTTTATAGTTTGGATCTTGCCCCACGTAGACGGATGCAGTTGCTCTCATCTGCTTAAGTGTGATTGCAATTGATTTATTCAAACCTTCCGGCTGTCTGGTATCATGTGTGAAAATTCACCACTAAATAGTTCAGCTCATTAGGGAACCCTTTGAATGGTAAGTTGCTAAGTGAATTATTTGCTGTCTGCTCCGTCCTTTACATCTATTACTTTTTGTCCAGCTTATTTTGTATCCAGAGAAAACAGAAAATGCCGTAATAACATCCATAAGTACAGTTTTCGATGTGTTGAGCGTGGCGAGAATGAAGAGTATATTGGCATGTAAAATGTGTTTTAGCTCACTTGCAGCTGAGGGGATCCCCTGATAATGGATCTTGGTGTCAGTCAGTAAGGATGTGAGGGTTTCATCTACAGAATGAAGATAAGATACAAAATGGATCTCCTGGGTACTCTACTGGAAGCGGGGAGTATCTGAGGTCTTGCAGTTGGCTGTTGGTAAGGTCAGATATGAACCAATACAAAACTCAGCGTCAAGACTCATCCTTGACCTCCCCAGATGGACCCACATCACCCACCCCCTCAAGAACCTACACTAGCTCCCGATCACGAGGAGATGCCAGTTTAAGATGTTGACCCACACATACTAAGTCCTGCACGACAAAGGATCAGCATGCATCAGCAAACACATAACCTTCCACCAACTGACCAGACCTACAATCCACCACCCTCCCCCTCGCAGACACCCCCCAGATCGGCTGAAGCAACAGCAGAGGACGCTCCTTCTTACACCTAGCGGGCAACGCTTGGAATGCCCTGCCCCAGCACCTCAGGACCATCTTTCCTCTCTGGCAATTCTGGAAAGGACTCAAGACCTGGCTGTTCGATTGAGCAGATAACCACTAAGTAGTTAGCTACTCCAGTGCCTTGAGACCCTCATGGCTGATTTGTCGTGCTTTATAAAAGCTGGATTGATTGACCATTACAGGAATCTGTGAGAGAAAGCAGACTATGAAGGTGCCGAGCAGGGCCAGGAGGCAGGGTTGTTTATGTATTGCATCAGGGATGCATCATGGAGTAGTCGTAGAGCAGCTGTCTCCGTGATACAGCATGGTCTGAAGCTGGATGGTTAGTCTTGTAGAAAATGGTTCTTGTTGATCTTCTCCTGTAATTGAGATTTGACAGCTTCCTCAGTCATTTTTCCTTTGATGGATAGTGCATGAAGAGGTGAATGTTGGAGAGGTAGCCTGGATCTGAGGTTGATTTCCTCGGCAGAGAGATGATCAGTCCTGTTTTGAGTGTGTCTGGGAGGGGTACTATGGTGAGGACTGAATTGATCTTGAGGTGGGGCTGAGGACATCTCCTCGTAGAGATTCGATGATGGGAGATGGTATAATATCTTTCTGTGAGATGTCCTTGAGTGAGTCCTGCCATTGTAATTTCTGGTCAACAGCTTGTCGATGAGGTGCACGTCAGGAATTCCAGTCTTGATATTTCTTGGACCTTGCAGTTTGGGAACTGTTGGGGATAGAAATGTGTTGTGGTCATCTTTGAGGGGATATTTCACCTAGACCTGTGGTGCGTCTGTACGTAGAACTACTTTCAGGATTCTGAGACTTGGGAAGCCCTTCCAGGCCATAGCCTTCACCTGCCCCATGTGACTTTCAGCCCTCCATGGGTTTTTTCAGCATCCAGGCTAGGCATGCTGGCAGTTGTTGCTAGAGGTAGGCGGAGCTCGTGTAATTTGACTCTGCAGAATTCTGCGGTGTTACAAAAAACCTCCGTAAGCTTCTATGGAATTCTTACCCAAGCAGCAGCCTTCTGACTACGAAAGGTTGCGACTGCCCTCATTGGAAAAATGTCACGGATTTCCTCCTGGTGACCGAGAATCACACAAGGTGACTCCAAATCCTGCTTGTGCTTGTCAGCTTACCATTTTGGCATGTGCATGAGAAAAAAACTACGCTGTGCAGTGATGGGAATAATTTTACTGGAACTCCCTGTTACAAGAGTAATTCAGTCACCACAATTCTGCTGGTGGAATGGAATATTTTCCCCACCCTAAGTTGTAAGCCCATACATGTGAGACAAAGCAAATTTCAAGCCACCGCTTTTTAGAGATCCTAGAGAGGGAAGCAGAAGTGGCCGTAAGCCCTTGACTTTGAGCCACTGGAGAGTTGCGATGGAGGGGTCATCTGCCTTCAAGATTGGAAGGAGAAACGGGGCCGCGGCTGAAGTTGAGGAGTTAGGGTTTCACGATTTAAGCCTAGAGACTGTTGATTCTAGTTTTATTTATTTTTTCGCTAGAAAGATGACTTTCAATGTGGAACCCTCAGGATTTTCCACACTGACTGAGGATAGAAGAAATGACGTTGGCCAGCTGGGTGGCGTACGGTCATGTTTGCAATTGTCGGTGTTGATTGTGAATTATAAGAGACCGAAATCTTACTGCGGCCGGGCTAATCGTAAATGTAGGCCGTATGCGACTTGCCACTGGTGCTTTGTGGTATGTGTTAGTTTAGTCAGCAATTGATGCATGATCTTCACACGTCAGACGCTAACGTTTAATATTTACAACCACGGCTGTGTCGTAATCAGAGGGTAGTGTTACTGTTTGACCAACAGGTTACTCAGTCACTAACATGACGGATATCCCATCCTCTGTATTACAAGTTGCATAGGCTATAATAGAATTGTAATACGGCGGACGGGATATTGTAACCGCCTCCCGCGAACTCTAAATGGGGCCCTTAATCTGGTTGAATGGGGCTTCCAGGAATAATCTGGGACATGAGAGGGCCTCATCCTCCAATGAAAGCGCGTGTACCCCGCCAGGGCGGCGCCTTGATTCTGGGGTAACCCCTCCACAGGGGACCACGAGGTGGGCAGAGGACCTCAGGGAGTGGGCCTGATCCCCAGCTGAGCTCCATGCCCCACAAACCCCCCCTACACGGTGGTAAAAGTGACGGATCGGCCACAGGCGGGTCACGGGACGGCCCTCTGCCGTCCATAGCGCCGGAGAGCGCCTTGTTTCAGCGAGATGTATCGTCGGAGATCAACAATTATGAGTCATAAACATGCCTCGCAGGCATAAAACAGCCGGGAATTAGCATGTGGCCTGATAAATATGCATGCGAGCGGCTCCCCGAGGAATCTCGCCGCGTGATTGATGGGTCTGGGACTGCAGCATATGTAGGGCCCCTCCGCGCGCCGCGGAGCCAGGGAAGATGCCGCGCACTTGCTAAAAAGTTCCCAGAACTTTGCAAGGCGCGAATTCGCATCTGTGTGTGTTTTTTTTTTTTTTCTATGTGTCACATGTAAGATTAATTGATTTGTCTGCCGGTGGGTGGGGGGCGTGGGGGGCCCAGGCAGTCCCATCCGTAGGACATCAGCGACTTTTTGATTGGGCGGCGACAGTTTTAAATGCACTCTTGAGCACCCTGTGGTCGTTTTAAACAGGATATAGCATGTTTATTAAAACGTGCTCTGTTTTTAATTGTCAATGTACATTTCAGCATATCCAGCCAATATGGGCATTTAGGGTGGGGGTAGCGTTGTTTCTAACCATTCCCTCTTTTTGTAAAAGAATTATGGGAAGGGGAGCTAGGGATTTGCCCAGGATCACAACATCTGTGTAACAAGGAAGCTGGGATTAGAACTGGAGTATTCTAGTGCGGCAGTCCTGAACTGAAACACGTAAGTAAAACCTTACGTGGGTGCACAATTGCCTCCTTTATGGATATTAATCCAGAAGTAGGAATCGCACTTGTGAAGAGGTTGACTCCCATATTTTGGATGTCCTAGTGGCGGGGATGCTCTGGGGAGTTTGCTGTCGCCGAACCTGCGTGTTTGTGGGTACTTAGAAGCCCCCTCTCAAACCGACCCCACCCCGGTCCAAAATGGAATATTGCCCGGGGCAGGAGTACGTCTTTATGGAGGGTGGGACTGGGGAGCAGACTCGCCCCAAATTGTTCCCGATGAAGGGGTCTGATTTTCTGCAATTGCTGGGGATTTGCCACATATAAATGTGCGTTACGTATGTTTGTGTTTTCAAATGTACTCCGCATGTGGGAACTTTGGAATTCACAAAGGATTCCACAGCTGCCCTGAGAAAGTGTGATCGGCTGCATGGCGTACCAGGGCTACTCCTGCCAGGGCCGGCTGTTGAGCGGTGCGGCAGCACAGGGCGGTGACCTCAGGGGGGCGCTGTGTTTAGCAATCATTTCTGAAACTTGCGATTTAAAAGCACCTGAAAAGTTCCTTGTGCATCCAGCCTTCAGGAAACCATTAAAATGTCAAGATACCTCTTGTGATTAATGTTCCTGCTAGGGAGAGAGATGGGAGTTTTGCCCGGTGGCAGCTTCGACTCAACATAAAGTAGCATAGAGGGTTAGTATGCCTGCTGCAAAAAAAAGAACTATGGGGCATATTTAAGAAAAGTAGCGCAGCACACAGTGCGCCCCCCTAACGCCACCACGTGTGCATCATATTTCAAATATGGCGCACCATGGCGGTAGTTAAGGGACTAGCGACAGAATTTTTTCCGCTAGTCCGGCGCTTTGCAGGATTAGCATCAATAATTTTGCCGCTAATCCTGCAAAGCACCCAGAGGCCCATTGTAACCAATGGAAGCCTCCATTTAATGCCTGCTCTGAGCAGGCGTTAAAAGTGCCGGAAAAAAATGACGCAAAGAAATCTGTCGGATTTCTTTGCGCTGTTTTTTTGGTCCCCCTAATGGGGGATGCCCCCTTTGCATACATTATGTCTGGCGCAGGCATAATGTAGCGCAAAGGGTTACAAAGTGGTGCAATGCATGCATTGCGCCACTCTGTAAATATGGCGCAGTGTTTTTGGCCTTCTAACGACACATTAGCACAAAAAAAATGACACTAATGTGGCGTTATAATGGCGCTAGGGGCTTTTAAATACTCCCCTAAGGGGCATATTTGAAAAAAGTGGCGCTGCACACAGTGAGCGCCACTTTTCCTGCGCCCCTTAGTGCCCCCCTAATGCCACCATGTGTGCCCTGTATTTAAAATATAGCACACCATGGCGGTTGTTAGGCAACTAACGTCAGAATATTTTACGCTAGTCAGGCGCATTGCAGTATTAGCGTAAAAAAGTTTTATGCTAGTCCTGCAAAGCACCCAGAGGCCCACTGTAACCAACGGAGGCCTCCTAAGAACGCCTGCTTTGAGCAGGCGTTAAAAGTGCAGAGAAAAAATGACGCAAAGAAATCTGTCAAATTTCTTTGTGCCATTTTTTTGCCCCCCCTTTGCGTACATTATGCCTGCCAGGTATAATGTAGCATAAAGGGTTACAAAGTGTCGCAATGCATGCATTGCACCACTTTGTAAATATGGTGCAGCGTTTTCGGCCTTCTAACGCCACATGAACGTAAACAAAAAAAAATACGCTAATGTGGTGTTAGAATGGTGCGAGGGGCTCTTAAATATGCCCCTATATTTTATGTGGCTAGCTGAGTGGATTAGTAAAGCCCGCCTTTACAAGTGCTTTAAAACACATGAATGTATGTGAAAGGGGAGAGATGAGGGGCACATTTACCGGGTGGTAGTGAGTGAAACAGAGGAGGAGATCATGGGGTGGGGGTGTCAAAATTAACTGTCTCACAGGGTGCCACCAGTCCTAAAGCCGGCCCTGACTCCGGCAATCCCCGGTCAGTTCCATAATGCCGGAAACGTACTCCTGTACGACTTTTCTTCAGAATTGACCCTATGTCTTTGCCCTTAGAGGGGTGCAGTGAACATTTAATAACTGTTGATAGTAAGTACAGGTGTGAGTTCTCGTTCGTTCACATAGTGGGCTGTAGTAAGTCTGTCAGACACAGCGACAGATTGAACCTGTCCCACTGAATGGCCTGGTGTGGGCGGCCATGATACAACATTGTCTTGGGCTGTAGTAAGTCTATCAGACACACTGACAGATTGAACCTGTCCCACTGAATGGCCTGGTGTGGGCGGCCATGATACAACATTGTCTTGGGCTGTAGTAAGTCTATCAGACACACTGACAGATTGAACCTGTCCCACTGAATGGCCTGGTGTGGGCGGCCATGATACAACATTGTCTTGGGCTGTAGTAAGTCTATCAGACACACCGACAGATTGAACCTGTCCCACTGAATGGCCTGGTGTGGGTGGCCACAATACAACATCGTCTTGGGCTGTAGTAAGTCTATCAGACACACTGACAGATTGAACCTGTCCCACTGAATGGCCTGGTGTGGACAGCCACGATACAACATCGTCTTGGGATGCTGTAACTCTATCAGACATACTAGGAGATTGAATCTATACAGCTGAACTGGCCTGGTGTAGATGGCGGTCATACATCGTCTTGGGCTGCTGTAAATCTATAAGACATGCCGAGAGATTGAAACTGCCCCACTGAGGGGTTTGATGTGGACGGCCATGATACAACATGGTCTTGGGCTGTTGTAAGTCTATCAGGCACACCAACATAATGGCTTGGTCTGGCAAAAAAAAAAAACAAGCAACAAAACAAAAGAAAAACTAGGGGGCAAAGTAAGCTGATTGACTTAGCCAATGCTTGTTTAAATCTTTGTGATTGAACGAGGAAGGATGCAGAACCATCAATGAAGTCTCTAAAACATATATCTGGATCTATGCAGAACAGGGAGGATGTAGATGGTTGCCTCTATCCATGAGAAAAATATTTAGAAAGTGACAAAGATTATCTGTAAATCCGTGGGGCTTGGATTAGCTCACAAACAGTTGTCGTTTCAAGGTCTCTGTATGATGTTAACTAATAATTGGGTCTAGGCTACACCATTATGTAGAGTTTCAAAAAAGGAATGTTACTCCATGTGTTATCTTATCCTTTAAAACTAGCATCAAACCTTATTGAGACAAAAAGTATTTTGGGTGTGATTTGGATGTTTAGAGGTAGTTAGGACAGAACTTTGACTGCCTAAGTTGGCCTGCATCTCCAATGTACATTCTTTGTCTTTGCAAACACAGGTTCAGAATGGGGTTATTGGCTATGACTTCTGTTTGTCATGGGTGGTACTTGGACTTGTAAAGAATGGATTACTTTGTTCTTGTCTGATTGTCCTTTTTTCTTATCAAGTTTGCTTAAATTCTTCTCAGCCGTGGTTAAACGCCTGTTTGGCGGTTTTGGTGGAAAAAACTAGGAAGTGCACTTTGGAATCATTTTGGTATTGTATTTTACTACGTTTCTTTTTAAAAGTTTTATGTTAAGACACACTTGTGGTTTAGTGTTGCTTTTTTAATCCGTTTTTTGAATTGCAACCTTTTCGCTGTGACTAATAGTCTATTTAGTATTTGCATTTGTGCGCCAGGGTGTAGTGAATGAGTACTGTTGGAAAAGGCAGTGCTCAAATTGAATATGGTTTTTATTAACTGTAGTTATTGTCATTCCTTTAGTGGCCCTCCTGTGTAATATCCTATTGAAGTCTCTTACTTGATGCCGTCCTCAGCCTCCTCTCAGATTTAGATAGTCCTGATATTATTATGTCTAGGCCTACTCTCTAGGTCTTTCATTTTGACTGCCCTTTCATACTTCTTGCGTAGAAGCTTCTGTAAATCTCAGTGTAATCTAGATATTGTTTGTCCCTAAGCCTGCTAGTTCTGGTCTGCTTGCCCTGTTAGTTCTCTTACATGGTGACTGATCTTTGGGGGTTTTGTTAGCAGTGTAAGTGACAGCACACATGATACCGTGGTTAGCTCGCAGTGGGTAGTTTCTCGAATACACCGCACTAGGAGCTTGGCTCACGACTTCCCAGCCCTGATTTGAGTGCCCCCTTTTTCTGACAGTGATGGAGAGTACTCCCAGTGAAACAGTGACCCCAGCTGCACTCTGTCATGAAAGAGTCGGTGCACATTATCCCACATGCACAGTACTACAACCATCTCTGTAGAAAGGCTTTGCATATTAAGCAAGCACTATCAAAGCACATTTTGTACAGTATTTCTTATGTGCATACAAAGGCACATGTCATCTTTTGTGTACATCCATAGACAGATGCACATGTGCCTTGTGTGTTGGTGTCTGCCATGCCTAACATGTATGTAGGTGTCTATGGAAAGGATAGATGTCTGCGTCTCCCTGCCCCTCAGTCTAGCTCACTCTCGCTGTCCCAGTGTTTGTACCGGTGCAGCTGTCTACGTGTTGGTGTCCACCCCAACACTGCATCTGTGTTCTCCATCTTGAGGTACAGTGGAAGGAACCAGCATCTGGGGACCCAAAGGGACATGGCCCCGAATGGAACAAGGGCACATCTCCCAAGGTGCTCACTTTATGGATGATGCTCAAACCCTGCTTGAGCCCCAATGCCTGTTTCAGGGAAGGAGATCCCAGGAATCTGGTGGAAGGAGGGTGTATAGAGGCAGGTGTCCACTAGGCGCTATGGGGAGTAAACTGCACCTTTTTTTGTGTGTGTGTGTGTGTAAAATGTGCTCTTTGGAAAACCCCTTTCTATAAACAGGGCCTTCTGTGATGGTGTTGAACGCGTCGGTCTGCCTAGCTGCCAAGTGGCTTGTATCTTTCTAGTATCCTATGTGATGTTGGAGGTGGGGAGACCTGAGCCAGAAAGCCTGGCTTGGCTCTGAGAGCCCATGCACGAGCCAAGCCATCAAAACATTCATCCTGTAACTAAGACTGCAAAGGTCACTGTAGGAAAGTACCATCTTGCCTGGCATGTTACCCCCATTTTTCACTGTATATATGTTGTTTTAGTTGTATGTGTCACTGGGACCCTGGTAACCCAGGGCCCCAGTGCTCATAAGTGTGCCTGAATGTGTTACCTGTGTAGTGACTAACTGTCTCACTGAGGCTCTGCTAATCAGAACCTCAGTGGTTATGCTCTCTCATTTCTTTCCAAATTGTCACTAACAGGCTAGTGACCATTTTACCAATTTACATTGGCTTACTGGAACACCCTTATAATTCCCTAGTATATGGTACTGAGGTACCCAGGGTATTAGGGTTCCAGGAGATCCCTATGGGCTGCAGCATTTCTTTTGCCACCCATAGGGAGCTCTGACAATTCTTACACAGGCCTGCCACTGCAGCCTGAGTGAAATAACGTCCACGTTATTTCACAGCCATTTTACACTGCACTTAAGTAACTTATAAGTCACCTATATGTCTAACCTTTACCTGGTAAAGGTTAGGTGCAAAGTTACTTAGTGTGAGGGCACCCTGGCACTAGCCAAGGTGCCCCCACATTGTTCAGAGCCAATTCCCTGAACTTTGTGAGTGCGGGGACACCATTACACGCGTGCACTACATATAGGTCACTACCTATATGTAGCTTCACAATGGTAACTCCGAATATGGCCATGTAACATGTCTATGATCATGGAATTGCCCCCTCTATGCCATCCTGGCATAGTTGGCACAGTCCCATGATCCCAGTGGTCTGTAGCACAGACCCTGGTACTGCCAAACTGCCCTTCCTGGGGTTTCACTGCAGCTGCTGCTGCTGCCAACCCCTCAGACAGGCATCTGCCCTCCTGGGGTCCAGCCAGGCCTGGCCCAGGATGGCAGAACAAAGAACTTCCTCTGAGAGAGGGTGTGACACCCTCTCCCTTTGGAAAATGGTGTGAAGGCAGGGGAGGAGTAGCCTCCCCCAGCCTCTGGAAATGCTTTGTTGGGCACAGATGTGCCCAATTCTGCATAAGCCAGTCTACACCGGTTCAGGGGACCCCTTAGCCCTGCTCTGGCGCGAAACTGGACAAAGGAAAGGGGAGTGACCACTCCCCTGACCTGCACCTCCCCTGGGAGGTGTCCAGAGCTCCTCCAGTGTGCTCCAGACCTCTGCCATCTTGGAAACAGAGGTGCTGCTGGCACACTGGACTGCTCTGAGTGGCCAGTGCCACCAGGTGACGTCAGAGACTCCTTGTGATAGGCTCCTTCAGGTGTTGCTAGCCTATCCTCTCTCCTAGGTAGCCAAACCCTCTTTTCTGGCTATTTAGGGTCTCTGTCTCTGGGGAAACTTTAGATAACGAATGCAAGAGCTCATCCGAGTTCCTCTGCATCTCTCTCTTCACCTTCTGCCAAGGAATCGACTGCTGACCGCGCTGGAAGCCTGCAACACTGCAACAAAGTAGCAAAGACGACTACTGCAACTCTGTAACGCTGATCCTGCCGCCTTCTCGACTGTTTTCCTGGTGGTGCATGCTGTGGGGGTAGTCTGCCTCCTCTCTGCACTAGAAGCTCCGAAGAAATCTCCCGTGGGTCGACGGAATCTTCCCCCTGCAACCGCAGGCACCAAAAAGCTGCATTACCGGTCCCTTGGGTCTCCTCTCAGCACGACGAGCGAGGTCCCTCGAATCCAGCAACTCTGTCCAAGTGGCCCCCACAGTCCAGTGACTCTTCAGTCCAAGTTTGGTGGAGGTAAGTCCTTGCCTCACCTCGCTAGACTGCATTGCTGGGAACCGCGACTTTTGCAGCTACTCCGGCCTCCGTGCACTTCCGGCGGAAATCCTTTGTGCACAGTCCAGCCTGGGTCCACGGCACTCTAACCTGCATTGCACAACCTCCTAAGTTGTTCTCCGGCGACGTGGGACTTCTTTGTGCGACTTCGGGTGAGCACAGTTTCACGCATCCTCGTAGTGCATGTTTCTGGCACTTCTCCGGGTGTTACCTGCTGCTAAGAGGGCTCCTTGTCTTGCTGGACGTCCCCTCTCTCTCCTGGTCCAATTTGCGACCTCCTGGTCCCTCCTGGGCCACAGCAGCATCCAAAAACGCTAACCGCACGATTTGCAGCTAGCAAGGCTTGTTGGCGTTCTTTCGGCGGGAAAACACTTCTGCACGACTCTACAAGGCGAGAGGGATCCGTCCTCCAAAGGGGAAGTCTCTAGCCCTTTGCGTTCCTGCAGAAACCGCAGCTTCTTCTGTCCAGTAGAAGCTTCTTTGCACCCGCAGCTGGCATTTCCTGGGCATCTGCCCATCTCCGACTTGCTTGTGACTTTTGGACTTGGTCCCCTTGTTCCACAGGTACCCTAGATTGGAAATCCACAGTTGTTGCATTGTTGGTTTGTGTCTTTCCTGCATTATTCCTCTAACACAACTTCTTTGTCCTTAGGGGAACTTCAGTGCACTTTGCACTCACTTTTCAGGGTCTTGGGGAGGGTTATTTTTCTAACTCTCACTATTTTCTAATAGTCCCAGCGACCCTCTACAAGGTCACATAGGTTTGGGGTCCATTCGTGGTTTGCATTCCACTTTTGGAGTATATGGTTTGTGTTGCCCCTATCCCTATGTTTCCCCATTGCATCCTATTGTAACTATACATTGTTTGCACTGTTTTCTAAGACTATACTGCATATTTTTGCTATTGTGTATATATATC